>NC_062285.1:134130514-134433544 GCF_902655055.1 Lutra lutra
CGTTGCTGGTTCTCCAAATAAACGAAGTATTTTGAAAGGAAATCAGATAGGATGAACGTCTGGATGAAGTTTGGGGCCGTTAAAGACATTTGATTAACTGCATTTTGTAAACAGGACCTAAATTAACCCAAATCCCCTTCCACGTGAACGTGAAAATTTACTAGATCTATGAGTAGAATAACCTCTGTGCCGAAATGAAAAGCTAAAGGTCTTTGCATTTGTACCTGAGTAATAACAGAATGAGTCTTTCTGTACACAAAAGCAAAGCTGTCCTCGAAGACACTTCCAAATTCCCAGGAACTGCCGATGACCCTTGAACCTCTGGGGGAAGGAACTTGAGGGGCTGGGGAGTTCAGGACAGCGGGAATGGAAGGACCTGGACTGGCCTGGATGGCCCCCATCGCCCCCCCAACCCCCGCCAAAGGCTCAAGCCCACCTTTGGTCATGGTTTCCTACCCTTGGAAATCATGGGAGCCCTCCGAGAGGAAAGGCCCACGGTGATGGAGGCCCTGGAGCAAAGTATCAGAGGAAGGTGGCGGGGCGGGGGTGAGGAGGGGTGGCCTGAGCCTCAGCCAGGCTGGGGGACCCCAGGGCAGCCCCAGCTGCAGGCTGTGCCCCCCCAACCCCACCCACAGACATGCCCCTCTCTCTTCCCATCCCACAGTGCAAGTTCATCCTGAACCTCCCCTCAGAAAACAGGACGTGAGCTAGGGGCTGCCTGGCAAGGGCCAGTCAGCAGAGGTCCCTGGAGACCGCGGGCTGGGCTGAGGCCATCTTGAGACAGCAGCAAAGAGGGTGCCTGAGACCAGCTGAGCAGAGACGGGACGCCAGCTGGGGCCCAGACGGGGGCTTTCGCAGAAGGACGCCGTCCCCCACCCCACCACCAGTCCGCACCAGCTCTCAGGGAGGTGAAAGGGATCACGACACACCCATGGGCCAAGAGCCACCAGGGCCCCAGGGATGGCCCCGGGGTCAGAGCTGCCAAATGGCACCGTGTGACATCACTCGTGGCAGAACAGCTCGGTGCCAGGGAGGCCACTCAGAGGACCCCACAGCCATCCAGGCTGAAGCCAGGTGTTTCCCCAAGGAGGGCTTTGCCGCAGTTGGAGAACAAGGATCCGAGCCAAGGGCGGCCCAGGCAGACGAGGAGGCGGGGTCTGTAGGTGACCCCCAGGCCCCACTGAGCAAGGGTTTCCATGGACGGAAGACGCAAACTCCATGCCTGAGCAGAGAGACAAGATGCCAATCTCTTGATTCTGGAGAAGGAGCAGGGGTGGTTCGTAGCTTTGGAGAAAGGGGCAGCAGAGCTCTCTGTGGAGACCTGCTGGGACTCGGCGGGCTGCCCGGAAGTTAGCCTGACAGTAGCCAGGAGGACACCCGCTGGGCCCCCATCACCCCTCTTGAAGGGCACAGAGCAATTAAAAGCCAGCCCATGGCAAATCGTGGTCCTTGGCCACTGGCTAAGGGACATAATCCCTGGGCATTGGCTGAGATTCATAATGTCCACACCCTGTCCGTCTCCTCAGGTCTGATTGCGAGCAGGGACGATGGAGGCCAGGGCACCCGGGGTGGGGAACGCAGCAGCTGGCCGAGGGCCTCCTGGCTTTTAAGGAAGAGGTGCCATAAGGCCCCAGCCTGCCAGGCTTGAGGGGTGTGGGGGGACTCGAACCCTCTCGTCTCCTGCTGGCCCCTGACCTCCGACAGACACACTGCTTTTTTCCTTGACCCTGGGGCGGGATGGGATGGGGGGTGACTGCCCATCGAGGGGGCTTCATTCCTCAACCCTGGGTGTGGGACTCTGGTGAGAAAGGGAAATGGGGGTTCCTGGGACTCCCGCTTGGCGGGGGCGGGGGGAAGGGGGTCGACATTCAACACAGACCTTGGCCCCATTGTTTTAAATAAGAAATTTATTGCAAATATAGAAATTGATTCTCTCCATACAGGAATCTCCGAGTTGAGGAAAACAATTTCGTGCCATTCAGTTTAAAACAGGAAATCGGGAGGAGGGAGAGGCAGATATAGGGAAGAGAAAATAAATGAGGTTACCCCCCTAAAAGAAGAAAAGGAGAGGTTCTGGGCCCCCCCCCCCAAGGAAGGAAAGGTCCACACACAGCTAGGGTTCACAGGTTCGTAGCCCAGGGCCGGGAGTCCCCTCTGCAGCCCCCAAACCAGGTGCCAAGCCGCAGGGCCCTCAGGGCTGGCGGCTCCTTAGGGAGGGAAGTGGGGAGGAAGGAGGGGAGGGAGGGAGGGAGGGAGGCAGCGAGGATAGACCCCTGCCCCTGTCCAGCCCTGTGCTTGTTTGGCGAGGGCAAAAGAAGAGGAGGCGCAGAGCCTCCCGCCCACCCCCTTCAACACCCCGTTCCTCTCCCTCTGCTCAGCAGCAATGAGGGACCTTTAATGAGGCCTGTGAGGCAAGAAGTATAAATACTGGTTCTGTCTTAAAGGTGGGAGGACACAGGGTCAGGGAGGACAAGGAGCACGGCAGCTCCGGGGCCGGAGGGCGGAGGGCGCTGCGCAGGAGTCTTGCTGGGGAGGAGAAAGCAGTCCTTCAGGTGGGCACACGTCAGCCCTGCCCCTGTAAGCCCCTCGGGAGCCAGACCCCCCCCACACCCAGGGCTTCTACCCAGAAAGAGCCCCGCTCAGCCACGAATGGGGTGGGATGCTGCTGAGGGCAGGCTCCCTCGGCCGGGGGTGGGCGCGCAGAGTGGGGACACCTGAGGAGGTTCTTCGGGACATCCAGCCACCTGTCACCCTCTCCCTCTGGTCTGGTCCTCTTGGTCAGTCCTCCGGGCTCGCGCCCCCCGCCCCCCTCCCCCTGCCAGGGGGTCCCTGAGCCCCTCACCGCTCTGTCACCTTGTTTTAATTCTCTGCACAGTGTCCCTCACTGGGGAACTTTTCTCTGCACGGACGCCCCTTACAAGCTGGGGCCTGTGACTCTTGTCCCCCATGCCTGGCTGCCATCTTGGACTCACGTCCCTAACTGGTTTCGAGACTCTAGAAGACTTCCTTCCTTCCCTTTCCTGAGCTTCTGTTTCCGCACTGTTAAATTTTCAGTAGTGGGGACAGACGGTGAGCGACGTCCCATCGAAAACCTTAAACAGACCCTCAGCCAGGCCAAGACTCTCCTCTGAGTCCCCGGTCTCTGGGACTACACAGGCTTACTCTTCTTCCCAAGTGGGTCTCTCCACTCCCACTGCCCCGCAGATAGCTCCATGCCCCACCTCCCCGCAACCTGGACTCGGGCAGCCTCCAGGGCCTCCAGCACTGTCCCCTAGCAGGCGTGAGGAGGTGAGGGGCCTCCAGCAGGCAGGGGCGGGCCCTGGGACTCCTGAGGAGGTATCCACAGCGGACTAAGGTTTTGTTTTGGTTTGGGGTTTTTTTTTTTTCCCCCTCCAGACCTCCGCATCTCACTCCAGGAAGGAAAACCATTAGCTTCAACAGACAGTTAGCAGTGCTGGCCCTCCAGGTGAAGGGAGGACCCCACACCCTGTGCCACTCTCCCGCAACAGGCACCCAGGAATTTCTTCTGGAGATCCTCTGACAGGGACAGCAAAGTCCAGGCAGGACCCAAGGCAAGAAGGCCTCCCCCGGGAGGCCCACATCTCCTCGGGCCAGCTTGTCCCCGATTCCTCCATCACCCCCTACTTCCCTTCTCTCCTGGCTGCCAGCCCTCCCCGTCTGCCCCGGGCCGCCGTGCTCATCGCTGTTACAAACACGGGGCCTCAGCTGGCCAGACTCTGTGACATAGGTGTTCATTTGTCTTTCGTATTTTGCTCCCTGTTGGAGAAGAATGATCCAGAAAAGGACACAGGACACAGATGCAGGAAAGCCTCCAAGGTGGGCTGCAGTGCACTGGCCCCTTTCCCAGATCAGGGCGACTGGCAGCTGAGGAAGGTCCAGCCCGCCCAGGAGGCCAGAGGCCTGAGATCGATTCTAGTCTGCCTCCAAGAGTGGTGTGATCTAGGCTGGGAAGGTCAGTTTACCTCCTGGAGTGGCAAGACACTCACTATTAAGATAGAGACCCCCAAAGAAAGATGGTCTGTGGTTTTTATAGGCCATCGTCAACCAGGAATGATGGGGGAATGGCAAGGGTGGGGGGCTTCTGCTCCCACTGCCAGGAACCCTCTCTGTGGGAAGTGCCATCTCCGGTGAGACCAGGCCAACCTGGCCCTGGCTCCTTCCATGGGTTCTTCCCTCAGGGCCCCCAGCCTCCCCATGAAGCCCCGAGCTCTTAGCCCCGTGGATTTAGCTAGGTGACCGTGTCCTACCCCTCAGCCTGGTAGTCAAGTCACCCAGCCCTTCCCTCTTCGGGGGACCCCCAACGTCTTCATCTGAAAAATGACAGCAGGTGGGACAAAGAGGTCCCAGCACGCTCCCTTCCCTGGCAGGGAGGAGGGGAAAGGGCAAGGGTAGGAAACTGGGGGCCCCAAGGGGCAAGGCAGCACTTGTGGGCCCAACGTTCAGAGAGAAAGGAGACCAGGACGGGGCAGGGGCTGCGTTTCAGTGGCACCTGTTTTGGGTCTTCTGCAGAGCTGGACCCTCCCCAGGTTTCAAGAGCTGCTTGTCAGATCACGACAGAGGGAACGTGGGCAAGAGGGGGCGGCGGGGGGGGGCTGGGAGTCTAGACAAACTGGCACATATACGACAGATGTTTGCTCAGAAAAATACAGTAAAATCGTCATGCAAATATAACAGGAGTCTGCTTCCTCACACCACTGGCTTTGCCCGTTTGCTGTTCTCAGTTTTGCCAATCTGGTGTGAGGCAGGCTTGAGGGGGCAGGTTTCGGGGGTTGAGGGAGGTCTGCTCTGCACGTCCACGCTGGCCCCCTCCTCTCTACTCCCCAGAACAGTCTTTTCTTTGCAAATGTCACCCCCAAAGTGAGCCCTGGGCTTGGTCTGTCCCCCAAGTGGGTGTAAGGGAGGCGCTCCTGTGAGCCTAGCAGCTCCCCCCAACAGTCCTGCCCCAGACTCTACTTCTGGCAGGAAGGTCACTAGACGCCCCCCCAACCCAGGAGATGGCACTAGCTTTCCTGGTCAGCAACCCCCACACACAGTAAAGGTCTTAGTCTCACCCCAATGCCCACCCTCACCCCATAGCCACATGCCCCAGATCTCAAGAAACCCAATGAGGTGATAGGCCAGAGGCTGGGGGGTCTCCAGCAGGGCTGTGGGGCGAGGTGCGTGGGCTCCTCCCCATCGGGAGTTGGGTGAGGAGCCAGGGAGCAGGTGGGCAGGTGGCCAAGGCCATAGTTGTCCCCACCCCCACTGGCCCAGGTCCTTATCAAAGGTGAAGGTCTTCTCAGCACCCTGACAGTGTGCTCAAGACCGCAGTCTCAGGACCCCAGATCTGCCCCACCTCCCGCCCCCACCGACTCGACCCTGAAAGCCCCTCGCTGTTGAGAAAGGCTGCAGCCACCTGACCCTGCTCTCCCTCACCACCCTCTGCCACCCACACTGACAGAGAACCCCCAGGAGCCCAACAGTCCCAACTGCCAGGCCTTGGGTTGCCATGGCGACAGAAGCTGGCCAGGCAGAGGGAGGGGCCCCACGAACCTGCCTGCTCCCGCCCCCCCACTCCAGCAAGGGGGGGTGCTCACTGTTTGTGCTTTGTTCGATGTTGGGTGGGGGTCGGCAAGGGGAGGAGCGCCATTTCCATGGAAACATGGGAGCCCCTCTAGTCAGAGGGCGGGGCAGGGATGGGCAGCTGAGAGGTGGTGGGTGAGTAAGCCTGGGAAAGCCCTCCTTCCCCTGGGCAGGCCGAGATGCTGCCCCAAGATCCCATAATAGGATCAGGCAGGTGGGAGGTCAGGATGTGGGGACACAGGCAGGAAGACCCACCCCCCCAATACCCTGCCTCCCCACTGCTCCCAGGCATCACAGTTCACTGCTGCCCTTCTGGCATAAGGAAGGATCCTAGAGGCCAAGAGAGGCTAGGGGGCTGGGGTGAAGGGGTCTGCACCTGAGACGTGGTGGGAGTGGACCCACCTGCTCTCTTCTCAGACCCCAGAAGCAGCCCCCAGGCTACGTGGAAGACACTTGAAGGGGGCTGGTGGAATGGCCCTGTGCCTCTGCTCCTTTCTTGCAAGCCAGACCTCCTGTCTCTCTTGGGTGCTGGCACTGGGTGGGGGGCATGGCGAAGGACCCCCAGCGTAATGAATCATAGCTCCACACTTGGGGACGTGGCCATGGGGCTTTCTAGAAAGGAAAAGCACCTGCCTGACTCTCAAGTCCCTCAGCCCCAAGAGACCACAGCTCTGGAAGGGGGTGGCAAGTAGACGAAGAGTGGGGGGTGGACAGCAAAACTGCCTAAACTGCCATGTGGCCCTGGAGCTATCACCTTCTTTCTCCGGGCCTCAGATTCCCCAGCCATAAAAGAAAGGAAACAAGGCCTAATGTCTGTCTGGTGCTCAATCCCCAAATGACCTGTCCCCAGAGTCGGTGGGGGGGAACCCTCTCTCCGCCCCAGACTCTTCTGCCCCACACCTGTCCCTAGTCCCAGAGCCCCAGACCCCACACCCACTTGGGGCTTCCTGGCCTGCGCCCTGCCCTCCCCAGCCCGGCACACCCCCGCAGAGTCCCTGGGCAGCACAGTAAAGACGACTGGTTTCGGTATCAGTGTGTAAACTTGAAGGAGAACGTGTCTCTGTTTTCCTGTCCGTTGTTGTCGGGTGGTGGCTGTTCACAGTCAGGTGGTGGTCAGGTGTGTGCATGGGTGCGTGCGTGCGGGTGTGCGTGTGCGTCCGCTCCTCGGCCCCGGCCCCCAGCGCCACCCCCTCCCCCCTGCCCGGCTGCCGGGCCCTTCCCCGTGGGGCCCCCCCCCAAACCCTCCCCCGTCCGGCCTCACCGGGAAGGAGAGGGTCACAGCTTCTGCTGGGCCGAGACCCCCTTCCAGTAATCGAGGATGTCGTGCAGGTCCTCATCCTTGGCGAACTGGACCTTCTTGCGCAGGGCGTGGCCGGCAGCCACGTACACCTCCTCCCGGGGGTGCTTCTTGTAGGGCCGGAAGCGCTCCCAGATCTTGTGCGTGCTCTCGGAGGAGTACTCGGGGCTGGAGGAGTACCCTGAGTAGTAGTGTCTGGGGGAGAGCTGCGAGTAGGTGGAGTCCCGCTTGGAGCGGGTCAGCGGCTTGAGGAAGGACACGCGCTGGCTGAGGCTGTCGGCGCCCTCCTCGTAGTACAGGGCTGGGAAGCTGTGCCGGTGCTCGCTGCAGTGGTAGGCGGGCTTCACCTCCAGGTGGTGGACGCCGCCGCCCCCACCGCCCCCGCCACCCCCGCCGCCTCCCGCGGGCACCAGCGGGAGCCGGTCCAGCGGGCTGTTGAGGGGGCTGCCCTTCTCGATGTACTTGGAGTCGCCCTTGGCCAGCCCCGTGGCAGCCGGGTGGTCGGGCACGTCCAGGCTGAAGACCTTGGCGCTCTTGATGGAGCCGCTGGAGGACACGCTGCAGGTCTTGCGGGCCACGGCTGCGTCCGCGCTCAGCTGGCGCTGCAGCGGGTGGTGGGAGCTCTCCTTGTAGGGGGGCGAGAGGAAGCTGGGACGCTCCAGCGCCCCGGGGGTGGCAGCCGAGGACACAGCGGCGGCGGCTGCGGGGAGGGACTGGCACTCGAAGGCCAGCTCGGGGTCCCCACCGCCGCCTCCCCCCCCCAGGAACGAGGCCGAGTCCAGCTTGAGGGCATCGATGCAATTGTTAATGATCTGGTTGACCTTGTCCACCTCCTTGGCAATGGTGGAGATCTCGGCAGCCGAGCCCTGGCCGTTCTCCAGGTCCGGGAGGTCGTCCTCGGGCCGGGCCAGGCCATCCCCGCCCGCACCCGTGCGCACCTCGATGTAGTTGCCCTTGGTGGCCACCTTGGGGGTGTCCAGCGCGGCCTCCAGCGCCTTGGAGGTGGGCAGCTTCTCCCCAATCATGGAAGGGATGGACGACATGCAGGACACGGGTAGCACAGGGGGTTCGCCCAGCTTTTGGGCGGCGTGGACGACAGAGCCGGCGTCCACGTCCGCCCCGTAGCGCATCTCCAGGATGGTTTTCTTGACCTTGACCGACTTCTGCTTCTCCTCCTGCATCCGCCGCTTGCGCAGACAGTAGTAGACGGCGCCCAGCACAATGACCATGCCGAAGAGGCAGCCCAGGATGGTCATGATGTAGTGGGTGGTGGTGGAGGTGCTGGGTGCCAGGTCACCCGGGACGGGGTCCCGCGTGGTGAAGGTCAGGCAGGTGTGGTTGAAGCGGCGGCTGTTGCGCAGCGAGGTCACACAGAACGTGTACTCGGTGTGCGCCCGCAGCTTGTCAAGCGTGACGATCTCCTTCTTGTTCTTGAGCGTCATAACGTCGGAGAAGTAGCTGTTGTTGTACTGGACCAGGACGTACATCTTGCTGTAGGGGTGCGGGATGATGACCACCAGGGTGGCCGAGGTGAAGGTCACGTGGTGCAGCTTGATGGCGGGCCCCGCCGACGCATCCGTGGTGGACGAGGCCGGGGGCTCCACCGAGAGGATCTCGTCGGGGTTGAAGCCCGAGTTCTCATCGGGCTCCCTCTGGGCGTCGGTGGAGTAGGGTGTGGGGTGGCTGGCGGGCCGGGCGGGCAGCGAGCCGTTGCGGCACTTGGCCTGGAGCACGGTGATGGCGTTGAGGCTGTGGTAGGGCCGGGGCACCAGCAGCGGGTAGCCGGCGAACTCGCGCGGGGACTCGCACTGCAGGCGGTCGTAGTTCTTGGTGACGTTGTTGAAGACCACCAGCCAGGCCAGAAAGCCGAAGAGGTCGCACTCACAGTTGAAGGGGTTGCCGGCCAGCTCGCACACCATGAGGCTGGCCAGGCTGGCGAAGGTGGCGCCGTCCAGGCGGCTGAGGCGGTTGGAGGACAGGTCGATGCTGATGAGGCTCGGACACTCGGAGAAGGCGGCGGGCGTCACCACCTCGATGAGGTTGTGCTGCACGAAGAGGAACTGCAGGCGGCCCATGCCGCGCAGCATGCCCTCCGTCAGGTTGCTGAGCTTGTTGTAGCCAAGCTGCAGCACCTGCAGACTCGACTGGCCCAGGAAAGCGCCGTCCTCGATGTACGAGATCTCGTTCTTGGTGAGGTTGAGGTCCGTGAGGTTCCCGAAGCGGTTGAGCGAGGAGTAGAGCACGGCCTTGAGCTTGTTCTCATTGAGGCGCAGGTCGTGCACGGTGCTGTTGATGTGCTGCGGGATGGTCTCGTAGGGCGGCTGGTTCTGGCTGCAGATGGCCAGCCACACGTACCCCTTGTCGCCCTCGATGAGCCAGCAGTCAGCGCGCACGGAGCCCGGCCGGCACACGCACAGCAGCGCGGCGGCGCACAGCCCCAGGCGCAGCATGGCGCTGGCCACAGCCCCCCACCCCACCCTCCGGGGAAGGCCGGGCTGGGGGGGCGTAGAGAGGGGGGCCGGGGCGTGGGGGGGAGGACCTAGCAGCGGGAGGCTGGGGCTGGCGGCACAGTCCTCCCTGGGGCCGCCACCATCTTGGGGGCGACCCCTGGCACAGGGGCCCCTGGTGAGGCAGACACAGCCGGCACCAACCGTGTGGTGGGGAGTGGGATGGGGGAGTCCTTGGTGGGTGCTAGCGGCAGGTGCAGGCCACTGGGACAGGGACACACAGCGGGACACACCCCCACCGCTTGTCTCTGGGAAGGTGCACAGGCTCTCAAGACTTGACTTCCTCTCCCTCCTCCTCCTCCTCTTCCTTCTCTTCCTCCTTCTCTGGTTCTGGGCTCAGAACTTCAGACGATTCCCACGATTCCCGATTCCCATGGGCAGCTGGAGAGGGAAGCTCCGAGGAGGGAGCGCGAGAGTCGCGGCAGGAAGGACGAGACCCATCTGTCACCTGGCTCCTGAAAGGCAGCACCGAGAGGGAGTGACAGATCAGTGGAAACTCAGAACAGCCCCACTAAAGCTCCAGCATGGGCCCCTGTCCCTTCTCTACCCCCTCCTACTGGGGGTCCTTGGTGCCAGCAGCAAGTGCGCGGGGGGTGGGGGGGGTGGGGGGGTCTCTGTTATGTAAAAGAAGGGAGGGTGGGGGGTGGCAAGAGAGGGAGAAGGGACCAAGAGGTCTGGAGGGAAGGACACAGAAGAAACAAGGAGTAGGGACAGGGGGACAGAATTTGAGGATGGTAGGCAGAGAAGGGAGACTGGACAGTGACAGGTCAGGTGTGTGTGTGCACACGCACAGACACAACACACACACACTCCCCAGCACTCCTGTCCACACTCGTCCACCTGCCAGCACAGAGACCCACATGCCCTCCCATGAGCCAGAACACCGCAGCATGCCCACGGATGGCCTTATGCTGGACAAATGGGCCCGTATGCACATGACCCCGTAACGAGGCAGGAACCTTCCAATCCAGGAGAGGAATTAAGAAGCCTAGCAAAATGCCTCCTCCCCTCCATGCCCAAAGATAAATAATTCATTTGTTGTGTAACCGCTCTTGTTCCAAAAATAATCCCCTTGTCTCAGCTTCCATGGGGGAGGGGGAGCGGAGCAGGATGGCTGTGGGCCCCCCCAAGCTGGGGGTCTCCCACAGAGGGAGGGCACGGGGACAGCTTCTTCCACACGTGGCAGCAGAGCCAAGGGAGAGAGGACGAGAGTCTGGGAAGCCAGACACACACCCCCCAATATCACTTCCCCAAAGCGCTTTCCATTATTGGGCCCCGATCTTGTAGTACAAGGTCTCAGGCAGGCGGAGAAGCTGGCGGCATCCCCAACAGTGTGGCCGAAACCCCGCATCCCCTCTGCGGCTGGAGAGTCAGAGGCCCAGAGAGGGGCAGGGACTTGCCCCTAGTCACACAGCACAGCCTGGGCGAGGATCAAGGATCTCTAGGCACCAAGAGTCAGGAGGCCTGGAGCCCCCTCTATCCAGCCCAATCAGCCAGAGGGATCGAACCATCTCTGAACGTTCTGCCACACTGAAGTGGGGACCAGGTCCTGCCCAGCCGTCTCATGGGGAAGAAATATGGTGAGCCATGCTGCCCGTGCCTGAGATGCAGAGAACCAGCGTTGGTAGCACAGGGCTCACAGCCGGCAGCCCCTCATTTTCCGGGGGGGGGCACTGAGCCCCCAACCAGGGGACACCTGCCTCAATCGCCCAGCAAGCCAGACAGGGGCCGCTCAGCTGATGTGGCCCCAGCTCCCACACAAGGCTCCCTCGATTTGCAGGAAGAGCCCCGTGCGCCCTCCTCTCGCCCTGGGCAGTGGCCAGGGCTATGGAGACCAGACCGGAGAAATCCACATTTGGACAAAGAAAGCCAGACACCGTTCACAAGAGCCACCTCTGCCTCACACCCCTCCTCCTGGGAAACTCCAGGAGAGAGAGTGCATTGAAAAGGGAAAAAAAAAAAAATGTATTAAACCTTTGCTGTTAAAGCAAAACCAATTTACAGCCCGGAGCCCCAGAGGGCTGAAGAGAGGAAAGGGAAGCAAGGACGGAAACAGTCCCTGAAGAAGTCCAGGCAGGCAGTTTCTGTGGAAAAGGGGGCAAGCGAACAGGACATTCGATGACTTCTCAGATTAAAGGCAGACGTGGCTACGGAAGCTGTGATGATCCGGACCTCTAGGTGAGGCCGACTCACAGCTCCCAGTCCTCTGCAAGGTTGGTTCGGGCTGAGGGGCCAGATGGGGACTGGAGGAAGGGGGGTGATGAGGGGGCACAAGGAGATCGGGCAGGAACTGGCACCTAGGCAGCACAGAGCATTTCTGTCCCTGGCTGGGCTGCACAGCTCAGCACTCCCATCTGGCGTGGCTGATGGCTCCTTAGGGACTCAGTTTCCTCCCCTGCCACTGGCAACAAGCTTGTACTGGGAGAGGCTGAGGGGCCAAGCTCGCCAGGTTAGGGAGCCCTCCGTCTGCACCTCCAGCCCCTGCTGGGAACGTCCGGGGACCGCATTTGTATGTCAGTACACGCGCAGGTGTGCACTGGCTCAGAAGGCTGGCGCAGGGGCGCCTGGGTGGCTCAGTGGGTTAAAGCCTCTGCCTTCGGCTCAGGTCATGATCTTGGGGTCCTGGGATCGAGCCCAGCATCAGGCTCTCTGCTCCGCAGGGAGCCTGCTTCCTCCTCTCCTTCTGCCTGCCTCTCTGCCTAATTGTGATCTCTCTCTCTTTCTGTGTCAAATAAATAAATAAATAATCTTTAAAAAAACAACACCAGCACAGAGGTATGCAAGCAGATGCGTGCAAGTAGACGGACATGCAGGCAGCTGTGTGTGCACACTCATGCCCAAGCGAGAGCCCAGGATCCATGCATGTGCAGCCCGCCACTGGGAGTGCTCTGGGGTGAAGGTGAGCTCACCTACGTGTGGAGCAGTGGGGAAAGGTGCACGTAGGGGCATCTGCAGGGACGCAGACACATACCTGCTGATATGTCAACATGTTTCAGAACGTGTGAGTTCCCCTTGTTAACGTACGTGCGCACCTGTGCAACTGAGCCACACAGAGTGTCCCCCACCCCATTCCCCACGCCCTTCAGATCTGAGCTGCTCAAGCCAGCACCCCCAGCCGGGCCCAGGGGGTGCAGGGCAGAGCTGAGCTGGCTGGAGCTTCTGGAAATCCAAGGCCATGCTGAGGGGATGTGAAGAGGCTAATGGTGGTAGGGGGTTGCTAGGAAAAGGATCCCAGGCTTAGGGAGCAGGGCTAGTCCTTTCTGACCTCTTCCCTTCCCCAAACAGTCCAGGGGAGACAAAAGCCCCCACCCCAGCAACTCAAGGTGACCCTGCCCATGGCCCTTTCCAGCACCTCTTGGTCTCCAGGATGGCCTGGCCCGGCGCCCAGCTCCCCTCACCCTCCCACCCCTTCCATGACTCAGACCGAAGGGGAGGAGGCTCCCCATCACCCCTTCCCATGTGTGCGTCAGCCACTCCGTCCCGGTCCCTGGGCCGCCTGCCCACCACCCCTTGAGGCCTGACGCAGCCAGGGAAGGGGGACGGCAAGGGGAAGAAGGTGCTGAGAGCAGCACTTGGCCCCCTGCCCGGCTGCACACCTACTTGAGGTATGGGGGAGGGCTGCTGGCTCACACCTGGAGCTGGGGGTACTCATGGTCCTGGGGATCCCCCAGCACACATGCCAGCAGCAGGAGCAGGGCCCTACCCCCACCCCTGGGGCGGTGGCAGGGGTGGGGGATGGCAGAGGGAAAGGAAGGAGTGAGGGAGCTGCAAATAGAAGGCCAGGCAGGATAGGAAAGCAAAATACGGAGACAGCCAAGCGGGGAGAGACAGAGGATGGAGATGAATGGAGAACGAGCGTCTCAGATAGGAACCAATCAGCAGAGAGGCTCAGGGAGATGATGGAGGGCATTGAGCCTGCTGCCCACCCACCGGGGCAGAAATGCCGCCAGTGCCCAGCTTGCAGGGAGGGGCAAGCAGTAGGAAGCAGCTGTCGGAAGCAGAGGCCTTTGCTGCCCTGTGCCAGGGGTGTTAAACCTGGGAGAGCCTGGCCCAGCTTCCCCCCTTCCCAGCTGACCCAGCTTCTCCTCCCCAACCCATGCACTGGGCCTGCCCCCCCCAACCCTCCCCCCCTGCTCCAGCCCAGGGGGCACACCGGTGTGGCAGGAACAAGAGACCTCTGGCCTGAGCAGGGGCAGGCCCCCCTCTCTCCAGCCAACACAGAAAAGTTGGGGGGCAAAGTTGGGGGGTTGCAGCGTACTGCAGAGGGGTCTTGGGGTGGGCCCTCAGTCTGGCTGGCTACAGATGTCCCTTGTTGTGGGGACACCCTGGATGGTGAGGAGGAAGGAGGGTCAGCAAGCCCTGACAGGTCTGAAGGTCACAGCTCAGCTGGGGTCTCCATTCAGAGCCACAGAACATGAGTGACTCTCAGCAAATTCCACGCCCCACCTCCGCCCCATCTCTGGGCCTCTGCAACCACCCCCAGAAGCCACTGGTTTATCCAGCTGGCCTCTATGCCCTTGTCCTCCAGGGCCACGAGGCTCGGGGCGCCTCCATGGACTCCGGATCCTACAACTTCAGAACTGGAAGAAGGAGGGGCCCTTGCTCCACCCCATGCCAGCCCTTCCCAGAGGGGAAAGCGGACACCAGGGCCAGGGAAGGGTCCCATGCTGCTGGTGGCAGGTCAGGCTCAGGCCCCAGGTGGCAGTGGCAGACCTCGATCTGCCAACCCCACATCCCTTCTGGGAGCTTCCTGCCCCAGAGGGGCGGCCCCCCCCAGCTTAACCCAGGACATTGCTCGGGAGGCAAAGCCCACTTTCGCACTTTCGGGCACCCAGGGCAGCTCCCCAGAGCAACCCCTCCCTGGGCTAAGTGCTCAGCTGAGGTCTGCGGTGGAGGGGGGAGGGGCGGGAGGTGGGGGAGCCAGGATCAGCAGGGAAGGCGAGAGGAAGGGCTGCCACCTGCGTGGGCTGCTGAGTGCCACCTTGCTATCTCACAGGGCTCCCCCGAAATCGCAGGCCGTGGCGGAGACAAATACACTGGACAGGGCAGGAAGCTCCCATGGGGACACTGCTGGAGCAGATGTTGGTGGGAGCTGGGGAACAGGTGGGGCGGGGAGGGGTGCGGTCCCTGTTCCCACCTCCCAGGAGCAGGGACATGAGGGTGGACCGGGGAAATCTCATTTGCAGCAGCTGAAAGCCCTGGCCTGGATTCTTCCCTGAGCCAGGTTGGCCAAGGTCCCCTGAGGTGCCATTGTCACTGTCCGGGTCAACGCCATTACCCAGGATTAGGAGGCCTGAGGACTCCTGGGACCCAGCCAGAACTCATGGGGCAGGCAGTCGCCTCACCTCTGTCTACTGAAAGACAGCACCAGGCCAGGGGTCCCCTCTGCCCTCTGGGACAAAGCCTGCCACCCCTTGGGGGGTCTGGACAATGAATCTTGTCACTTCCTGCACCGCACTGAGGTTCCCCGGGGCACGCCGCTCTGGGCCTCAGTTGCATCTACGAAATGGGATCATTATACCTCCACCATGGAAAGGCCATTTGGCCATAAACCATTTGGATTTCAGGTACAATGAGCCCCAGCTACAGGGCAGAGAGTAAGAAGTATGGATGTTGAAGGCAAAGGGTCCTGGGATTGAATGCTGAGCTGTGTGACATAAGGTACATTAATGAACCTCTTGGGGCTTCAGTCTCCTCACCTATAAGATAGTCATAACCATCCCTTTGGCCGACATTGCACAGTCCTTGAATCTTCTATCAATCCTGAGTGACTAGGACTATTGGTCTCATTTTGCAGATGAGAAAACTGAGGCTCTCTCCTTCCCCGGCTTCCTCTAAAGAGCTGGGCTCATGGCAGGGACTGGACATGCATGGGCTGCCCAGGGGCTCTCCTTCCCCTTGTGTATGCACCTTCTTCCCTATTAGGAAAGTGTCTACAAGCCAAAAGAAACTTCAATCTCTCCATCATTGGGAAGTACTTATTCCAAGCCAGCGATGTTCCTCAACCCCCTCCCCCAGGCACAATTCTACCTCAGGGCCTTTGCACATGCTATTCTCGCTCCTAGAATGCTCCTCCCCCAGTGTCTCCATAGGCCACTACCCTACCACAACTGCTCCCCTCAAGCCCACCTTCCCTGAAACCAAACCTGGCTTGGCTCCCTTCAGAGCACTCAGCAATGCCAGACATCACTTGGTAATTAACTATCAGCTGCCCTCCCCACCCCCCCACCCCCCCATCATGAAATCAAAGCAGGCTTTATTTTGTTCACAACTATAATTAACCTCCATGCCTGGAACAAGGTCAGACATGCAGCAGGTGCTCAGAACATGGTGTGTGGAATGAGAGCTCAGGGTTAGGGACGGGGACGGAAGGCAGACAGAGATCCTGGGGTCCCTGACTCCACTGAGTCAGGATGTCACATATCAGAAGTAGGGGCCCCACTGATGGGGTGCTCATGGGGTGCAGGAAATTCACTGAGCCTTCCTGTTAGCCTCATAAGCCCCCCTTATGCTTCTCATCTATAGATGACCAAACGGGTTCAGAGAGATACAGTGATCTGCCCAAGACCACACAGTGGGGGAATCTGGGCCCACCTGAGCTCTTAGAACTACCAGATTTTTCCCAAATTCCTGCAGAGGTAACACTCCCCAGCTTGCATGCCCCCGGTGACAGGGATCTCAGCATCCACCGGAAGCTACTTAAACCCTTCTTGAACAGATCTGATGGTTACAAATTTCTTCTTCTATTACAGAGCCAATTCTGACTCCTTGTACCTCTGTTCATTGGTCCAAGTGCTGTCTGGAGCCACTGAGAACAAGGCCAATATCCCCTCCTTAAAGGCCCCACCATTACCTCACACCCCTACAATCCACTTCTCCAGGCTACACAGCCTCACGTCCTCTCCTCCTCTTCCTCCACTGGAGTTTCAAGTCCCCAGCTCTTGGATCCAGCTGCCCAGGTCATGCTTGCTGCCAAGGACCCCCCTAAAATGTATCACCTAGAGCTCAGCATCATGCCAACGTGGTCCGAGCTGTGATGGGCGCCAGGGCCCCCCGCCTCCCTTGGTTTGGCACCACATTTCGGTTAGAGCAGCGGGAGTGTGCACACCCGCCTTACGTCCTCACCTCGTCCTGGATGTCACCCAAAGCCCTGGGCCCCTTCACACATTCCACTGGGGAGTCCCCCGTGCCCAGACCGTCCTCAGGCAGCTCTGGGCAGTAAGTAGGAGTCTGGGCTGCCCCCGAGGTGCCGGGCTCCGTCCGTCCCCCTTCCATCACGTCTCGTTAGGCTCAGCCCTGTGCGCAGCGGTCCCCCATCTCGGGGGGGCTGGCTTCTGCCCCTTGAAACCTCGGCGCCAGCTCCCAGCTCTGCACCTTCTGGGGCTGGGCCAGCCGACCACGGCTGCATCCGTATCTGTGTCACAGGGGACACGGGGACCCGCTGCCCACTCGCCCACATTCCTGACACCGGGGCGTGAATTCACCGCACACCTACTGGGGGCCCGGCCCCGAAGCAGACATGCACGCCTTGCCTTCACCGAGCTTCCGGCTCACCTAGAAGAGCTGAAGGAGAACGCCACGCCACGCCACCCCAGCAGCGAGGGCTGAGAGCTACGGAGGGGCAGGGGAGGACGGGTGGGGGGGCTACGTAATTGGGTTTGCACGGCTTCAACACACAAGTACCAGCCTCCAAGCCCAGCAGCCTCGGCCAGGGAAGGGGCCTGGGCTCATCTGCCGTATCCTGGGCGGTCACATCACACTGCTGGCTGGCTCACTGTGTGACCACGGGCAGGTCAGCGCCTTGCCCCTCTGGGCCTCAGTTTCCTCATCTGTGCAGGGGGAGAACAACTACACACTGGTGTCTCTCTGGTTTACCAGGAAACCACCCCCCTCCACCAAAGCCCTCTGGAAACTCCCCACCGAGTCATCACCCATGAACGCAGCTGCTCCCGGGGCTACCATGCCCATCATTAGCACCTGCATCATGTCCACGCCTCAGTGGGAGGAGGTAAGCAGGAAGATGGGAGGGTTTTTACCAAAAGGCTCTGGTTTTGAAAAACTACCCAGAAAAACTGACCACAGAGGCCTGACACCAGTTCTCTGGAGAGCACTTCACAGATAGGCCACTCTCTGGCACCCACTGCCCAGCCCCGAGCAGCCCAGATCCGGGACCACCTACCGCCAGGCCCTGGAGGGGAGCATGGGATCCTCCCGCCCAAATCCAAGGGTGACCTGTGTTAAAAGTTCGCCTCCTAGTCCCACCCCAGGGGTTACCTCTGGCTTTCCCAGAATCCTCCAGGCTATTCAGAGAACTGCCTTTCCCAGCTCACCCCTGCCTCCTCCAGCTGATCCTTGCCCTCCCCTGACATACCCACCTGTCCCCTGCCCCCTACCTGACCCATCCCCCAACCGACCCCTGACCCCTCCCTGGGTCCCTGCCTCCCTGGCTGACCTCTGCCCCTGGTCCCCACCTCCCCGACCTGACCCCGGCCTCCCGACTTGGCCCATGACCCCCCACCTGGCCCCTGACCTCCCCATACCTAGTCCCTGACCACCCCCCCCACTGGGCCCATGAACCCCCCCACCTAGTCCCTGACCCTCCCACCTGGTCCCTGCTGGCCTCTTGAACTTGGCTCCAGCAAACCCCAGGCCCCGCTCAGCTGCAACCCCGGGCACTACTCACCAGTCTCCACTGGACCCGCTCTTTCACCAGTGCCTGCACACGCGCGGCTGCCTCTGCCTGCATGGCCTCCATTCATTCATTCAATAAACATTTATGGAGCACCTACTATGTACCAGGCACCGGCTAGGCCTGCCCTCCCAGCTCTGCCTCCTCCGCCTGCTTCTCCTCCAGGGCCCCAAGGGGTGACCAGTCCCTGCCTTCCAACACCCTCAGGGCAGTCCCAAGGCGGGGTGGCCCACGAGGAGCCCACCGGGAGAAGGGGAGGCTCCAGGGGCACCGGGAGCAGCCCGCTGGGAGGCAGCCTGGCGGGGGAGGGATGGGCAGCCTGGGGCAAGGGGGAAACAGAGTCCTGGCTCCCTCCCGGGCTGGGCCCAAGGACCTCTCACATTAGCTCATTTGCCCTCCGCACAACCTCAGTTATCATTCCCACTTTACAGAGGAGGAAACTGAGGTCTCATGACTCCTACACAGGGGCTTTGACCCTCCGTGGCACCAGGCTCTGGGTCAAGAGATGCTGTGGGATCCTGTTTCATCTGGATAGTGCTTTAAAAACTTTTTTTTTTTTAATTGAGTTGCCAATATTGAAAACTTCCGTGATTTCATTTCAAAAATCCCTGTTTCTCATGGAACAACCTGGAAGTTCTGGCTGCTCAGGATCCGCATCCCTGCAAGGACAGAGCAAATACCCATCCTCCTCCCTGCCTGTCTGGCTGCGTTGCCCTCTGGCCCTGGCGCACTGGAGCTTGGGAAACCAGCCATAGAGGGAACCTCAGCGTGGGAATAGTTAGAATCCCAGCCTTGGGGTGGGGGGATCCCACGAGCCTCCTGGTGTGGGGCCCAAGAGCACCTTTGTCCCTGCCTCCCTCTTCTGTGGCTCTGGGACAGACAGCAAACACCCACTAGCTCTAAGCAGGCCCACAGGGGGGACCCCAAACTAGGGGAGCACCTATACACTCTCCCAGATCTGCTCGTCATCCTAGGGGACCAGCTCTCTAATGATGCTGCCTGGGTTCCTGGGTCAGGAACCTGACCCAGGTTCCTGCTGAGGTTTGAGGTTTACTCACTCCAAACACAATTCCTAATCCATAAAACACTGCCAGCTAAGCCTGCTGTGCACACCAGGAGGCCCGAGGCCTCAGTTGCAGAAGCCACACCCCGAAGACAGCTTTAAGTTCACCCCCGCCCCCGCAAGTAGGGCCTGCAGCAAAGGGCTCTGGGGTTTCTGGGATGGCCACATACTCCCACCCCTCTCCCCATAGACTCTGAGTCCCCTACTCTGCTCACCTAGGACACCTGCCCTCCCTCCCACTGCCTGTTGCAGGTCTAGCATCCAGGGCCTGTAGCCAGCCAAAGGTGCAGCCCAGCCCAACCATGAATCAGGCAGAAGCAAGGGGACCCTCTCCTGGCCCTGGGGTAGCTTCTCTGGAGCGGGTGGGGGAGCCCCCAGGGGCCTGCAGCTGTGGCCTCGGAGAACAAGGAAGCTCTGTCCATGCTGGAAAAGCCCCGGAAATGCAGGGCAGGGTTGGGGGGGCACCCCATGACTGCCGGCTGCGTAGAAACCATGGCCCAGGGCGCGTGGCCACCAAGCCACCCTCCAACAGCATGGGCCTGTCATCTCGGGGTGGGGGGGGTCCTCTGATGATAAGGCTGAGCCTCAAGAGTCCTATACCTAGCTACAGTTCCTTCGTCCTGAAACTCAAGGGCAAGCCAGGGACACCGGCGCCCCCTCCCATTCTGCTGGAAGGGCGGGCCATGTTCAGCTCCGATCCTAGCTCTGCCACCCACCCCACAGCGTGGCCCCCTGAGTCTTAGCCTCCTTTTCTGTACAATGAGACTAGAAGGGCACTACCTCAGAGGGCGGTGAGTGAACAGCTACGGAGCAGAGTCTGGCCCACAGTAAGTGCTCAATAAACTAAGCAGCCCCTAGTATGGTCATGGCACCCTGGCTTTGGGGGAGGCGGGGGGCGGGGGTGCCCAGCACACAGCAGGTCCTCGCCACCCACTGCCCTACGGATGGCAGCCAGGAAGGGAGGAGGCCTGGCCCCCCAACGGTGTCTTCCTTTCAGTCTGAAGGGCAACACACCCCTCTTTACCTGCCCCTGTCCCCTCTCACAGGTCCGGCCCCCCAAAGGCCTGCACCCACCCCTGCCTTCTGCCTGCTCCCCAGCCTCGGTTTCTCTCCCACTGCCAAAGCACAAGGGCTGTTATAATTAACGGATTATCTCAGTGCGACAGCTGTGGTCCTTTGAAAATTGGGTTGAATAACAAGATCCTGGCGTATGGTAATTTCTTTTCATCTCCTGCTCCCCCTTTCTCTCTCCCTCACTTTAGCCTTGTTACGCATGCAAATGCTCTTCCCGAATATCTTCCTCGGGCTGGCCTGGCAAGGGGACAGACTAGGTTCTGCTTGCTGGCCAATGACTTGTGGGAACTGACCCTTCTGGGCCCGTCCCGTGGGTCTGGCACTGGGCAAAGCGCCTGACACATATGACTTGTGCCCGCCCCCTTCGGGGCAGGGCAGCCCAAAGTCCCTACATCTGGCTTCTCCTCCTACCTCCCCTGCTCTCCCCCTCCACAGGGGCCTCCCCTGAGGTCCAGGTCCTGGTCCCCAAACAAGCCCCCAAAGCCTGCTCCCCGCCCCCTACCCAGCAACTCGGCCCCTCCCGACGCTTCTGTTATCCCTTAGGTGCTGACCAGGCCCAAAGCCCGCTACCCCAGCTGCCTCCTGTCCCCTTCCACTGTCCGCCCACTGCCCACTCCTGCTTCTGCCCTGAGCCAGCCAGAAGCCCGCAGCTGCGCAGCCCCTCAACACCTGGAAAGCTGCTGTGTACGCCCTCCCACTGCTCTGCCCTCCTTCCTGGCCCAAAATTAATTTCTCAATCAGCATCCTCACTGGTCTGTCTCCAATCTAATGGCCTCCTTCAACCCATCATCCAGCAGAGGACAAGCCTCCTAAAGGCTAAATCTGAGAGTAGCACTTCCATCCTCCAAAGTCTACTGATCTGGTAAGATTCTAACAGCAGACCTCGAAAGCCAGCTCCTGGGGTCCTGCGGAGCAGGTCCCTGCTCTCCTCTCCTGCCCTCCTGCTTTCTCAGCCAAGTAAACCAGTCTGGTTAGGGTCCCTCCTGTGGGTCCCCGCAGCCCGTAGGGTTTTCTCCCATCACCACCAGAATCGGAACTGCTCTTTTTACCCGTGGGATGAGTTCTTTGAGGGAGGGCCAGATTCCCCAGGAAAGCCGAGCACCAAGGACCCAGGAGGTAATAAATATTTAGTAACGACTGAATGAAGGAGGCCTGCCCTCTCCCTTGATAGATAAGGATACCGAGGCTCAGAGTAATTAACAACTTGCTCAAGATCACACCGTTTGTGCGAGAGAAAAACCAGGATTTGAACCAGGTCTGGACTCCAACGCCAGCCTTTTCCATTTCCTAGAGAGGGCTGTAGGGGCCACCCTCTGCACAGATCTCCGGGAAACTGAACCTCCCTCCAGCCTCCACAGGACAATAAGAGATGGGGCTCCCTGCTCAGGCCATCACTTCCTTGAGTTTGACTGTCAGCTAGCCCCATGACTCCCAGGGCCTCAGCCTGCTCATCTGTAAAGTGGGAAGGAGCCCCGCCTCACCCCATCTCAGGGGGTGACTGAGGGGGCAGAAACTCCGGTCTTGGAGAAAGCCCATCCGGCTAATAACATCTGGGGGTCTTCCCACCCTCACCTCAAACCCGACTGCGTTGCCCCTGGGAGGCACTCCTCAGAGCTTGGGGTTGGGTGGGGGTGGGGTTCCTAGGATGGGAGACATCACACAGGACAGAGAAATTCCTCAGGGAGAGCCACTGAGAGAAGCACAGGGAGTCTGGGCAGCAGATCGTGACCCTGGGCGAGAGCTTCCCTCTCGGCCTCCACGTCCTCATCTGTGAACTGGGCCCATTAATGCCCACTTTATAAGGCTGCAAAGGGGACTAACCGTGCAAAGTGCCCAGCACGGGGCAGACACTGCCATGGCCACAAGGTGCTATGGAAATGTGATCGTGAAGTGTAACCCCGGGGGGAAGGAGAGGAGTGGGGGCAAGACAGAGCAGGACCATTCATTCCTGACTCTCTACCCTCAACAGCCCACAGAGTAGAGCTCACACCCCAACATGTCGCCCTTGGGCCCCTCCCCCGCCCAGCTCATACCCCATGACGTCCCTTCATAACCTGGGCAGCTGTTCCTGAGCCTGGGATGCCATTCCCGCCCTTCCCCACCCCCTGTAGCCCAGACCTCATGCCTCTTGGTCCAAGAAACCTTCAGATTTCCTCTGTGCGGGGAGAATAGTGGTCTCCCTGCTCTGCCCCCATCCCTTGATTCCATCCCCACGGAATCCAGGAAGGATCCTAGAGATCGTCTCACCCCATCTCACCTCCCTCCTGTTGTACAGATGGGTAAACTGAGGCACAGACGAGGGACAGCAGCTCTCCAGGGATACAGTTGAACCCAGGCATCTCTGCTGCTTCCAGCCCTGCACGCAGCTTCTCTCCTGGTGCCGAGCCGTTCAGCCCTTACCAGTCTTCTCCAAGCCCTACTGCCCCCAGCCCGGAGCTACCTGAGGACGGGACCCCATCTTCCTCTCTGCTCCCCAACCCCAGTGCCTAGCCTAAGGCCTGGCGCATAGTAGGCACTCAGTAAATGTCTGTTGAATTGAATTGCGCTCAGGGCGGCCAGTCGTCTCTGCTCTGTAAGAAAAGCATAGAGTTAGTGGAGCTGTCCCCGTGGCAACGGGGGTGGGAACCAAGCTGTTGGGGGCAAGGAGTCCGGCCTGCCCCCCGAGGACCCTAGGGGCCCTGAGAAGCAGGGGGGGGATGAGAAACTAAGTCCAAATTGTGCCCCAACAGGCAGCATGGCCCTGGCAAAGTTAGGGCACCCCGGGGCCTCAGTGGCCTCAGCTGTCCAACAGAGAGGACACTCTAGTCCCCCATAGGCTCTGAGGACTGTCTGGGACAAGAACCAAAAGAGACGGGAGGAGTGTAAACACTGACTCCCAGCTCACAAGCATCCAGCGCTCTGTGCCTGACAGCGAAGCCGGGTGAGACTTCTACCCAATTCTATAGATGGGGAGACTGAGGCTCAGACAAGGGCGGCTTGCCCGAGGCCACGCGGCCCACGCCCCAGGGCCCATGCTGTGTACACAGTCTCTCTGCAGAGCTGGAGGGCAGTGGGGTAGAAGAACCAGCCCCAGACAAAGACCTTGAACCCACCAAAAGGGGGCCCGAGCCCAGGCCCAGACCGGCAAACATTCTCCAGGCAAAAGGCCCAGTGTGAGTTCCAGAGCCGCGAAGGGCAAGATGAGAAGCCACGTTCTCCCCTTCCCATAGGGGCAAGCTCTGATTCCACAGCCCCCAGGGGGTTCAAAGCCGTCCTCAGATGCAAAGGCTGCAAAGGCCTCTTTTTCACAAGGCCCTGGTGTTAATATAGATCGGGAGAGACTATAAATACCCAGCCAGGCCAAGCACGGCAGAGGACTGCACCGGGACCAGCCCGGTAGGGGCTCTAACCCCAGCCTTGCCCCACAGCCCTCCCCCCACCCTGGGACCTCAGTCTCCACAGGCTACACTCTGACCAGGACAGCTCCGGTCCTTTACCCAACAGGCTACAGTTTTGTGGCCCAGCCAGGCCGGCGAGGCAGGGCAGGGGGTGGGGGCGCCTTTCTGGGCCCAGAGCGGAGATGTGGGAAGGAAAAGAGGAGGCCACGAGACAGACTCCCCCTGGATGCACCTGGGACAGCCTGGCCTAGAGCCCGGGAGCCCGAGGCAGGGGCCCAGACAGTAGCCACCCATTCAGTCCCTCCCTCGATCCCTCCTCCAGCCACCTTGAGAGTACCTCCCGCTGGGAGCCAAGGACCCACAGCCAGGACACAGCCTCGGGTGGGAGGTCTAGCGGGGAAGCCCACAAGATAAATGAGCACGCTGCCCCTGCCCCTGCCCCTGCCCAGGCCTGCATAGGGGCCATCCTCTGGTTCCCGTCCCCGTCCCAGCCGGCATCACGGGACACCGGTTTTACACCTGCCTTCCGCCTGGACCATGACCTTGTCAAGGACAGAGACAGGGAGGGCAGTCTCACTCACCCTGCAAACCCTGGGTCCAGCAGGGCACCCAGGAGGCACTCCATAAATGTTCACAGGCTCAAAGGATGACTAAGGTGCCATGGGGGCACAGAAAGGGTACCCACGCGCAGGGCTGTGATGTGGGCCCAGGGGAGATAGAAAGGCGGGGAAGGGAGCTCACTGTGCCCAGCACAGTTGTGTGCCAGGCCTGCACACTTGACACACAAGAGCCATGCTGTTATGCCCCCTGGAAGGATGAAGAGACGGAGGCAGAGAGAGACTCAGCGATGTGTCCAAGGACCCAAGGCTACAAAGTAGCCCAGCATCCATAGCCCCCCAGTACCTAAGAGACAGGGCCGGTTCAGGCCAACTCCCAGGACAACTGTTACAGACAATAAGAGACGTCATTTGCAGAGCCCAGGACCCCCCAGAGGCCTGATCCAGGCGAGGGGTTAGTGTCCCATTTTCTCATCAACACGTTGAAACAGCCCCAAGAGGCAGACAGACCCTCACAAGCCAGGCAGAGACACTATCGCTCCGAGAGGTGGTGTGGGACCCTCCACCTCCGCCTCCTCCAAGATTCATGGTCAAAGGCTGCAGACCTGGGCCCAGGCCCGACTCTGCGCCAGCCGGCTGCTGAGCTGGGCAGTGACCAGCCCTCCCTGAACCTCAGCTTCCCCAAGACCCATCTCCTCTGCCCCATGCCGCTGCTTCGTGGAGCCACGGGGTAGACCGAGGAAAGACGCTCCCCACCCCCTTACCAACTGTACAGTGCTGTCCATCATCAAGGGAATGGACTGTCACTGTTATTCTTTCCTTGGCCTTTCTCAGCGATCTCTGCCCTCCTTCCTAAAAGGCTACGAGAGTTTGTGTCAGCTGTTTGCACAGTGCCCGTCCCTATGCTCAGGGCCCAGGAACCAGGTACTCTCTTTATGCCCTCCTGCAGGAAACTGATTCTCAGAGAGGTGAAGTGACTTGTCCAAGATCACACAGTCAAACAGGAGTGCACTTAGCCATGACATGGGACATCTGCCCCGGAGCATCTGTAAATTCAGCCTTGGTGGCCGCTCAAGCCCTCCCTGGAGCACGAATGCCCACCTGCTCCCCAGTTTATCTGACTTGCCAGATGTATGCAATATTCATATCCCCATCAGCAGCTCACGCACCCCTCTCCAAAGCCTTGGGAGCCCCATTAATCATTCAGACACACCTGCATATTCATTAACTTCCGAATTAATACAGGGCCCCTTATTACTTCGGGCCTGCTGCCTGCATTAAAGACACTTCGCCTTCATTCATTATTAAACTCCCCAGACAAATGATCACATCCCTCCTTCAGAGGGGGGCGGGGCCCAGGCCCTGAGCCAGCAGGTTTGCTCCCAGCGCCAGCTGCTGGGTGACCTTGAACCTGGCCCTCACCCTCTCTGGGCTATCTGTATGGTTACCTGGTAAAACCACGCAAAGGACAGTGTCTAAGCACTGCTAGGGCTCATCGAAGTTGGCCCCATCCCATCCTTCCACAGACTCTTCTGTCGCTTGCCTGCACTTCTGTGCCTCTCTGGCTCCCACGACTCGCGTAACTCTAGTCTCCACGAAACAGGAGCCCGTCCCCACGACAGTTTTCCTGGTCCTCCCCCACCAGTGGCCTCTCCTCCTGCCTTCTCAAGGATAAGGTCTGCCCCTGCGCTGAGCTGGGTGGGCAGGCCACGACCTGTCCCAGATCAGAGAGGCCGTGTCCCAGGCCTTATGCTAAGTCCTATATCATCCCAGCCATTTTCAAACAATCTCCACTTTACAGATGGGAACACTGAGGCCAGTGGGGTCACGGCCAGTTCTCAGGGAAATGCCGGCGCCAGCTGCAAACCTGGGTCTCTCTCACTTGGAGTCCTGGACTCCTCACCATCGCACCCGCCCCCTGAAGGTGTGATGCTTGGCCACCACTCGCGCCGGCTCCACTCTCCCCTGCCTGGTTCCTCTACGCGCCGATCCCTGCCTCTTGGAGCGGTGGGCAACATGGACCAAAGCCCCCATTCCCTGGCAGGTGCCCTGATCTATCTCCGTCATGCCTGGCTCTGGGCAGAGCCAGGGAGGAAGCAGCGAGGATGTCACCGATGGCTCTGTCCTGCCTTCCGCCTCCCTGCCATGGGCGCCTCCATGCAGGGCTGCTTCCTACGTGTCCCGGGGCCCAAAGCTTCGCTCCCTGACCCGCCGGCTGTGTGACTATGGGCCCATTACCAAACTTCTCTGCGCTCAGCCCCATCATCTGAATCACACTTGACTCTGCCCTCTGCCTTGTCCATCCTTCACCTCCAATCCATCCCGACATCTGTCCAGGCCGCACACCTGTACATCCGAAGCCACTGGTGGCTCTTACTCAGAACACAACAACCTCCCAGGGTTTCAAGCGTCCCCCAAGTTCCTCCCCGCCCCTCTGCTCAGCTGCCAGAGAGCCTCTCGAAATGCCATCTATCATGGACCCGTAGAGAGACCCTCTCTTAAAACACTTCCAGAAGCTTCCATGGTTCCCAGACTGAAGCCATAAATCCTCCTGAAGGTCAAAGCAGCCACGAGGCTGGGCTGAACTGCCCACGGCAGACCCTCCCTCCAGCTTTCCTCCAAGGCGGCTCTCCCCTCTCCCACAGTGACTCTCTCTCCATTCTTGTCCGTGGCAGGTGTCCGTCCCCTCTCCACCCACCTGCCCACCCCCAGCACACTGGGGCCACCGGCAAACACAGTGTGCTCTCCACTGGGGCTCCAGCCCCACGCTGGTCAGCACAGTGATCCTGGGGCCTGAACGAACACCTCGGGAAGTCAAGACAGCAAACCCACAGGGCTGTGGTCAGTGCCAACAGGGAGCCTGGTAGACCACAGAGGAGAACTCACCGCTCTTGGTCCGTGTGCACACACAGCTCCCCACCTACCAGGATGAGAGGATAAAGCACTTCAGACCCCTTTCTCAAATGAGGAAACTGAGGCTCAGAAAGACAAAGTGGCCCCCCAGGTCACTGCTGATAAGCAGCACTCACCACATGCCAGACCCCAATAGGCCTTTTACACGAATGAACTGTCAACCCTCTCCCCAGCCCGGTGGGACAGGCCCTGTTAACTATACCCATTTGAGAGATGAGAAAACTGAGGCCCAAAGCAGTGATGCCACTTGCCCAAGGGCACAGAGCTAGGATGGAGAAGAGTCTGAGACCAAGTCGTGGCCATAGAGTCCTTCTGCCCCTCCAGCTTGGCTCAAATCCTCCCAGGCCCTCCATGGCCAGAGGCACTCAGGGTGGGAGGCACCCATCTCCATCGCAGCTCCCTGGTGGCAAGGCCTTGAGCCAGACCCTCCCTGTCGGGCCCTGATTTCTTCACCTGGAAGGGGGTGGACGAGACGCACAGAGCAGAAGCACGTTATCCACGCGCCTGTGGGCCTAGAGCTCCCCAGGCCCTGGGTCAGCAAACTGGTCTCCCTTCTGCAGGGGTAGGAGACCCGGGGTGGGACAAGTTAGGGAGTTCACTCAGGGGGACAAGCAAGGCCCTGCCTGTCATCCTGGAGCAGACCACAGAGCCAACAGGCGGCCCGAAGAGAGGCCAAGGAGACCGTTGGCTGCTCCCCAGATGCTGAGGCTGCTTATTAACTGGGAGGGCTTGGCGCTCGGAGGACCTGCGACCACCCATGGAGGCTGGGGATCCCCGCAGGGCACTGCACTCTGCCAGAGGGATGGTCCACATCTACTGAGCACCTACTGTTTACCTGGCCCGGGATTCAGGCCATGTTATGATAGAGAAACAAAGATGAGTGAGAAACTCATGCACCAGTGGGGACTCAGGCAAATGGAAACCCAACACACACATACACGCACACACACACACACACACACACACACACACACACACACACAGGAGATTACTGCTTCTAAGGAAACCCTCCTCCCAATTATTCTGTGAAATAAATAACCAGCCTCTAATTTCTCATATAAAAAAAAAAAAAAACCTCAGTTGTCACAGATTGGGGCTATAGAGGGAGGTAACAGCCCCAGCCTTCTGGATGTCTTCTCACCACACTCCCAGTGAACTCCGTGAACACACCTGGGTCCAGGACAAAAGCTACTGTGTGTGGGGACCACCCCCCTCCCCCAGTGAAACTCACTCCTTCCACTTTTTGACCCTCTGGGGGACTTCACAGACGGTCAGAGCTGGAAGCTCCCTTAGCCTGTCCAGGCCCTGGGCATAGAACACAGAAGGAGACTGAGGCCTATCCTTCTGGGGGGTCCCCTTCTGTCCCACCCACCAAAACACGACTGCTCCTCCAGGCTGTGTCCCCAATCTAACCACAGCTGCTCTCTCTTACCCGTGTCTTCAGATGCCCCAGACCTGCCGGGCCAGGTCAGCTTCTGGAACAAGCCCACACCTGCCCACACATCTCTTCCTGGTCAAGGTCACCACCACCCACCAGCTTGCTCTGGATACAGACCCCGGCACTATCCTCAACTGTCTCTCCCCCCACCCTGGTAGATGATCTGCCACTTCTGTCCTCAAAATGTCCCACATTTGTCCTTTGCTCCCCACCTCACCAAGACTGTCCAGCTGCCCACATGGCCTTCTCCAGCCCCTCCGTAGAGCAGCCCGAAAGAGTCTTCCAGAGAGCAATGCTGAGGCTGCCTCTCCTGCTCACAGCCTTTCCGGGGCTCCCTGAAGGCCCAGGGCTAAATCCCAAGCTCTTCGCTGGTGTGAGACGCTTCAGTAAGAGGTGCTGTACATTCCCCACCTCCTGCTCCAGACTCAGCCCTCCTCACGTCCTCCGCCCACCCCATGCCACCCTGGCACTGACACCCCCTTTTCCCTGCACTCGCCCCCACACTGTGAACCCCTACCATCTCTAGCTCGGGCATCGCCTCCTCCAGGAAGTCTGCCCTGAACCCTAGGTCTGGCTTCACCATTCCACAGCAACCCTGTGTTCACCAGCACCAAGTAGCGTCCCCCTAAACGGTCACCATCTCCCTTCCAGAGGGCCAAGACAGCACCACCTCCCCTCTGTGTCCCCACTGCCAGCAAGCAGACTGATGCAGAAGAGGTGCCTGGGGTCTGGGGACTGAAAAAGCTAAAGAAGCAAAAAAAAGCAAAAGACCCACAGAGCA
The DNA here is from genome assembly GCF_902655055.1 of Lutra lutra. Classification (NCBI taxonomy): domain Eukaryota; kingdom Metazoa; phylum Chordata; class Mammalia; order Carnivora; family Mustelidae; genus Lutra; species Lutra lutra. The sequence continues at coordinate 134,159,794 of NC_062285.1, forward strand.
CCCCCCAGAGGTGCGTCACTCCCAGCTGGTCTCTGTCCCCACCCCACCACCTCCCCACTTGCTGAGGTATGCTCATTATTACTACTGCTGACAAGATAGCCTCCCAGCCCCTTACCACTGTTGTTATGACCATTAGGGCCTCTACCAACCCTGAGCCTCCCATGTCCACCCTGGTCTCCGCCCACTCAAGGCAGCGTGGTCAAGCAGGTGCAGAGAAGCTGGGAAAGGAGCCCTACGGGGGCCTGACAGAACAGAGCTTATGGGGCCCATGGGGCCCCCATTAACAGATGAGAAAGCTGAGGCTCTGAGAACGAGCAGCTGACCTGAGCTCTCCCGCCTGGTGGGGCCAGCCAGAGGCTGACTCCTGCCCCCCGGGCCCTTGTGCTGGACCCACAGAGCTTTCAACATGGAAGGAGCAGAGAGAATGTTCACGGAGCACGCTGGGCTGGGCATCTTCGGAGGCCGCAGCCATGGAGGACAGTACATGCCAAATCTGGAGGTCCCTTGCTCTGTAGCCCTCCCAGCTGCATGGCCTAGGGCAGACTGAACCCTCTTTGGAGCCCATTCCTCACCTGTCCCCATATTTCAAGGCTGCCCTGCAGGCGTGCGGCGTTCAATGACATTGTCATGACCACGGCCAATGAACTAGTTCACCATGGAGCGTCCCAGAAGCCCGGCAGATTCGCTCACCCAATCCTCACAAAGACTCCGTAAGAGGCGGGTTTGAACAGTCTCCCCATTTTACAGACAACAAAACGGAGGTGCTGTGTTCAAAGATGCTGCCCAAAGCCAAGCAGCTGGAAGCGTGGAGCCAGGCGCGGTGCTGGGGACAGAAAGCATCGCTAGGGGTGGGTGCTCACTAATGATGTTAATTCCTTCCTGGCTCAGACCTTCCCTTTCATCCTTCAAAGGCTCCCCGAATCGATGGGCCCCCTCTCCCGCCTCCTCCGTGCAGCCACCTGCTGCGTCTTCTTCCCCTCCACAGAGCAGAACTCTCTCGTCCTCTACAGCCCCCTCTTCCACTGAGCCTGCCCCGGGGCACTTGACTGCCCTCCCTCCTCGCCTTTGCCTCTGGCTAGTGAAAGTCCCCCAGGCAGGTGCAGTCTCCTAACGGCCCACCCAGACTACCCCTGCCTCCGCCCACCCTCTGCCCAGCTGCCCAAGGAAACTTCCGGAGGCACAGCAGGCTTGTGGGTCACTGCCCTGCTCAGAAGCCTCTGATCGCCTCCCTGGTCCTGACTGCGGCATTCAAGACCTCTCGTGATCTGTCTTGGCCGTGTCTCCGCAACTCTGCCCTCCAACACCACCCTGTAACCCGGATGCCTGTCAGAACAAACCACTCCCAACAGCGCGGCAACAAACCACACACACAGGTGCCCACACGTACACTGGGCCTCCCTGGCTCCTCTCTTGATCCCTTCTGTAGCCTTGATCCCACTACCAGCCTCTCACCCGAACCCAGAGTGGCACTGTCCAGAAGTCCCCTCCCCAGCGCCTCAGCCTTTCCCACTCTGTGTTCCGTCCTGGACACATCATCCACGCCCCTGATTTCCAGTCACCCAGCATGCTCCCCAGTGCTGGAAGGCGCACAGCCCAGACTCCTTCTCCTGGCCCGAAAGAAACTCCCAAGCCTTGCCTCCTCCCCAGTCTCCCAAATCCTCCTTCCCAAACCCCAGACCCAAGCACATGAGCTTCTCACCCTCCTCTGAACTCAAGGAGTCTTGGCCTTTCCCCTTGAAATTCCCACAATCCCTTCTGCTCTGCCCCCACCTCGTGAATGCTACTTTTTGTGCAGAATTCAGAGCCACCTCTTACAGGAAGCCCTCCAACCTGCTGGGTCATCACTCACCCTAGTCAACCTTTCCCCTTGGCTGCACGGTCCCTGATGGCAGGAACCATTCTCGTTGACCCCCCCCCCCCAGACCCTCAGTGCCTTGCACGATGCTTGGCTCATACTAGATGCTTGAGAACTATCTGCCGAATAAATGCACTTCCCTCCTGTACCTTCCCGGAGCTCCAGGAGGCAGAGGGGACAAGTTCATGACCCGTGCGAATCTGCCCTCTCTCCACACCTGCGCCAGACTCCAGCTGCACACCGGAGCTACCGCAGGGGGCGGCACCTTCCTCCCTGACACCCACCTCACCTGGCTGCAGGCTCCCAACAGGCCAGAATAAAACACACAGCCTTCCCAACCTCGTTCCTCGCCTTTCTGCTCACTCCCCAGGGTCCACCCGGCCCCCCAAGGTGCTGATCTCCCCCTATTCTGCAGCCTCGACGTCCCTCCAGGAAGCCCCCCCAGTGGAACAACTCCATTCAGAGAAGCTGACCCCCCATCCCACCAGTCCTCAGGCCCCTTAGCTCTCCTTCCCCACACCCCTATCCCTAGCTCCAGGCTGACTGCAAATTCTAACCAGAGACAGACTCCCACAGCGTGCAGACAACCACCCTCATGGTCACAGGCCCAGGGACAACAGCGGGGACAGCCACTTCCTCCAGCCCTCAAGGCCCAGACAAACTGTGTCTTCAGGGCCCCTCAGCCTCCTGGAGAGACCAGGACTGCATGGATAGGGCTGGAAGATGGGTAGTCCTGAGGTCTTAAGGCTTCCTAGCAGGTATCTGGCAACAATCCCCTACCCGAGAAGCTGAGCCCATCAGAACCAGAAGAGGCTGTAAGCCTCTGAGCTGTCACCCATTAGACAAGATGACAGACTCGGGCCTACAGAGATGCAGTGACCCCCCACGGCCTCCCCAGCTTCCTCCTAGCCCTGCTGTACCTGCCTATCGAGGGCAGCCTCTAAGTTCCTGGAGAGCAGAATCCCACCAGATTCCCCCCAAGACCCCGACTACCTCACCCAGAGCAGGAGTTCAGAAGTTCCCCTGAACAAACAAGTGAATGGGCGCTGGATTCAAATCCCCCCACTTCCACCCACTCCACCTGTAACTCGCCCTGCCTTCTTCACAAGGGGACCAAAAAGTAGAGATCAAATGAGGGCATTAGCCCAAAAGTGCTTTTAAAACCATACATCGGGGCGCCCGGGTGGCTCAGTCAGTTGAGTGTCCGACTCTGGACTTGGACTCGGGTCATAATCTCAGGGTCATGAGATCGAACCCCAAGTCAGGCTCCGCACTCAGCAGGGAGGTGGCTGGAGATTCTCTCTCCCCCTCTGCCTTTCCCCTTGCCTCTCAAATAAAAAAAGATAAATCTAAAAGAAACACACACACACACACACACACACACATAAATCACGACACACCTGGAAGGGACTTCTAATTCCAAACGCATGAAAACCAAGGCGGAGATGCTAGATTTCCTTCTTGTTCATTGAATGCCATCTCTCATGCCCTGGGGCGGGCACGAAGCATCCGCAGGCATCAGAACAGACGCGGCGCTGCCCGGAGGACGCTCACAGCTGGAAAGGAGTAGTAATTACAGGAGACCAATAATTGCAGGGGGGGACGTGGGAGAGCCCGAGACTGCCAAGGCCAGGTAGGGGTGTCCAGTCAGGCCTCCTGCAGGAAGGACCATCTAGCTCTCAGGGCCATTAGAAACAAAGGGCCCCCAAGGAGCCAGGTCAATGAATAAATAGGCCATGCCACCCCACAAGCCGAGGTCATCTCAGATGAGCTGTGTCACGAGCAGGACACAATCCCATGAGGTGTGCGTCGCCACCATCCCCATTTCACAGATGAGGACATCGAGGCTGGGGGAGCTCAAGCAACATGCCTCAGGCCTCAGAGCTCTTGGGCAACAAAACGGGTGGTCTCTGGGCCTTCTGAGGACCTCACCATGAAGGCAGGGAACAGGGTCTAGAACATTCAGCCTCTGACCTAAGGGCCAAGCTGCACTGCCGGCAGCCGGGTGAGCCATTCTCAGACACAGCAAGGCCAGCCCCAGCCGCCGCAGGCCAGGACAAGCACACAGTGGGCCATCAGCAGATGGCCACAGCTGGATCCGAAGAAACCCCTGCACACAGCCCAAACAAACCTTCCAGACGTGGGCACCGCCTCGCGCCAGGGACGGGCACAGCCGCTGGGAAGCGTGAGGTTTCCTGGTAACGACGGGGGCCCAGGCGGCCTTCCCCTTTAATGCGTGCCAACGAAGGGCATAAATTTCTGCTTACTTAACTTCACAAATGCGAACAAGCTCATAAAAAATAAGTTATTCCTCCTCAGCGCCACAACACCCTTCGGCGGCTTAATTTTGTCTCTCCTCCCCTCCCCCAGCCTCCTCTTGTGAGGGAAGCAAAAGCAGCAGGTCTGGGGGTTCCCACCCCCAAGTGGGTCTGCCCTTCCCCCCCTCCACCCTCTGGGCTAGAAGGAGACACCTCCACGGAGGAATCTGAAGGCACCTGGGGCGACCCTGCTCCAGCCCCCACAGCTGTGTGACCTGGGGTTCTGACTGAACCTCTCTGATACCACTGCCTCATCCACGGAGTCCGCTGGAATCACAACCACACCCTGCCTGCCTCTGCCGGCCAGCCGGTCTGAGGATCAAACAAGATAATCCCAGTAAAGTGCTTAGTTTGCTCCTGGCACCCAACAAGCCCTCAATAAATGTTAGCCCTTGTTATTATGTAAAGGAGAGTTAAATACCCCCCAGTTAATCCATTTGTCGAGTTTGCCTTCTGGGGCAAGCTGGCAGCTCCAAACACCGCCCACAGATCAGTTTTGTTGGCCCCTGCACCGGTGAGAAAAACCCGAGCTTGCTGCCATCGCAGAGCCTGAGCGCCCATGTTGACCAGAGGCCCCGCCATGCCTTATTGCCTCACTCAGACCGGATTCGAACCTTTAAGTGACCTGACCCCCGTGGGCCCCTGAGTTTGCCACCCCTGGTTGCAGCCCCTCTGAATCTTTTCCAACAGGTGAGTTCACTGAACACATCGTTAGGCCAGAGGACAGATGGGGAAACAGGCTCACGGAGGGCCAATGACAGGCCCACAGTCCCTGGGGGAAGGGCTATGGGGTCAGACATGGGTCCCAGTCCCACTGTGCCAGCTTGAGAGACTCGAGAGACTCCTCCCTGTCACACGGAGGAGCAAATGGCCCATCCGCCAGGGGGCAGGAGAGACAGGCTTGGCCTCCGTGAGCTCAGTGCGTTAGAGTGGGCTGTGGGCGGCTAAGCAGGAGGAAGGGCCTGCCCTGAGCCTCACCCCAACCTGGCAATGGGTGTGCCAAGCCAGGGTGGCACTCCGATGAGCCAAGAATGACTGTGGTCATTTGGTCATTCTTCCTCTCGCGCCAGTCTCAGATGACCCCTTAAGGCCCCTCCCCAGTCAGTTCCAGCCGTTGCGCATTCCTACGGAACCAGGCGTGGCTCCCAGCTTCGCAGGTCCTGCCCCTGCAGAGCCCAGCATCAGAGGCTCCAAGGGTGGGGAATGGGGCCAGAGCTGGCCCATGCCCCTCAGGGCCCCTCCATACCCTCTTCCTTGAGGGCACCTCCAGGAAAGACCTCGGCCAGAAATTGCAGCCCGTCCATCCACACCAGCCCCTCCTCTGACGTCTCAAAGCATAAAAAGCCACAGCCCCAAGCTGCTTCAGCCAGACCTACCACCAGCTACACCCCCGCGAGCCCCCATCTCACAGAAGTGGAAACTGAGGCCCAAGCAGGAGGAGGGATGGATTCCCTATGGTTCCACAAAGGGAGACCGGCCTTGCAAGACCTGTCTTGTGCGACCCTCCCGAGGCCAGCACCAGCTGGGAAGATCCAGAGAACAGGGGCCCAGACTCACGCCAGAGACGCCAGCCCGCTGCCCCAGCTGCCCTCTCCAGGCCTCGACTTCCCCATCTGCAATATGGCTGACTCCGACACAGTGAGCCATTCTGGGAGGGAAGTAGGTGGTGAGGGTCCTCCTCACCGGTCAGCATGGTCATTCCTGCGTGTGCCTCAACTTCCCCAAAGGGCGGTGGGGCTTCTGTGCCCTCTGTCTTCCCCAGAGCCCCTCTCCCTGGGCATCCCTGCATCCAGCAGTGGTACAAGGAACAATCTAGTAGTTACCAGAGACCAGACACCAACCTGAGAGCTAAATAGGTGCTGTTCTGCCTATTTTTCAGACATGGAAGCAGAAGCACAGAGAAGCTAAGTAATTTGCCCAAGGCTACTTGGGAAGAAAGAGCCGGTGGACTCATGAGCAGACCAAGGAGCAAGGATGGAGAACCCAAACCTGGTTATGGATGCACAGGTGAGGCAGAGGATAAGAGGAACACGGTGGGGATGGAGGAGGACGGAGTCCTGAGAGGCTGCCCCATCACTACCGTGGACGACAGAGGTTGGCCACTCCTAACAGCTCCCGCGGTGGCATACGTCAGTGGGATCTCAAGTTCAGGCCACAGTCATTCGGTCATTCTTCCTCTCGCACCAGTCTGAGATGGCCCCTCAAGGCCCCTCCCCAGTCAGGTCTGGCCGTTGTCCGTTCCTACGGAACCAGGCATGGCTCCCAGCTTTGCAGGTCCTGCCCAAGCTCCCACCAAGCCAAGCGTGGCCTACTGCAAACTCGAACCCAGCTCTTGGACAGTCCCTCCCACCCACCACCTCCTGATTTTCAGAAGAGTCCCCAAGGTACCCCCAGCTGCGGAGGGGGGAGAGGGTGGGGCCTGAGGCGAGAGGGGTGGGGCCATGAAAGGTGGGGGCTGGGCCTGACAGGTGGGTGGGCTACCCCCCACCCCCGGAGGTAAGGCTGGATCCTGGGTCTGGTTGCCTTGGCAACCTGACTAATTAATTCCGATTGGCACTCCATCTGTGCCTTGGCTGGATGGGCGGTTTGGGCTCGCGGGTGTTTGTTTTGAAGCGAAGGGGTGATTAATGGGAGGGGTTGGGAGGCTGCGGTCCCTGGCTGGAGAGAGCCTGACGCCCCAGCCCTATGCGCACACTAGCATCCCCACCCCACAAAGGAAGAGGCAGACTTGGTCCCCAGAGACCATCCCAGACCTCCTTCTCCCAAGGGGGGTGGCTCAGCCCTGCCCAAACACCGCCTGGCACAGACAACAGACGGCAGCGCCGGCGGTGCGCACACACCGGCACGCACACACACATGCACACACCGAGAACACAGGCTCCACAGTGAGGAGCCTTGGGATCCGACTCCAGCTTCCTGAGCCTCAGCTTCTCCATCTGCAAAATGGGCAATACCACTCCCCTAATCAAAGGGACAGCCCCAGCACACCTGCGGACCTCGTTATCCTGGGGTCAGGGAAGGCTTTGTGGAGGGAGATCCTGGTGATGGAAACACCTATCAGGTCCCAGAGGGTGACAGTCCGAGGAACTGGAATGAAACCAGGAGGACTGGATCATGGCCTGTGAGAGGAGAGGGTCCCTCCAGGCAGGAGCGCTAAGGCCGGCCAAGTCCCTGCAGGTCTCAGAAGCCAAGATAAGGATTCTGGATCTTGGCTCAAGGAGAGTGGGAGCCAGGGAAACGCTAGGGAGTCCTGCCAAGGGTAGAGCGCAGAAGGAACTGGAGGGACAGGAGCGGAGACAGCAGCCTTTGCGGAGCTGCCATGAGGGTGGAAGGGTGACCAGGAGACGGGAGGACCTGAGAGCAGGTCTCGGCGACGCACCGGTCACCTTCAGGATGAGGACAAGAGGCTGAACGTGGTGTTCAGGAATGACTCCCAGGGTCCAGGCCGGCAGCTGAAAGACAGCAGTGCCCACCCCAGAACAGAGAATCTCAGAGAAGGAGCCACGGAGTCAGGATGCTGGATTAGAGCAGTCCGGGATGGAACGAGCTGAGTTTTAGGGAGGCCCTCCAGAGGCAGGGCACTGTGGAGGCTGGAGGCCTGGGCACCCCACCCCCCACCCCGTACACAGCTGCTGGGAGGAGCCAGGGACATACAGCACCACCCCCAAGAGCAGAGAACGATGATCAGGCCGGGAACCTCACTTCCCAGGGACAGGCCTGTCTCCCACATGGCCTCACTTGGAGCCAGACCTCCGGGGCTCTAATCCGGGCCCCTATACCTCACCAGCCGTGAGATCCTGGGCAAGCCTCAACTTCCCCATCCCTAAAAGGGACATAAAAGCAATGCCTATCCCACAGGTTGCTATGAGGAGGGCTACCCCCTGGGTCCCCCAGTGGTGTGGGACCTCAAGGAACCTGCTCCTTCTGAGAGGGGGACAGGATACTAACCTTTTTGAGCACCTACCAACAGCCAGGCCCCCCCACAGGTGTTACAGACCTATGGTGGCGATCAAGGAGGATGGTCGAACCCGGGCCGAACCCCGGGTCCCTGCTTACTAACTATGGGACCAGGAGTGTCCCCCCACCCCACTTCAACCTCGGCTTCTGCGAATGTGAAATGGGGATAAGGAGGGTATCTGCTCGTGGCGCGTGCGATTGTTGTGAACGTGAAAGATGAAAACACATGAGTACGTGTCACCTGCCTGGCACCCAGGAAGCACTAACTAAATCATCATTACAGTCTTTGCTAACGTTCCAATAACGTTTCAATAACCTGAGAAAGCGAACGCAGGGATCCCAGTATAACAAATGAGAAGGGCAAAGGCCTCACTTACCCTGTCATCCAGGACCCAGACTGGCCACCTTCTGATCACAGGCTCCTCCCTCCCCAGTCCAAATGGCCCTCAGCCCGGGACAGGGCCACGTGAGATTGCCTGGGTCGGAACCCTGCCCTAGCTGCTCTGAGCTGTGTGACCTTGGACAAGTCACCTCACCTCTCTGAGCCTTAAGTTCCTGCCCTAAAAAATAAGGGGTCCTATCCTTGCACAACTGAGTGAGGAGGACTCAACAAGGAGATACACAAAAGGTGTTCAGCCCAGGGAATGCATACAGCAGGCGCTCGACAAAGGACAACCATTGTGATTACTGATCGGATGGTAAAACTTGAAGGAAAGAATGATGGCCCACAAGCACTCCAGTGGGGTCCTGGGAGTGATGCCCTGCCCCCAGCCAAGCAAGGATATCCCCAGAGGGCTGCAGCCTGGGGGTCCACACCAGGTGCAAACCCCACCCCGGCATTCCTCCACCAGTCCCACCGCAGGACCCCAACCGGGCCCTTGTCCACCCCCTCCCATCACCCCCACCACCTCCACCATTGAGCACACAACCACATGGGCACCCACCCAGCCCCGTGACCAGCCCACAGCCCCTCCCTTCCCCCCACTCCGCATCTGCTCAATTAGGGAAACTAGGGAGCAAGGGAAACAAAGACTTAATTTCTGAGCTAATCAGCCTGCCTCATGCTAATTACCATCCTCCCGGGCATTAGGGCAGGCTTCCTGGGGGAGGCGGGGGAGGCTGGTCCCCAGGAATGACACCCCCTTTCCCCCCAAGCCAGAGACAGCCCAGAAATGGCAGAGGGGGGGGAATCAGGATGCTCGGGCAGGGATTTCAGTGTGCCACTTGGTGTATGTGGCCAGAAGGAGGGGACACAGCAGGGGACATGCCTGGGGCAGTGTCCCTTGGGCAGGTCCTACCCTCCCAGAACCCCATTCCAGGATTCCTGCCCCATCCTGGGGGCAGCCACAGATGGCGGAGGCCCCAGAACAGGCATCCCATTAGGTGTCCTGCCCACGGCCTTGGCAGAGAGATGGACAGATGGATACTTTTAAGCTAGAAAATTGAGCAATGATCAGAGTGAAGCTTTTGGACCGAGTCATAGAGCAAGCGCACTGAGCATGTGACTCTGCGCTCAGGTGTGTGCATGTGTGCTTGTACGTGTGTGCATGCACGTGCTACACGCATCCATGAGTGCAGAGAACAAGAGGGTTTGGGATCGGAAGCCAGGACGTCTGGGCTCCATTCCCCCGCTCTCCTCTGGATAAGTCCCCGCCCCTCTGAAATTCGGCCTTTACTGAGGGGGAGCAGGAAGGGCTCATTGCTAGGGTCCCTTGATCAACCAATGTGTACTGAGCGCCTACTGTATGCACACCAGGCTCCTGGCTGGGCAAGATTTCTGTTCCCCTGGCTTCCACTGTCCAGTGTCCCATGTTCTAATCAACACAGCATGGGATGGACAGAAACCAACACAGCAAGGCACTGACCCCATAGAGACAGGCCAGGGCAACCAGGACGGGCTACCAAAGGCAGGGTTTGTCCCTATATTTCTTAGACAAAGTCCTGCCCAGCAATGAAACTTCAGATAACTGGAACTCCCTGCGGGCCCCAGAGTAAACCCCTTCCCCTGCCTGGGCCTCGGTTTCCCCATCTGCAACAATGAGGGAGCAGAGGCTGTATCCCAGCCCCCCCCAAGCAAGGATTCTCAGTCTCCCCATCATGGCTGTGTGTATGTGGGGGACACCAGGGGTGGCGGTATGCCCCCAACACACACGCACACATAGTTGACTGTCCCAGCGCTGGGTCCAGAAGCACGATAGACACACCAGAGGGACAGGTGTGCCCAGTGATGAGGGGAGGCTGTCTGTGTGCCCCCCGGAGGCTCCCAGTCAAGGCTCCTAAGTCTGCACGCTCAGCTCTGCCGGCACAGGCCACCCCTGAAACCGCCTCCCTCTCCCCTTGTCATGGAGCCCTCACAGCTGGCCCCCACGTCCTGAGTCCCTGCCACATACCTGGGGTCCCCTAGGCCTCGCCACAAGGAATTCCCACCACAGCCCTGCCAGGTAAGTACCGTGACCCTGATTGACCAAGGGGAGAACTGAGGCTCAGCCAGGTCAAGTGACTTGCTCAGTGAGTGACGAGCTGGGCACTCAAGTCCCGCCTGACCCCAAGCTGCCACACCTACCGTGGTCTGGGACCACCTTCCTGGACCTCCCTCAAGGCTCAGACCAGGGCTCTGGGCTGGCCCAGACCCTGCAGGAGCATTGCTCCCTGCAGACCCTCAAGGGCTCCCACAGCAAGGTGCTTGGGGGCGGGGGCCCTGGGAGCCAGATAGCCCAGGTTCAAAATCCCAGTCTCACCACTGACTCACTCTGGGACCATAGGCAGGATCCTGAACCTCTCTGCCCCCTCAGTTTCTCCATCTGTAAAATGGGGATCATGACATTTTGTTGGATTGTTGTGAGGATTGAATTTCTATAAAGTTCTTTCAACAGTGCCTGGCTTGTGGGAAGCATTCTTTGGGCCTTGTTAAATCAAAAGAATAAATGAGTCCCTTTAGCTCTAAGGACAGCCAGAGAATTGGGTCACCCAGAGGGCAAGGGGTACAGCTGAGATTCAAACCATAGGTCTAGGACTCCCCGTCCAATACTCGCTCCCTACAGCACCAAGGTAGCTCCAGCTCGGCTAAGAGAATGAAGACATCCCAGGACTGACCCTGGCTCGGGCTCCAGGAGGTAGGCAGAGGCTGTATGGAGACAGAGGTCAGAGCACAGGCTGGGAACCAGCCCTCGTGCCAACTTCTCTGCCTGACCCCCAGCTCCAGAAAGCCAGGGCCACCCAGGGGCCCTGGGCAGCCAGGTGCCAAAGCAGCTACCCTCGGTGCCAAGGGCCTGAGGCCAGTGGTCCTGGGCCACAGCAGGCAGGGGATGGCAAGGGGTACTACGGCCTCCCAGCAGCTGCCACAGCATTCCCAATCCCCAGCATTCTGCCCCAGGGACAGCCAAGGTCCCACGGAGCCCCACCAGCAGGAATCGCACCCAGAACGGGAGTCGTCCCTGAAGCCCTCAGCCAAGAGTGGACCCAGATGTCCACACGCACCCTCAGAAGCTGATCCCCACCCACGAGCCCACCCACATCACCGAGCGCCCACCCAGGTCAGGGGTGCGAGAATCTGAAATCATGCCATGTTGGTGAAAGTGGAAAATGTGCAACCGACCCAGCCCCCCAACAGGGAAATGGCCATGCAAGGGGGCCCTCAGCTAAGGCAGAGCCGGACAGGCCCCCTCTGGGTCCCCGAGAGCAGAGGTGCAGAGTGTGGAGTCGGGGGCGCGGGAAGGAGGAGAGGCTGCGAGGCGAATCCCAAGGAGGTAAGAACAGATAGCACACGTGTGTTTGCAGGGGGCCTGGAATCACAGGGAAGGACCCCACCAGGCCCCAGCTCGTCCCTCAGAGAGCACGCGTCCATTCCTTAGTTAGGAAGCGGGCGTCTACACTCACACGTTCCCCTTTACACATGCACACTCAACACCCAACGAACACACAAGAATCACCCCGTGTGCATGTGCGCACACCCAAGCAGCCGGCCAGCCACCTTCCTCGCATGGCCCGAGGAAGGGACACCAAAGCTGCCACAGAGATGGGCAGAGTGGAGAGACAAAAGACAGAGAGAAGACGGGGAGACAAAGATGGAGTGAGAGGCAAGCGGCAGAGCCAAGAAAGCTCCGCTCGGGCCCAGGGGGGATGCGATCCGATCCGAAGTGGCCCAGGGGCCCCAGGAGGGGACAGTTCTGGGTCTTCCTGGGTTCCGCCCTCAGCCCGGCCACTCACCGCCCAGTGACCCTGGGCCAGTGCCTCTCTGGGTGTCAGGATGCCCAGGAGGACAGGGCAGGGGATGGAGACCCTGTGGGCTAGACCCTCCAGGACTCCAGGGTCCCAATCCCCTGCCGAGGCCCGGCTCCCACCTCTCCTCAGGCCCCTCACGGTCTGCAGGCTGCCCCCCGCCACGGGCCTGGGGGGGGGGTCTCTGGGGACAGCCCTGTTCCTCCACCCTGGAGCTCCCCCGGAATCTAGAATCCAGAACAGAGTGTCCGGGTCAGCTGCCGTCTTAGCCAAGCCAGGAACCCCCTACCCTGCTGCAGCCACCAGAGCCAGCAGGATCAGAGAGGGGAGGAGCAGGGCAGTGACGATGACCGCAAGTACCATGCATCACATGTGCCTGTAGGGGAGCAGATGATGCTGCCGGCCTGCTTTGTCCCACTTAATCCTCATGAAGAACCTTGATCCCATTTTGTAGATGGGGAAACTGAGGTTCGGAGATGGCCTGCCCAGAACCACGCAGCCAGCAAGAGGACAAAGGAGCTGGCAGGGAGCGCAGGCCGCCTACTCCAAAACCCAGCAGCAACGTCCACATCTTGTCCGGCAGGTACTGGGGAGAGTGGGAGGGGCCAGGCAGACACCCCCGCATTTCCTAAACTGGCATCCCAGGCCTCAGGACACCATGCACCACAGCCCATCCCCAACAGCCTGAGACGGGGTGGCTGGGAGGGCCGCTGAAGCCCTGCTCCCCTGCACCTGCCACCAGGAACCCCGACAACAGACAGAGTGAGCAGGTACTGAGCACACACTGTATGCCAGGAGCCGGCCCCAAGCACTTTAGAGTATCAGTCCTCGGAGGCGGGTACTATTTTAATTCCCACTTTGCAGAGGCCTGGCAACTTGTTAGGGAAGAACAGGGAGTGGAACCCAGGCCTGGGCCCACAGGCTTGACCACTGTGTCACCCCATCTCACAGACCCAGGACTTTCCTGCTCTGACCCACCTACCCCAAGCCGACCCTCCAGAATGTCAGACAGAGGCAAGAAGGGGCTCCTTCCTCCAGTCCCTGCTCAGCTCAAGGGCTCCCAAGCCACCATCATCTGGGGTACCTGCCCTCCTCTGCCGAGCCCTCTATGGCCCGTCTCTTCCCAGGATGCTCGGGATCTGCGGCCAGCTCCCACCTTTATCCTTAAAGCAAAGCCCTGAGCAGGGAGGGGAAGGTCTGTGTCTCCCCATAAACTTCAGATGATATCCTCGGGAAGAGGAGCTGGGTCTCAGCCTGAGGCCCAGAGAGGGTGTCAGATGAGCCAGGGTCACACAGCAAGTCAGAGGCAGGAAGGAGAGCTATGGCCCTTGGCTCCCTGTCACAGCTCAGCACAGAGTCTGCCCTCCCTCCTGTGTTTGTAAAACTTGAAGCTAGGTTGGTTGAGCTGTGACCCAGTGCAGAGGCAAAGGGGCTGGGGGGGGGGGGGGTGGATTTTTAGCAACTTCTAGAATGCCTCAGGCCTTACCAACCATGCAGTCCCCAGCAGCCCTATGGCCTGTTCTATGTAAACAGTCCTCGCACAACCCTGTCTCATTCCAGCCCCTGCAGGAGCCCAGTGCTGTCTGCAGGCAATGTCCCCACTTCACAGATGAGTAAACAGAGAGACTCAGGTGCACAGGACCACTCAGGATCGGGATGGAACCCACTGTGCCTTGCTTCCAACCACAGAACCTGCCTGCCTGGAGCCCCTGCCCTAAATCTAACCCCTTCCCAATCCTTAGGGACTGCCTCTTCCAGGAAGTCTTCCCGGAACTCGGGGAGCTCCCACTCAAAGGAACTGTGCTTTCCTTCTACACTAATGAAGCAGATTGAGCCTCTGCCCTCAGACTAGGGCTCCTGGGAGATGGGGGACTCCCTGAAGTCAGGGCTATGACTCCCCAGACAAGGATATTGATGGCCCAGTCTTCCCCCACCCCCAATCCTCTGCTGGAAGACTAGGGACTCCCTGAGGCCAGGGCCACCATGCTCTCCTTCTTTCAGACTAGGAAGTAATGGGGGTGAGACTCCCCCTTCCCTCCTCCTGTACCTCCACGCACACAGCCCCCCACCCAGAATATAACACTCTGCCCCAATGGTACAAGCAGGACCCCTCCTCCTATCCCTCTCCCTCCTGGCAGTCCTCCAGGCCTGGCCCGTACCAGGCAGCCTACTCCCCTCCCCCGGGCCCTGTTCATGAATCCCACCTCTGTTGGGCACCACAGACCCCCCTTTCTCCTCCCCAAACAAATGGGGTCTTGAGTGAACCACTGGGATCACACACAAGGCTAGATCTATTCCCTGGGCTAATGTCACTGCCAGCAGGGGGTGGGGGGGCAGGCAAGGGGTGGGGGGCATGGGGGAGCAGGCTGTCCATGCCACAGCCTCTCTTAAGGTCCAGCCTCCGAAATCAGATCCTGATGGGGCTGGGATCAACAGCTCACTCCCCGGGTCACCCCAGAGTGGACCAACCCCAGATGCCTCCAAGGTGCCTCCCCTCCCGACAGTGCAGGCAGGAGCCTCTGGGCCCAGGTCCAAATTCCTGCTCTGTGCCCCATGGAAAACTTCCCCAAACCTGAGGCAGGTCATCTGTAAAATGGGCCTAACTAGACCTACTCTGCCTGTGCTGCTGGGACTGTGAATGTGGACACAGACAGCAATGTCCCCAGCACGAACTAAGTGCCCCAAGAAAACCAGTTTCCTTCTTTCTTCTATTTTTCTTTTTTGGGGTGGGGGGGAGACAGGCAGGGTGAGAGCCCAGGCTGGCAGGGCAGAAAATGGCTTTTTCCAAGCACTATAAACGTCCCTATTCACAAGTCAGAAGCTCAGTTCCCTCAGGAATGAGCGATGGAGCCTCCCAGGCCTGGGGGCATTCAGGAGAGGCTGCTGGTCTTTCCTGGGGAGAGGGCCTTGGAGTCAAGCTTGCAAATCCAAATCTCCAAGTCCACCACCTCCCAGAAGCCTGTCTAGATAAGATATCATCTCCATTTTACAAACAAGTAAACTGAGACACAGAGTGGGTAAGTAATTTGCCTAAGGGCACACAGCGCCTGAACTGATGACTCAGGCTGCTACCAAAACCTCTTCCTTATGGCAGGCAGGAGCCGTCCCTGCTTCAGAGCCTTTCTGCGATGTTGCCTCTGCAGTCAGAGTGAAGTCCGAACTCTCCAGTTTGAAAGGCCAGGCCCCCACCTGACCCAGAGTCAGCATGCAATTGGGGCTCTGAGGCCAGCTCGGCCACCAACTCCCCACTGTGTCTCCGGGTCCAGTTGGCCTGGCCTCCCCAGGCTCAAGGGCCTTGTAGCTAAGATGCAAATGACAAGACTGGCAGCCCAGGGCCCCCGGCAGGGTTACCCATCCACGCTGCCATCACGTGTTGACTGAACACCTACTATATGCCAGGCCCCGTTTAAGGCACTTGGGATAGAGGGAGGAACCAGACCGAGAACGATCCGGCCCTCACGAGCTGACACTGCGCTGGCAAAAGGGTGGATAATAAAAAAGCAAAAAAACAAAAAACAAAAAACAAAAAACAAAAAGAGCAATTGGTTGTGTTAGGGGCTACCAAGAGAGGGAAGAGGCCCGGGGCCACAAACAGAGCACTTAGGAAGGGGCTCCCTGGGGAGGCGACATGGAACAGGGACGGGGGTTCAGGGGGCAGCCCAGGACAAGCCCAGGGAGCAGGTGGGAACCCAGAGAGGGCCAGCAACTCCTGCAGAAGGACCAGCAAGTACAAAGGCCAAGGACTTCAGTGCCCCATGGAGTCTGGGTGGGGGGGCGCCCAGCACACAGCAGAAGCTCCAGAAAAAGCCGCCCCTAAGCCCTGTGAGCTCCCTGCCCCTTGCTTTCCTCCTCTGGAAAACAGGATGCCGGGCAGCTTCGAGGGAACCCCGTCTCTTCCACACACCTGGATTCATTCTCATTCCTCCCATTTTGCAGGTGAGGAAGCTGAGGCTCCCAAGACCCCACGGCCCGTAAATGGCAACATGATGATGGGATCCGAGGTCTTGTCATCCCCAACCCTAGGTCCTGCTGGCCTTATGTGGCCTCACGGGTCACGGGACGCTCATTGCCTCTCCCCCAGGCGATCCCAAGATAGCACTGACCGCCAGAAAGTCTCTTGGGAGGAACGGATGTCTATGCCCTGGTTGGTTTCCCTTCTACCACCTGGGGCTACACAGGACACCTCTCCCACGACTTCCCGCAGGTCACTGGAAAGGCGCGGAAGGGCTCACGGGTTCAAAAGAGCAGGGAGCCCCTGCTAGGCAGCAGATGCTGGGCTTCACTGTCACCCCCTTGCCGCACGCGGGTCAAATAAAGCTGAGCCCTATCACACCCATCGTACAAAGAAAAAAGCTGAGGTTCCCAAAAAGGTAAGAAACATGCCCAGGGCCACCCACCTAAAAAGTGGCAGAGAGAGGCTCTGAACTCAGGTCTGTGTCACTCAGAGTCACCATGCCACTCATCCCCCAAATCCCTCAGATGTCGCTCTCTGGACATCCTTCTCCATCCGTGGCCCCTAGTAGCAGGAAGGACTTGCCCTGAATCCATTGCTCCCGGGACACCACCCGCCACTCGCCTGATACGCCGTGCCCCGGGCTGGGGTTAGCTGGGCAGGTTCAGGACACTTGGGGACCCTGAAGGAAGCCAGGAGGTGGGAGACTTGGGCGGCAGCTGGAGGGCCAAGGCCTGTGTGAGGACAGCAGGCACCCAGGCCCCTGGATTAGGCAGGCAGGGAGCATGGAATGCCAAGCCAGCCACACCAGGTTCCAGGCCCACTCAGTGACCAAGGCGCTGTGTGACTCCTGGAGGCCCTTCTCCTTTCCAGCCCCACTTCCTGCGGCCAGGTCATTGCCTCCAGGGCTCAAGGGTCACAGACAAGGATGCAGTGAGGCTGACCTCCGGTGAGACATCACCACTGTTGTCCTCCCCGGGCATGTCAGAAAATAATTTTTCAATCATTTTTGGAAGGAATTATGTTGATGGTGGTGGGGTTGACACCTAACGGCGGCTCTGCTAACGCACCAGGAACCGCACCTGGGGCGTGACATACATTATCCCCAGTGACCACAAGCCCAAGAAGCATGTGCGTCGTCTCCATTTTACAGATTGGGAAAATGAGGCCCCGGACCGTACTGCTGTCAGTGCCGGAGTCAGGATTCAAACCCAGGACTCTGTTGTCCCAAGCTGCTGCCTCCTGTAACTACTGAAGTGAAATGTTTGCTTCGGAAAAGGACCTGGGGACTGAGGGAAGAGAGAGCCAACTCTCAGCGGGGTGGTCACAGAGGGACAGGCTCCCAGGGGAGGGGTCAGGACCGGTGAGTTGGGTGTTTGGGGAGACAGGTACCCAGGGGTTAAATCCCAGCCTCGGTGCGTGCCTGCTGTGCAACTTGGGGCAAGTGACCTTCCCTCTCTGATGCCTCAAAGGCAAGTATCAATTCCAGGTATCCTGGAGCACAGCAAACGTGAGGTATGGGACCAAGTCACTTGGGGACAAGGAGAGAACATGCATCCGGAGTGGGGACTTGTATGCTCAGAGGCCCTGAGGAAGAGGAAGGCTCCAGAAGGCAGAGGTGGGGGCACCTGGCCACAGACATGGGAGTGAACAGGATGAACCTGGCAGGGAAGGGCACTGCTTGGACCCACCCTCTGGA
Source organism: Lutra lutra (assembly GCF_902655055.1). NCBI lineage: Eukaryota > Metazoa > Chordata > Mammalia > Carnivora > Mustelidae > Lutra > Lutra lutra. The sequence goes on from NC_062285.1 coordinate 134,177,793, forward strand.
CCTCCCTCCCCCTCAGAGAACCCTGTGTCAGCCCAGGGCCGCAGCCCCTCCCTGTAACACCACCCCCCCCCCACGGAGCCCCCACCGCCCCACTCGCTCCCACTCCCTGCATGGCCCCCCCTAGAGCCTCCAGCACCGGGCCCTTCCCCAGGGCCCTCAACCTCTCGGCAGCCACGGCTCCTCCACGTGGGGACCACCTCGTCCTAGAGACGGCATCTCCCTCTCCTTAGCAACCACCAACACCGCGCCCAGACAGCCAGCCTCCTCCCTCTGTCTCCTCCTCTCTCCATGGAGACCACAATGCCACAGAGGCGGCTCCCTCGCCAAGGCAACCACCGTCACTCAGCACCCGCCCGGACCACAGCTCCCTCCACGTGGCCACCACCAACACTGCCACGGTGACAGTGACAGCCTCTCCTCTCGCGGCAGCCACCAGCCCCAGCAGAGACCAACAGCTCCCGTCTGCCCGAGGCCGCCAGCTGTTTGACTGCTCTCCCCGATGAAATCCCCGACACCGATCAGGCCCCTATCGATCCTGCCCCGCGCGTCTCAGCTCCCAGCTCTCTCCCAGCCCCTCAGTCTGCCTCTCCCGACAATGAAGAGACACCCTCCCCTCCTGAGGGAGGAAAGGAGACCCCAGAAGCCGGTCCCCACCCCAGCAGCCCCCTCCGATGCCCCGGCCCCCCACTGAGGTACAAGAGGCCAGGCCAAGGGGCAGGAGTGTGACTTCCTCCCACCCCCCACAGGGAGCCTGTCCCGGCCCCCAGAAAGGCCTGCCACTCTGCCAGCTGCCTCGCAGGCCCGGAGGAAGGGAAGCTGGGGAGAAGCAGGTGGGGGTGCCTATAGCAGGGGTGCGGGGGGGGGGGGGTTGCCAGGCAAGACAGGAAGGGACCAATGGGCGACAGGCTTGGCTACACCACAGTTCACAAGGCCAGGTCATGTGAGCCAGGCTCACATGCAGCCACACGCTCGCACACAGTCAGAAGGACCCTGTCCTTACCGATGTCTGCGGGCTAAGGGGGCCCTCCGGCCCACGAGGCTCTATCCCTGGCCTGGTCTCAGGGAGGCCCCTGCAGCAGCGGCGCCAGGCAGCAGCAGCAGGAGCAATGGGGTCCCGGGTCCTGGTCCAGCTCAGGCAGCGGCAGCTTCTCACCCAGGTCCTCTCCTTCTGCGGGGAAGCGAGGGGGAGAAAGGGGAGGGAGGGAGAGGAGAGGAGGAGAGAAGGAGGGGGAGGGGGGCAGCAGGAGGGAGGGAGGAGGGAAAATGCTGAAGTCTTGAAGGGTACACTCACTTCTTTCTTAGGTTTCCCATGGCAACCAAATATACCACAAATGAATATCAGTGTGAAAGAGAGGGAGGAGGCCGAGAGAGGGGAGGGATGCACGGAGATGGAGGCCGAGATGGAGAGAGATGGGAGAGATGGAGGCAGGGAGGTGGAGAAATGGAGGCGGGGAGACGGGGGAGATGGAGGCGGGGAGATGGAGGCCCGGAGATGGAGGCTGGGAGGCAAGAGACGAGGGAGAGGGAGGCTGGGAGATGAAGGAGATGGAGGTTGAGATATGGGGGAGAGGGAGGCAGGGAAAAGGAGAGATAGAGGCAGGGAGATGGAGGCTGGGAGGAGGGGGAGATGGATGTTGGGATATGGGGGAGAGGGGGGCAGGGAGAAGGGGGAGAGGGAGGCAGGGAGAAGGGGGAGATGGAGGCAGGGAGATGGTGGAGATGGAGGCTGGGAGATGGGAGAGATGGGTGTTGGGATATGAGGGAGAGGAAGGCAGGGAGGAGGGGAAGCTGGAGGCAGGGAGATAGGGGAAAGGGAGGTAGGGAGGGGGAAAGGAAGGCAAGGAGATGGAGGAGAAGGAGGCAGGGAGATGGGAGGGACAGAGGCAGGGAGGAGGGGGAAAAGGAGGCAAGGAGAAGTGGGAGATAGGGAGATGGAATTGGGGAGGTCGGGAAGATGGAGACTGGGAGATGTGGGGAATGGAGGCCAGGAGGTGGAGGAGATGGAGGAGATGGAGGGAGGGAGGGAGGGAGTAGGAGGAGATGGAGTCAGGGAGATGGAGAGATGAAAGCAGAGGAATGGAGCCTGGGAGATGGGGTAGATGGAGACTGGGAGATGGAAGCTGGGAGGTTGGGGGATGGAGGCTGGGAGATGGAGGCTGGTAGGGGAGAGGAAGACTGGGAGGAAGGGAGCAGGGAGGCTGGGAGGTAATGGGATGGAGGCTGGGAGATGGGAGACATGGAGGCTGGGAGATGGAGGCTGGGAGGTAGAAGAGAGGGAGGCTGGTAGGTGGGGGGCTGGGGGCTGGGAGATGGAGGCTGGAAGGTGGGGATGGAAGCTGGGAGATGGGGACATGGAGGCTGGGAGGTAGAGAAAAGGGAGGCTAGGAGGTGGGAGGATGGAGGCTGGGGGATGGAGGCTGGGAGATGGGGGGACATGGAGGCTGGGAGGTGGGGGAGAGGGAGGCTGGGAGATGGGGAAGGCTGGGTCCCCATCTTATAGGCCCCATCGGGTTCAAGAGTAAGAGGAGGGAAGGGGTCACAGGACTTCTTTCACTACCCTCCAAATGGGTAGTTTCTAGGAGATGAAGGGACCCCATTCCTCCCACCCCACCCCAGTCTCGCTCATGTTCCTGACTCCCTGAAGGGCCCCAGAGTCTGGAGGCTCTTCCCACGTCCCAGCCAGACACCCCACTCAGTCATGGACACACACAGCATACCCAGGTGGGGACGGTCCCCATACCCTCCCACTCCCTGTCGTCAGGTGCTCCCATACACAGCCCCTCCCTCCTCACATGGGCAACCACACCACCCTCCTATCAGTCACCCCAACCCCAACCGGACCTACTCCTTCTACCACTGGGCCCCAGGCCCTCTGCTGCAGGGAACAAGCAACCCCCCCACCCCGTGCCATCTCTCATTGATGACTCGCACACACCCATTCTCCCAGTGTGCCCATAGCCTACGCCCTGCTGGGCACCATCGGGTCATATGCACTCATACACCCTAAGAGTAATGCACCTGCCTGACCTCCCCTGGCAGAGACACACACTATTCTGGACAGATGTGCCTCCACCCAACCTTCTCCCATCTGTGCGCACACGTACACGCGCACACACTCCCTCTCTGCCCTCAGAGGCCCCTCTCCCTGTCTGGCCCGCACCCCCCACCAGCCCAGATGGTCCTCCCAGCCCGTCCTCACAGGCAGAGCCTCACACCTTGGCCCCCTCGACACTGCCATTCATAAACATACATAGACCCTTCCAACGCGGGCAGCTGGCGGCCCCGGAACACAAGCGCGCACGCGCTCCCGGCGCTGCCCGGCTCAAAGGCAGAGGACAAGGACGCACCTGCTGGCTCCTGGAAAGGGCTCCCAGGCCCAGGTCCCCCAGGGATACTTCCTCCACGCTTAACCCGGAGCACTGTGGCCAGCAGACACCCTGACACACACACATACACACACGCGCGCGCGCGCCAGCACCCACAGGACACTGAAGAGCAACTAACACCAGAATCCCACATCCCCTCAATTGGACATGTGCACAGAGACCCAGATGCACCGTCCACAGCTGCCCACAGAACCCTGATATAGCAGCGCCCACCTGAACACGTGGACTCACACGAGTGCCACCATGCTTGGGACCAGGGCACAGATAGCCCTCAACACAAGCATGGAAACGCACTGGCGCCCACTCCTGGTGGACCACCCGCGGCAGGCACTCGTGCTCCACCATACACACACAGACAGACCTGCCCACAGGCACGGGGGCCCCTACACGGCCTCACAGGCCAACGCACACGGCCCCCGGCACACCAGCGCACTGGGGACCGCTCCCTGACACCCCACCCCACCCCCAGCACACGCAGGGCCACGCCTGCACACCCAGGGCGCCGCACTCCCAGGGCAGTTCTCGGCGGCGCCCCGCCAACCCCATCCCGTCCACACCCACCTGACACACACACCCGGTCGCCAACAAGTCACAGGCCCTTGATCGGGTCGCCCCTCCGCCCCCTTCCCTGGGCACGCGCCTTGGCCGTCCGCCAGCCCCCTGCCCAGAGCCCGCGGGTTTACGATCCAGCGCACCGTGCCGAGCCCAGAGGCCGTGAAATTGGCTGCGAGCTGCGAGGGATGCGGCTGCAAATTCTAAGCACAGGGAAGTAAGGCAGAACCAGGCGGGCTGCCGGCCACGGTGAGGGCGGGGGTGGAGGGGGTACGGGCGACCTGGGGAGGGGCCTCCCTGTGCGCGCTCCCGCCCACCCCGCCGCCGTGCACGTGCCTGTGCCCTGCTGGGCGGGGCCGGGGGTGGGTGCCCCGGAGCCGTGCGGGAAGAGCTGCGCGCCGGTGCACCCTGGGGGCCTGCCCCAGGTGCGCACCGGGGATGGACACCCGCTCACCGCCCGGCCCATAGCCACCTGCGTGGGCCAGAGCGCCCACCGGATGACCCGCCTCAGGCCAGTGCTTCGCGACTGTGCAACTCTGCGTTGCCGCCTCCGGGAGGCCTTCCGGGCTCTCCGTCCTCTTCTGGCTTCTCTGTTCCCACCTCCACCACCTGGCGGCCTCCAGCCTCTGCTCACAGGCATAACTCCAGGCTCAACTCCACCAGTACCCTGGCACCAAAGGAAGGGAGAGGGAGGGCATGGTCTCTCTCCAAAACGCTGGGCAGGCCCTCGCTGGTCTCACCTCACCTGCCCCGTACTTCATGCCTTTACCAGCTGTGCGGCCTTGAACCCGAAACCGCTGACTCTGCCTCCGCTTCCTCTTCTATGCAACAGGAACGATGCAGAGGGTCGTTCTGAGGATTTGCTGAGGGCCATTGGGCAAGCTCAGAACAGCAGCTGGTGAACACGGAGATGATTAGTACTGGCCTGGTCTTGCTACAGAACTGACCCCAGGCTCCTCTGAAAAATGCAGATGCCTTTGGTGCCTCCCCACCTGTGCAGAAAGATCCAGAAGACGCAGCCCCCTCAGCTGCCCTCCAACCAGCAAACATGGGCGAATTCATATTCTGGAAATGCATTAAAAATGCAGGTTCCCGGGCCATACATCGCCCCTCCTGAATCAAAGTCTCAGCTGACGAAGCCTGAGAATCTGCATTTTTAACAGATTTGCCCAGAGACCTTGGTGTTCCCTCACAAAAAGGATAACGTTCCCTTTCTTTTCTTTTTCTTAAAGATTTTATTTATTTATTTGACAGAGAGAGAGCACAAGCAGGCAGAGAGGCAGGTGGAGAAAAAGAGGGAAGCAGGCTCCCTGCCGAGCAGAGAGCCTGATGTGGGGCTGCATGTGGGGCTCGATCCCAGGACCCTGAGATCATGACCTGAGCTGAAGGCAAAGGTTTAACCCGCTGAGCCACCCAGGTGCCCCTAACGTTCCCTTTCTTAGCCCAAAGTTGACCGTCCTGTGTAATGGAGCCCCTAATCGCATTCCAGACTCATCTTCCCAAAATCCACTCCAGGCTTTCCAACCTCCAGACCTTGGCTCCTAATGGTCTCTCCACCTGGCCCGCCCCCACCCAGAGCTGGCTGGCCCTCCTTCACCGTCCTCAGGCCAAAATTAAACAAGATAATAGCCAGTGTGGAGCCCCGTGCCTGGCACCCAGCAGGTGTGCAGTCTCGGGGACCCCACGGTGGGGGGGGCGAGCAGACAAACAGAAGCGGCCAGACCAAGCCTCTCCCACCCTCAGCTCTCCAGGCTGGCTCGGCACCTGCCCTTGCAGCCTCGGGGTCAGGTCACAGACAACCAAGAACCACCCCGTCTGCCCAGCCCTACTGTGCGTAGGCCCCACGCTGGGCACTTGGCAGATGTTCCACGTGTCTCATCTCTCTTCCAGATGTTCCACGTGACTCCTCTCCATGCGTTCCTGCCTGAGCCCTGGGGCACCACAGTTATCCCTGGGTGAGATACGCTTGTGCCTGCGTGCACGCACACGCGCGTGTGTACTGAATGCAAAATGCATCAGTCCATCCTCAAAATAGCACAGAGATAAGAGGAACTTGCCCAAGTCATTTTTGAGGGCCTGGCCTACTAGTCTGCGCCTGTGTGGAGCTGATGTACTAGCAGGAGAGACACAGAGGGAACAGCTAAACCAGAACTATGAACCTCCCCACACAGCCCCAGAGCGAGAAGCGCGGAAAGCAAGGGAGGTGGCCTGCCAACCCCGCCGCCTGTGTCTCTCCACCATCCCAGGAGAATTTCAGAGAGAGGGGACCCAGCCAGGCCAAGGAGGGAAACTGAGGCAGGCCTGAGTCTTGGGGCTGGGCCCGGAGCGGGCTGGCCGGGCAGCCTTTTGGAACTGCTTCCCGCTGTCCCCTAACCCCCTGCCCCAGCATGCACTGGCATGCACAGAGTCACACGCATACACTTACTCACATACATGCACAGGTGCACAGCAGACATGTCCAGCCCCCTCCCAGCCCCTCTGCACATTCTAGCTGGGGGGACAGGCAGCTCTCAGGCCCTTCTCACACTTCCGTGGGGCCCCCCAGCCTGGCTCCTGAAACAGTTTCTATGTGTCTCAGGGGGTGAACAGAGAAGCTGAAAGGAGAGGGAGGGATACACATATACACACGCACACAGCCCAGGACCCACTCCAGAGAACCAGGAATGAATAAGGGAGACAGATGGGAAGGGGGAGGGAACTCATCTAATTGACACCTACTATGTGCCAGACACAATGCTCCGCACTTGACATTCTCTTACGTAACCGCACTGGAAAAGTTAGGAACCCGGCATTGCTATCCCCACTTTATACTGAGGAAGCAGGGCCTCCTGGAAGGGAACTTACCCAAGACACACACCGTTAAAAAGAGACAGAATTTGGACCCTGGGCCCCTACTCTTTTGCTGACTGAGACAGGGGGAGAAGATGGTAGAGTGGCCCAAGGGGACTGTCGCTGAGGCCGTGATAGCCTCGGAACCGGAGAAGATACTAATCTGGGAGCAGCACTCCCTCCATCACCCAGGGGAGCCCCCAAAAGACCCGCTGGGCGCCGGCGCTGTGCTCGGTGCTGGAGGACAGCAAGAGAGCGTGCTGCTGGCTTCGGGGATGTCACAGGTCGCCCAGGGGTGGGGGGAGCACAGAAGGAATGTGGAACAGGCCTGAGACCCTAGAGCCTTCCTGCCCCTCTGTCCCTGTGCCACACCCACTGCTTCTCCTGCTGACAGATGAGCAAGGCAAGGCCCGGAGAGGCCCCTCACCCCGGGACACCCCAAGATGGAAAGGTCCCCTGGCAGAGATGTGGGACTTCTGGTCCTCGTTCTGCTGCTGTGTGGCCCTGAGCCGATCTGTAACCTCTCTGTGTCTTGTGTAGGAGATGAGGAATGGGAATGGCTGTGTTGCAGAAGGTTTGGTGGGGATTAAACACTTACAAAGAGCTTCACCCCGGGCCTGGCTCTTGGGCTCAATGAATATTAGCTCATATCATTATTATTATTATCACTGTAACGATTGCCGCCAGCGGCACCCAGCAGCTGAGGCTTGCCAGGTGGCTCCCTAACCCTCAGGGCCTCTCCGGGGCCTCCCAGGGGGCTGTCTGCTCACCAGAGGGGAAGGGGCTCTATTATTCCAACTCCCAGCACCCTCCACCACCCTCCCCCCGCCGCCGGCCCGTAATAATGACAGTGACCCTGCCCCCGAAACTCATTGAGCCACGAGAAGGTTAATTCAATAGGGGATCAGACGGGGCAGTGAGAGGCAGAGGATTGAGTTAACCTTCTGGACTACTGGTTAAGGAGGCTCGGGCTTCCAGGCAATCCTGCTTCCTGGCTTTCTGTTCCGCACGGCCTGGGACACCACTGCAGACTGTGGGGGAACAGATCTAGGCCCAGGGGTGGGGAGGGCACTGTACCTGGAATGGGGAGGTGACCGGGATGGGTACCTCCCAGCCACGGGATGGATGCCACACTTTCACACTCACTCACCGAGCTTGCAAGACTATAGCTGCAGCCTCGCAGACAGAGCACAGCGCCGCTGACCCCCGTGTCACACACAGCCGCTCAGCAGAGATGTCACTGGAACCAGTTCTGCTTCCAAAGCAGACATCCCGCAGACTTCAGGAGGCAAGGAAGCCGCACGGGGCAGCGGGCAAGGAGCACACTAGAGAAGGCTCAGTCGCCAGAAGCTTGTGGGGTAGAAGGACAAGCAAGAGAGGGCTGGGGATGGAAGCAGCCTCTATGGTGGCCAGCTACACCTTGGCCTTGGGCACTCCCCATCCCCAATGCACAGAGCTCCCGGTCTGTCCATAAAAACAAAGACAGTGCCCTGTGGGAAGGGAGCCGCCAATCCAGTGAGTCTCCCCCCGAGGGGAGGGGCCAATTCTAAGGACTCAATCAATGGACAACTCGCCTTACCCTTCAGACCTCAGTTTACTCATCTGTCAAATGACTACATGACAGAAACCAGCTGGCCAGCCCCACAGGACGGCTCTGAGGATCCGAGGAGGGAGAAAGTTCTTTACAAAGTTAGACTCCGAGCTGGGGGACAGGAAGCCAAGGGACGTGATGGGCCGAGCCCCCACCACAAGCCAGGCACCCGGCACCCCGGAGGCCCACCGTTCCCTGTGACACCCCTCACCTTTCCAACCACCCCTGCCCCAGGTTACAGATGAGACGCCGAGGCCCAGAGAGGTGACAGGAAGGCCTAAATCACAAAGCACAGAGTAGCCACACGGGACTAGAACCAGCAGGCCCGTCCCCTCGGCCGTGTTGTCACATGAATTTGCACACCGCCCTTGCTCACACAAACACGTATCTCCGTGACCCGGCTGGGGCTGGTGGAGAACAGAGACTGTCAGAGGAAGGGAAGAGGCGCCCCCACTGAAAGGTGGGGGGCAGAGAACAAGCCTTCAGGTAAGGGGCCCCACACCCACCTGGGGCGTCTGGAGAGGGACCTCTCCCTCAGGGACCCCATCCTCCTCCCCCTCTCACAGATCACAACACGGGGGACGGAGGCACATGCGGCCACAAGCCCTCCCGGTTGACATCACACACTCTAGCTTCTGGGGGTGACCCCTCACGCTGCTATCCCAGTGACGTCACTGGCAGCCTGCCGCTGATGTCACACCCAGAGGTTCTCACTGACGTCACACCCACAGGCCCATGCTGGCATTACGCACACTTCTCCCCAAGACCCCCCCCCCTTTCAATTACTCCTCTTTCTTGTTGCCCAGATGCAGATGGCCCAGAGGTCACCACCCACGTACACAGCTTGAGAGTCACCACTCACTCTGGACAGGCGTTCACAGACACAGCCTGTGTGTGCACATTCCTCATAGGACACACGTTTATGCGGGTGCGCAGGCCCACGGGCCCTGCTGATGGCTGAGACCCACTACGTCCCACAGGTGCCTGGCAGGCCAGGGGCACAGGTGTGCGAGCCCTGGACATATGTGTGCACAGGCAAAAATCCTCCCCACCCCACCCCCATGATGCAGCTCTGTGTATGAAAATGTCCCTCAATGACTAAATCAGGCAGCCCAGAGCTGGCAGCTTCTACCACATTCCTCCAGGTGTTGCCAGCACCCCCTCCTCCTCCCCCTGCCCCCCAGCTTCTCTCCTCCTCCGACAGCCTGGGCTGCTGACAGCAGCGACAGCCGCAGCCTGGACACACACACGTACTCCAGTCCAACACCTGTGTCTCGGCAAGGGCGGGCGGGGGGCAAGAGGACGGAGGCAGTGCCCTCCAGAGGTGGCCACTGGGCTAGGAAGGGTTCAGGGGAAGGAGCACAGCACGGAGCACAGAGCGACAGAAAGTACCCTCAAGTCCCACGTTCCTCCTGAGCTCAGCCGAGGGCCAGCGCCACCATCCCCTTCCTGTCTCTCCTTGGGCATGCCTGACACACTGTGGCTGCTTCTGTCCTGGACACATGCTCCCCGAGTGCACACACGTACACGCACACCAGCTCTGTCCCCTCCAAACAGTCCAAGAAAACCCTGCTGGGCCACAGACTCTGTGTGTGTGTGTGTGTGTGTGTGTGTGTGTGTGTGTGCATGCGTGTGTGTGTGTGTACAGAGAGAGTAGGGTCCACCCCTGCACAGAGCCCTGTGTGCACACACACAGAGCACACACATCCCTCCCCACGTGCACACACTGCCCCACCAGCCAACACACCCACCCTCCCCCCCGCCCCCATCTTCTGCCAGTTGCTGGAGTCCACACACACACACACACACACACACACACACACACACACGCAGCCTGGGGCCGTGGCCCTCCCTGCCAGAGCTGCAGTCTGTGCCGATTCCTGCTGCTTCCCGGGGCTGCCTCCCTGCTTGCCCCACACCAGCACCACGGAGAAGGGAGCAAAGCCTTTGCCAGGGTCCCCACCCACTTAGGGGACCCCACTCCCCGCGTCTGGTCCTCTTACCAAATCCATCGCCCTCCTGCGGGTAAAGGGGGTAAAGCCCCACCCTGCCTCCCTCCCCCTAGAGCAGCACCAACCAAACCCCCCTTACCAGCTACGAAGATGAATTGCTCCACCCCGGCAGCACTCCGTGAAACAGGGGGCCAGGGTCCCCGATTCGCAAGGATGGGGGCAGAGAGGTGCGGCGTGGCACTGACTGGTACAGCCGTCCACCATCGAGCCTCTGCACCACCCCCCAAAAATGCTCACCTCACCGACCGTCCTCCGCGTCCTCCCACCCCGCCTCCGCCCACCACCACCCGCACTCCCACAAAGGGGGGTCCCCCGGGGGGGTCTCACAGTGATTCCCCAGACCCCGGAGCCCCTGGGGGTGGCTTTCCCGGTCTCATCCTACCCCCCCAATCCTCAGCTGTGCCCCCCCACAACAAGCCCCACCCCCACCGGTGGAGGAGGGGTGCCCTCTGGTTCCAGTCCTCACTCCCACCGCCTCCGCCGGCCAGCGGGCGCTCGGATCCGGAGGGATTCACTTACCTCCAGCCCAGCCGGGATCCGGGCCGAGCGCCGCTTCCGGCGGCGGCGGTGGCGGCTGCGGGGCCTGCGCGCGAGTGTGAGTGTGAGCGCGGGTGCGAGTGTGCGCGGCGCCCGGCCGAGGCTCGGTGCGTGTCGTGTGTCTGTGGCGTGGCCCGCGTGTGCGTGTGTGTGCGTGTGTGTGTGTGTCTGCGAGCGAACGTGTGCGCGCAGACACCGCCACCCCCGCCTCCCCGTCGCCGCGCCTCTGCTTCGGCGGGGCCCGCCGCCCGGGAGGGGGCCGGGGCGCAGCGTGCGTCAGGGCCCGCGGCCGGCCGTCTGTCCGTCCGCCCCGGCCCGCCCCGGCGCCCGGCTCCCTCCGCAGGCCTCTCCGCAACGAGACCCCGCCCGCCCCCTCTCCCGGCTGGATCCTTCCACGGACACACGCGCACGCACAGACACACGGCCGCGGGCGGGGGCCGCGCCCGGCTCCAACGCCGCAGCTGCAGCGCCAGGGGAGGCGGCGGCGGCCGCGCGGACCGAGGAGCCCCCGACCCCCGGCCTCGCCCCGGCCCGCATCCCAGCTCACCCCCGCGGGCTCCGGGTCCCGCCAACGCCGTCGCGAGCGCATTCAACAGCTGGAGGCAAACTTGCCGCGGGGCGGGCCGCACGAGGTGCGCAGCGCCCCCCAGCGCACGCCGGGGGACGCCCGCGGCCCCCGACTCCCCCTCCGCGGGTGGACCCCTCCTCACCTCCGCGCGGCCGCCGGCGGCCGGCGCTCCACCGCGGGCAACCCGAGAAGTGCGGCTGCTGCGTTCCCATTTTATCGGCGAGCCAACTGAGGCTCGGGGGAGAAGAGCCACTCGCCCAAGGTCACAAAGCGAGCTTGACCGCAGAGACAGTGTTAAACTCCAGATCTACGCTTGTGCGGGGGCCCTTGGCAGTGGCTCATTACCCTTCACCTACCCCCGACCCCCAGACGTTCTTCTTAGGCCCTAGCCCCTCCCTGGCTGATGCCCACACACCTGCGCCCCCCGCAAGAGGGTAGAAGCTAGGGGTGGAGGAAGGAGATCCAGAAAGAAAGCTCTAGCATCCGGGCCCATACCCCTGCACTCGGGCACACAAGCACCTGGCGGGAACACTCAGCTTGCGTCCCGCATCCACGAAGAAACGGGCGCCTTCTCTCGGCCCTCCGGATCCGCTAACCCACACACTGAAGCCCTGCCTGGAGCGGGTCCTCTGCGTCTCCATCACTTTTTACGGGGCCGCATGCGCCAGTGCCTGTCCTCGGGTGGTCCACAGCAGAACGTCGTCCGGCAGCGGGAGCATCCCCCCCAGGCCAGGGATGGCAGCAACTCCCCGGAAGGAGCCACTGCCTGAGCTGAATCTCCACGGAGAAGTAGGAGTTGATCAGCTGAAGAAGGTGGAGAGGAATGTATCAGGCTGTGGGAACAGCCTGTGCAAAGGCACAGAGGCGGGAGACAGCCTGGTGTGTGTGTGCAGGGAACTCCACGGAGCTAGGCTTCACTGAAGCAGCAAGGACGTCTGGTCGGAAATTCCTCCCTCCTGTCAACGGAGAACAGGAAAGCAGGTCCGGGATGGGACTGGGAGGGCGCAGAAGAACTGGGACTCAGGCCACCTTTATCTCCCCAAGTAGGAGACAGACAACAGGGTTCCAGCTCTGCCCTCCACAGCCGCACCGCAGGCTGCTGGGTACACTCCTACCCACCCTTCAAGGCCCCTCCCTGCAGATCCTAAAGTGATTGTGCTGTCTCCGCTCCTAGAGGGCAAGGGCTGTCCGGAACGCGTTGTATGCACCCCCCCACCCCACCCCACCCCCGCCCCAAGAGGGACAAGAAGCAGGGTCCCAGGCCAAAGTCCTTGCGAGAAGAACCTTCCCCCACCGCCCCGCCCACCTAAGCAGGAGACACAGCGGCCCCTGCGCCCCCTGGCGGATGGAGCGCGCAACTGCAGAGAGCTCCCCGCCGCCCCTCGTTTACCCCCGTGACCACGGCTCTGGTGGACAGAACCGCTTCAGAGGTGGGCACTGGTGAGGCCCACCAAATCCGCTCCGACTCAAGAAACTGAGCCATGATCTCAAGAATACCAGGCAGCGGGCGGCCAAACAGCCTCTTCTGGTTCAGCCTGGGTGACTTTCCCAGCCATCCGACAAGGGGCAGGTCACACCCCTCTCTGAGCCTCTTTGGTGTAATGAGAATAACAAAAGCACCCCTGTCCCCAGCACAATGCTGGGCTCACTACCTGAGCACTCCCTTACCTCCTTGGGACCTCCAGGTCTCGCTGGTTTAGCTTTAGGGTACTTTTGAGCTCTAAAATGTTCTAAGAGTCTCCCTGGAGACCGACCTTACGACACATAGCCTGGAAAGACTTTCAAACTTTTAACTTAGTCACTGCCACTACATAGAAGATACAGTTGGCCTGGGCTAACCGAGGGTCATGGTGGACCACACTATCTGGACACCAGATTGTGCTTTCTCTAGACAAGTGCCATCCAATAGAGTTTTCTGTGATGGTGGGAAAAAAATTTTTTTTTAAGATTATTTGTTTGAGAGAGAGAGCAGGTACAAGCAGGGGAGGAACAAAGAGAGAGGGACAAAGGACCTCCCCGCTGAGCGTGTCACCTGCCCCTGCTAAGGGCTTGATCACATGACCCTGAGATCATGACCTGAGCCGAAATTAAGAGTCTACTGAGTCACCCAGGTGCCTTTTTTAAAAAATTGTTTAAAGATTTTTATTTATTTATTTACTTTAGAGAGAAAGAGATGTGATAGGGGGAATGTTCTACCTGCACTGTCCAATGTCACTAACCGCGTGTGGCCGCGGAGTGCTTGAACTTGGGGCTAGTGTGGCCAAAGAACTGAGTTTATAATCTTTGTTTTATTAATTGAGATTTAAATAGCTGTATATGGCTAGTGGCTTCCATACTGGATAATGCAGGTCCAGAAAGACAGCAACTTCCTCACTAAAATAGAGCCCATAGGGAGCTAACGTGCACACACACACACACACGCACGCGCGCGCGGAGCTCCCCCAGCCCTCTGGCCAGGCTAGAGAGCAGTATGATAAGGACACTGCCTAGACTCTCTCTAGGTGGACGGGTAAGGTTGAGACAAACGTGGGCAGCCATATGTCCATCCCCGTAGCCACTGTCCTTGGTCAGGCCTTGCCATCATTCACCTGGACACCCGCAACCACCTTCCTCCCCACCCTCCAATAGCCCCCGGGCAGGGATGCCACAGGTTTTATTTCTCCTGATGATGCCAGATGATTGGCAGCAGCGCCTGGGTGCTCCCTCTGCAGGAAGCATCATGATCGACTGGTGATGTCTGCCTTGGGTGCAGACAGAAGGACGAATGGTATGTCCTCTGTGCTAGGGAATCAAATCCCAGTCCTTAACTTGCCCAAAGAAGGCCCTTTGCAGTTGGGCCTTTACTTACCCCTCCAGGACCCTCTCATATCACCCCACACATGCTCTGGGGCCCAGCAACACCAGTCCCTGCCCTTTCCAGAACATGCCATGAAACTCTCACCCCATAATCTTTGCACCATCTGTGTTTTTGATGCTGCTGTTCCTTCAGCCTGCACGCCTTTCCTCCTCTCATATTCCCTCCCCACCTGTCTACTTCCATGCTTTCATCAGGTACTGCTCAAAGGCCACCTCCTCTGGGAAGCCTCCCCTGACTACTCCTAAGTTGAGTTGGCCAAGTTACTTCTCCTCCACCCATTCCTGGGACACTCTGTGTAGGTCTGAATGACAGCATGCATCAAATTTTACTATTTTCTTTCTCATGTGTGTCCTTCCCCAACTTACTCCTCACCCATCACCTCCATCATGGTAGCTACGGTGTATGGTGGCTCATTAGGGACCAAGCACCGTGCAGAACGCTTTTCATACATTATTTCATACATTATTTGCATTAATAAGCCACCAAAGTGGACATTAGAGGGCTTTTGTTCTGGGCATCCAGCTTCTATCTCCCTTCCCACCAACACCATGTTGGCCTGTGTCCCCACCGCCATGTGCCATCTTCGTGGATTGTGAATCCCGGTGCCTCTCCCTGCCCCTGCTGGGCTAGTTAAGCCATCAGTGGAATGATGCGTGGACAGGAAAAACCAGCGAAGCTGAACCATCTCAGAAGCCTTAGTGCCAGATGACAGGCAGGTATTTCCAGCTGCCTGGACCCCTGTCCTGGATCCCAGACCCCATCTGTTCTGGAATCTCCTAGCAGTGCCCAGGAGCTCGCCTCTAACAGCCCACCAACAAGGACCCCTTTTCCCTCAGTTGACCAGATGTGTCTCATATCCAAATGAGCCCAAGGCCCTGGCCACATCGCCACAAGGACAGTTTGTCCAGAAACTCTTCCTTTCTGCGGAGCCCAGAGAGCCGAGCAAGCGGTAAGAGCCAGAGGAACACAGGAATACTAAAAGCTGCCCGCACTGTTCAAGAGGAACAGCAAGATACACGCTTTGTGCTCAGAAGAATTGTTTTTCACTTGGTCTACATGGCATTTTGAGTTGATTAAGAAAATTAGGTTAAGTGATGCTTTTAGCAAAACACACATGTAGCAGAGGGGTCCCATTCCTGTTTCAGATCCAAACCACGAAGCAGATTTTCTGACGTGCCTCTGATGCAGGAATGAAGGCTACAGTCACTGGAGACAAGACCCAGCGATGAGACGCAGGACCCAGAAGGGAAACCTGCAGCTCCGCTTCCTAAAATCTCTGCACCTCGCCCATCATGGAGCCATCCCAGTGGAACACGGATGCACAGACTGAGCTTCTCCTGAAGGGGGGGGGGTCCTTTACGTGGGAGGGTTTTCTTTTGCTAGGCACTTCGACAGGTCAGAGTAGGGCAAGGTTGAAGGCAGAGGGCAAATTCCCAGGCCTAGTAAGGATGAGAGGACGTGGGCACCTGGGTGGCTCAGTCAGTAAGCATCTGCCTTCTGCTCAGGTCATGATCCCAGGGCTCTAGGATGGAGTCCCGCATTGGACTTCTTCTCTCTCTCTCTCAATCCCCCTGCTTGTGTTCCCTCTCTCACTGTCTCTCTTTCTATTTCAAAATAATAATAATAATAATAATAATAAACAAAATCTTTAAAAAAAAAAAAGAAAGAAAAGAGAAAAAAGGAGCTGGGGTTGAGGGAAAGTGGGCAGTGGGGAGGGAAGAGGAGAAGAGATGACTGGTCAGGAGAGGAGGGATTCAGGAAAACCCCCAGAGGAGGCCTTGTCCTGAATGGATTTTGGAGAACACACACATTTCCAAAAGGGATTTTTTAAGTCCTTTTGCTGTGGAGCGTGCAACAGAACCCCCCCTCCCCACTTCTGCCTTGCCAAACACCTTCCCTGCCCTGCTCTGTCTACAGGCTCTTCATATGATCAGTACTTACAATTACCTATCTATTTCTCATATTGCATTAATTCTTTTCTCTCGTGTTTTCACCTAGAATTATTTTGCTCATGGATATTTTGCATCAATTCACTTTCGTGAGCGTTTGCTATTTTCCAGCTCCCTACCCTTGTTGATCTGAATTCCTTGTATTTAGCTGTGAAAGAGATTTTTTGATGGTTATCAACGTCTAGGTCATTGGTTGTTTCCTTTTAGCATTATTAAAGGTGTGACACTCTTTGCTGACCAAAAAAACAGAAAAGTCTATGTGCTTATCATATTAGTCATCTGTGGCCATGTAACACATTGCCTCAAAGCTCGGTGGCTTGTATCAGCAAAAAAAAAAAAACCCAAAAAACAAAAAACAAAAAGACAACAACAACAACAACAAAATAGTTATTGCATTGTTGCTGTGGTCAGGAATTTGGGAGTGGGTGATTCTTGCTTGCATAACCTCCCAAGATTGCTGCTGGGGCCACTCTCATCTGAAGGTTGGGCTGGGGCTGGAGGAGATCTCCTACAGAGGTTCATGAATGTGGCTGGTGGGTTGGTGATGGTCGTGGGAGGGAGGCCTCCGTCTGTGTCTCATGGACCTCTCAGCAGGACTGTTAGGCACCCTCCTGGCATGGCAGCTACTTCCTCCCAGAGCGAGAGCAAAGGGGAAGCCTCAATGTCTTCTATGACCTGCTCCAAAGTTACACATTCTCAATGTTGTCAATTTCCTACTGGTTACACTGGTCTGCCCATTCGCTGTGGGAGAGAACGACACAGGCTGTGAATTCTAAGAGGAAGGTAGCATCGGGAGCCATCTCGGAAGCCCATGGGCTTAAGATCCATCAATGATATTGGGGGAAATTGAGAAAGTTCTGCGTTCTGCCTCCAGACTGCCAGAGGCGAAAACAGAATTAGGAGTACAGCTACCAGAGCTGGAGAACCTAATTCCATAGGATTTTATGATTCTGAGAGTCTCTAGTCCTCAAAGCCATGAATCAAGGGCAGCTCAAGGCTAACGGGGCAGGAAGAATGTACATAAAGTTCCTGATGAAGCTAGACTAGAGGCTGGCTGTGTATGAGGCCCTCAAGAGAGGGTGCCTATGAGGGCCAGAGCCCAGGGCTACACTCTGGGGGATATTCTGAGTGTCCACGGGGATACACTTTGACCCACAGATCCAGTTATGGGAGGGCCCCCAGGGCAGCTCATTAAGGGTGCTGAAGGCACCCCGCTTGTCTGGCTTAGAGATGAGATTCCTGGGTGGCGAGGTTGGCCAGCCTGTGCCCCCCACCCCACCAGTCTCAGTAAAGCAGGCCTGGAGCATACCCTGCAACAGAAAAGGAATGAGAGCCCCACCCCACCCCCCTTGATATACTTGGTGACTCCCCAAGAAGGTGAGCAGCTCCCAGATCTGGCCATGTCTGACCTGGTCTGTGCCCTGGGTGCCCAGGCCTTCACCAGACATAGACGGGAGTGACCTAGGAGGGAGAGCCCCCATGAGCTGCCCCAGTGGCACAAGGGTCTGACTGAGAGACTGAGAGTCTGCTCCGACTCAGGTAGGGCCTGCATGCGTGTGACAGACCACCTCCCCGCAGCGTGTGGAGCCAGGAGTCCCTTGGCTCCACCAGGAAGTCTTCCCCCCAGGAAGATCCAGAAGGGGCTAAGGGGGGCCCAGTCACTGTGCCTCTAGCTGACTTTTTGCTGCCCACTAGCCGGAGTCTGCTGAGCCCCACGCTGCCAAGGTGTCTACCATTTGTGTCTACGCACCCTTATACAGGGCCTCAGAATTCGGCCTTCCAGGGACTCTGCTGGGACCTCGGGCCAGGGCCCTGCAGCCACAGCACAGAGGTGGCATGAGTCTCCGCCAGCTCAGCAGCCACAAGGTCAGCCAGGCGGCCTGCGTTATTAAACCATCTATCTGGCTCTGCCCCGAGGGATGCTGGGGGGTGGGGGTACACTCATTTCTACTGCCTGGGTCCGGAACTGGGGCAGCCGGCGGCCCCTGGGAGGCTGGAGGTCACCAGCCTCGTCGTAGCCAGGCTCACCACTGCTCTCCCGCTGCCAGCTCCAAGGCTCAAGATACTGCAGGGACCGGGGACCGGAGAGGCACTGACTGGCTGGTTTCCTCCCATTCGTTCTCTGCTTGAACACTTCCCGGCTCTGACTCCATGGGGTAAAGCACCACCTCCTTACTCTAGCATCTGGAGTTTTCTGCAACCTGGCCACATGCTACCTAGAATCAGAATAACAGCTCGAAATGGGGGCGTTTACTATTTCTTTCAGGCTTGATGCCAAGTGTTTCCCATGAATTAAAGTCTCAGCAAACGATGACAACAGTCGTACGAGGTACTTACTGCTCTTAACGCCCATTTCACTGATGAGGCCCAGAGAGGCTGAGCAGTTTGATGAAGACGGCCCAGAGGGGAAGGAGCAATGCCACGATCCACCCAGGTTTTCCTGCTGAGGGAGCCATGCTGTAGCCACAGGATGCTTGGGGTGTTTGAGGCTGGTCGTCCCATTCTGAGCCTTTATATTTACTGTTCTCTGAGTCTAAAATCTGGGTGTCCGAGGGTCCCGGTGGGCGGGGGAGTAGCTGTGTGTTCCTGAGGTTCTGCAGGGAAGGGAGGGTGTGTGGCCGCTACCGATGCCTTTTTGATGGCCCCCCAGCTCCCCACAAACCTGATCCACCCAGGACTCCTCTGACTGCCTCCAGGGGTCCAGGCGGGGTCCATCCCTGCTCCTCGGTTTGCTGGGAAGCCGTCATGCCGCAGGCACTCCCCAAAACGTTTGTGGAATAAAATGATCAAGTTCATGCCTGAGGGAACAAATGAAGGAAGGAAGGAAGAGTCCTCCAAGGAGGAGAGCCGATGTCGGGAGAGCGGGAAGGTGAGCGAATTCAGCTCTGCCCTGGGGGCTGGGGTTGGGGGCACCGGGAAGAAGGACAGCGCGCCCAGGAAGAGATGCCCCAGCTCTGGATGGGCCTGACAGGGGCGGAGGACCAGGCAGCGCACCCACAAGGAACAAGGCACAGAAGTGTGACATGGCCAGAAAAGCTGGGGGGAGCACGGCCCAGGCCCCTGTCTCTTCCATCTTTGGACTCTGCAGGGTCCTTCCCAGCCCAAGTCCGGGTGGACTCCCCTGGACCTCCCAGGCAAGGTGGCGGCTTGCCCTCTCTGCTTCCGCTGATTTCCCCGGTGGTGTCTTCTCTCCCTTCCTGGCCCACAGCCCAGACCTCAGTTAAAAGAGCGACTTCTGCCCCGGCTCAGGCACACAAATCCTTCTGATTGCTCTGCCTGTGGCTTTTCCTCAAGCTTCCCTCAAGTCTCCTGCTCCCCCACCGCCTCTTGCTTGGGGCCCACGGAACCAGGTCCCCACGGCCCCATCATTCCGTCCTCACAACAGGCGCTAGGCAAGCCTCCTCATCCCCCAACACCAGTTACTTCTTGGTTTTACTGGGTCTGACCAGGTCAATGTGGGGATTCCCCCCTACCTCTGCGGAGGAAATTTTCTGCCAGAGGCCCAGGTCCCTTTCCTGCCCTCTGGTGCCTTTCACAGAGCAGAGCCCAATCGGTGGCACACTCAGCTCCCAGCCTGAGAGGAGGAGGTCCCCAGCAGGGCCTGGAGGTGGGAATGTGTGTGACGTCAGGGGGCTCTGGGGGAACCAGGAGAGGAGCCACGGCCAAGCAGGCTGGAGTTCAGTTCAGGGCAGGCCCCAGACTCCTTGGAGAGGATACCAGCCTCCTTCACCATTCACAGGGGGCCTGCTTCGGGCCTGGTTGTATAAACCTATGGAATCCTCACAGCAATTTGAGTGGAAGGTATCAGTCAGGACTCCTTGGTTGCAAGTGACAGAAACCCAACTCGAGCCCAGTATGAACTGGCTTAAACTCAAAAGAAAGATACATTGGCTGCCAGAACAGGGCAGGCTGGGGAGGCTCTGCTGGAGGAAGACTGGGAAGGAGGAAGCCATCTTGAATGCCATCAACCTCCTCCTTCTCTCTCTCTCTCTTTCTGGCTTAGTTTTTTCAAGCCATAGTGCCCCCCCACCCCCAGCAGTGGAAACAGGAGCACCCCCTAAACTCAGGCTGACAGCTTCCCAGACTGACCCGGAGACTGAGGGCTTTTCCTCTGGATCCAAGCTGAACAATTCCAGGGAAGGACTCTCATTGGCCCAGCCTGGGTCACATGCTTACCCCCTGGACCAATCACTGTGGCCAGGATGATGAGGGCAAATTAATGGCCCAGCTTGGGTCGGGTATCCCACCCTTGTCACCAGGGGAGGGCCTGTCCTCAAAAGAATGGAGGACGGCACTGGGCAGACAAAAGCAGTAACAGCAGGGCAGGTTGTGTTTGTTTTTAACAAACACCTTTATTTTGGAATAAATTTAGGTTTCAAGAAAAAAGGCCAAGGTAACTCAGGAGAATTGGCTGTGTCCGCTTCACCCAGCTTCTCGTGATGGTAACGTAACCACAGTCTGTTTGTCAAGACTAGGAAACTAGCACTGGTACGTTCGGAACTAAACTCCGGACTTCACTTAGATTCGCGCGTTTGTCCACTAACGTCCTCTTTCTGCTCCAGCATCCTGCCCCGAGATCATGTCGCGTTCAGTCATCCCACCCCCTTAGTCTTCTCCGCTCTGTGACAGGTTCTCATTTTTCTCTTGCTTTTCATGACCTTGGCAGTTTTGAAGGGTACCGGTCGGGGATTCTGTACCCTGTCCCTTGGGGCTTGTCTGATGTTTTCTCACATCATGGGTCGTGGGACGGGGAAATTGCGCAGAGCTGCGATGCCCTTGTCATCCCTGTATATCAGCGGATACGTGATGTCCACGTCACTGGTGTTGCCAACCTTGAGCACTTGGGTAAGGTGGGATATACTCCCACTTAACAGATGGGGAAACTGAGGTTTGCGGAGGCTGAGCTGCTTTCTTTAGAGTGAGTAGCAAGACAGAATGTGAACCAGGCCTGTCTGACTCCCATTATCCCACAGTTCCTTGGAGTTTTAGACAGGGAAACTGAGGCAGGAGCCCAGCTCTGGGGATGGGAAGGTGAGAAAGACTGCACCGTGGAATCTACATGTAAGGTTTGCAGCAAAAAGACTGAGCCCAAAAATTCTTGCGGGTTCAAGGCCCTATTCGGATTGGCCTGGGGGCCTGGAAGTCACAGCAGACTCTAGCCAGGAGGGGCATGGAAAGGACACAGGCTGGCACAAGGACCATGGCTCAGCCAGGTAGGAAGTATGACAGAAGGAGGGAATGGCAAGTCTGACTAGGCAAGAGCAATCCAGGAGGGCTCCCTGGAAGAGAAGACTGAGATTGTAGGAATAGTCGAGAAGGCAGCTCGCATGAGAGGTCTGTCCCAGGCAACAGGAGAGCAAAGTGTTTAAGACCAGGTCCCATGAAATCCAACAAGACTGGGTTCAGTTTCTTGTGCTATCACTGCCTGAAAAGTGGTCTTGGGCAAGTGACCCCTTGCCTCTGGCTCCCAGGCTTTGCCTGCCCTTCTCCCCTGAAACACTCATTCCTGCGCCAGACCTCTCCATCCTGGACCAGTTTCACACTTTGCAGGCTCCAGTGACAAGTGAAAATGTAGAACCCCTCATTCAAAAAGGATTTCAAGCAGTGAGACAGGACATTAAAGTATGGGATCCTTCAAGGCAAGAGTGACCGCCCGGGTCATGTGCCCATGAAACTGACCCAATTCTCAGCCCTCAGTGACCAACCGGACCCTGTGATCTGATGGCCATATTTTCTCTACCAGTCCCCAGCCATTCATCACCAGCTTCCCACTGGCACCACTGGGACCATCCCATCGAGCGGTTGCTTTGCACATGGCTTGTCCTTGTCTTGCCCCGGGTGGAAGGCTGAAGGAGATGAACTCCAAGGTGCTTCCAACAGTTAAATTGGATGTCCTTTAATTTTATGGCTTTAATATTTTTTTTGTCGGGAAGCTTCTCAGCTCCCACACCTGAGATGCTACAAGGCGAGGGGTCAGGGTTTCCCTCATGCAGTCTCAAAACCCTGACGTCCCTAGGCGGTGTGGAGGTTTTAGAGGAGAAAAGAACAAGTGGAAGAATTTCATCCACTTACATTGTGCACATTTGAAATGTGAAATTAATCACGATCTTTCTAGAAATCTCTGGGTTCTTAAAAGTGCTATGTGTTTTCCAAAGTCCATCCATCGGGGATGGCGGGTGCAAAGGGACCCACCTTCCCTCAACAGAGTGCTGTTAGCCTGGCCGGCCCACATTTTTGCATTTTGTGTGTTACTACTCGTTTGTTAACTTTGCTTCCTCGTTCCCTTATGGTCAAGAGGCAGATATTTGAATCAGCCTGCCAGCACACGTCTCTTCCCTCGGCTGTGAAAACGTGTGCAACTTGCTTTCTCTCTCTGGGGTTCCATGTCTTTACCTGAAAATTTGAGACTAAATTAGTTCTATGTCTTTGGTTCCTTTTCTGGCTTAAAAATTCTAGTGGTGGGGGAAAACCCAACAGCCATTTGATTCTGTTCATAGTTTTATGGGTCAGGAATCCGGGAAGGGCTCAGCTGAGGACGTCGTGCTTGGGGTTCTCATGGGGGTGCTGTCAGATGCATTCTGGGACCGCTGTCATCTGATGGCCCAGGGGGGCTGTGTGGCATGTCCAGGATGGCTCACTCACACAGCTGGCGCCTGGTGTCTACCCTAGGTTGGCAGCTAGCTCGGCTGAAGCTGGTGACCGAACTGCTTACCTCCATCATAGCAGCATCAGGAAGCTGGGCTTTCTCCAGAACAAGCGTCCCGGGAGAACCAGGCAGAAGCTACACAGCCTTTTCCTACCTGGACTTGGCAATCATGAGTCATCCCTTCCCCTGCATTCCACTGGTGACAAGTGAGTCGCTAACACCAGCCCAGATTAAAGGGAAAGGGACATAGATGCCACTTCTTAATAAAAGTGTCCCCCAAAACTGGGAGCATGTTTTCAAACCATCACAATATATACAAAGCCCTCAAAATAGTGCTTGGTGCGTAAGAAGCCCTTGAACGCATTTGCTGTTGGTGTACCACCCCGGATAACAAAAATGGATTGGTAAGACAAAAATGGTGTGTCAGACCAATCAAGTAGGGATGAAACTATTAATGAAAATTCTACATTCCCCAATAAGGTATAACCATCCACCATGACTCGGATTTTGATGTGCCTGTGGAATGTGCTGGGTTGGAGAGGTAGGATTTTGCACAAGGGAAAGAGGAAAAGTAAAAATAGAACGTACAACCGAAATAACTGGAACTGAAACTACGTCATGCCTACGGCCAGCGTGGGGTCTCTCATGTCGGCGTGGCCGACGGTGGTGAGGAGCCTCTGAAGTTTGCCCATCTTTCCCCCCACAAAATAATCAAGCCATCGCTCTGGGGAACCATTGGCGTGTTTCTAGAACAAGCACGAAATAAAGCTTTCCAGCACAAAATTGATGACGTCCATCCCTAAAGGCGGAGAAGGGACCAAAAGCACAGAGGCATTATTCATAGGCGCTTGCCTCGTAGAGACGTTTCGTTCTTTCTCTTAGCTGAACCAGGGGCAATTCGTCCAGTGCTCAGCCCATCCTGAGAATTCTGATCCTGATTTCCCAGCCTCCCTTGCAGCTAGGGGTGGCCAGGCAAGCCTCTTCTGACCAATGAGATCGAAGCAGAAAGCCGCTGGTGGGTTTCCAAGGAAGTTTCTTTTTTCCTTTTAAAGAAGTCTGATGCTTGGTGGGCCTTTCTTCCACCGTCTCCTTGCCTGGAACACTGACATAACGCTGAGCCAGCTGTGGTAGTCACCTTGTCCCACCTCTGGCTTCTTGTTGGGGGAGGAAAACAGCCCCAGGGGACGCAGCGGACCGCTCCCTCCTCCTCAAAAGACTTCTCTCGCTGTCCTCCCATTCGAGGGTCAAGACCATGAGAAACAGGATGTTCGTTGTCTTGTTTGCTGCTCTATTGTCACTGCTGTGGGGGCTCAACCCTATTCATTAGATGAATGAAGAGACCTCTGGTTGTCCCCTAATATCTACTCTCTTTTTCTTCTGCAGAAATAGAAATGTGGGGGCACCTGAGTGGCTCGGTCAGTGGAGTGTCTGACTCTTGATTTTGGTTCAGGTCATGATCTCAGGATCATGAGATCGAACCCCATGTTGGGCTCTGCGACAGGCATGAAGGTTGCTTGAGATTCTCTCTCTCTGCCTCTGCCCCTCCCTATCCCTCCCCACTACTTCTCACATGTAACTCCTACACACCCTCTCTCTAAAATAAATAAATATACGTATATGTTTATATGTATATATTCCATATATATATATGTATATATATATATATATATATGGAAATTTTGCTGAATACATAACCGCCCAGATAAAGACTACATTTCCCAGCTTACTATGCAGATGGGTGTGACCATATGACTGGATTCTAGCCAATGAAGTGTGAACGGAGACGAGGCGTGCAATTTCCTATTCGAGCCCTCTAAAGGAAAAGTGTATACCTCTCCTTTATTTTTCTGCCCTTCCCACAGGCTGGACTGTGGCTGCAATGGCAGGAGCTGGAGCAACCTTCTGAAACCAGACAGGAAGGGAGGTAATACAATGAAAAACTGCAACCAATCAGTACTGGTTACATCATGCCCAGACTGTCATATCTGAGAGATATAAACATCTATCTTATTTAAATCTCTGTTATTCAGGCTTTTTTTTATAACAGACCTATATTCTCAGGAATGCATCTTTATTTATTAAAACATCTGTGGTTGGATTTTTTCCAACAGCCACAGCCTGATCTGTACGTATATGAGGGAGACATCCTCCACGATGTTTCTGGTCCTGTCCATCACTTAACATTGGTGCTGCAGAGGAGTCCTCCTCTGTCCTCCTCGTTCCTTGGTTAAGCTCATTATTTGTGAGCCATGACGTGGACTGGAAGGGGCCACTGAGATGAGGACCGACTCTCCGTTGCTGTGTAGGCTGCTAGGAAGGGCAGAGCTACGTGGATGGAGGCACTTGCTTGGGAATGCCAGTGCTCAGAGCTGATTCACAGTGAGCAGCTGGCAGGCAACAATGTGCTTCCAGATTTTCATTCAGTGCCGAGAGAAATTGAGAATATTACAAGTGCAATCAAGCCAAGGCCACTGAGTGGACGTTTTTTTAGCCAGCTGTCAAAAGAGATGGGCTGAACGAAAGTCTGCTTTTCCAACCTGAGCCACGCTTGCTATTGAATGAAGGTGTACAGCAAGTTGTTTATTTGTTTGCTTGTAATGAGGGCCAAGATTCACAGTCTTTCTCTGTGACCCAATAACGCCAACGAAAACCAATCCTTTGATTCTAAGAAACATGACTTGTCTATACAGTCAGCACCTAGAATAATCGGGCTCCATCAAATGTTCACATTTGATAAAAAGATACCAGGGTTTTTGCAAGAGTGACTGTGGGGCAAATTTCTTGATTCCCCAACAGCCCGACTGTCCCAGCCCTTGACATTTCTCTCCACTGCTTAAGGGGAGAAATCGATGACACAGCAACGAGCATATTAAAAGCCACATCTGAGAGCTGCTGCCGAACAAGAAGGAATGTCTGCCGGCGTGAAATGCAACCAAAGCGGGGTCTGGGCGGTTGGTTCTGACAGCATTCCAGCTCAGGAGTGTGCCGAGCGTGGCATCTTCCCTTCTGACAGCACCAGAAAGAGGTCTCCATGTGAAATCGCTTCTTCATCAACTCAGGGGGTGTGTCCAATCCTCAAAGCTCAGGACCATCTCCCCACCATCAGGTACCTGTCCCTGTCCCCACCAACCTGTGGCTGAGCGATGGGTTGTCTGCTCCGGCAGCTGCCTGGATGGGAGCCATGAGCTGCTGAACAAGCTAGCTTGTCATTGGGCCAGATGGGGAGGCCTGGCTCCTTCATCCACTTGGCAAGACATGATGGAGGACCTACTATGTGCCTGGAACACGAGGGTCTGGAAAATCAAAATTAAAAAAAAAAAAGACAGAGGATTACATAGTGATCTCTTCCAGTGAAATGAAGGCAATTTTTAATTGTGGTAAAATATACATCACGAAATTTACCATTTTTAAGTGTACATTTCAGTGACATCAAACACATTCCCAGCCTTACGCGACCAGTGCCACTGTCCATCTCGAGGATGTGCTGATCCTCCCCGGCGGAATCCCTGTGCCCATTTAACACCAATGTTCTGTCCCCAGCCCCCGGGTAACAGTCATTCCACTTTCTGTCTTTATGGCTTTGACTCTCCCAGGGGCCTCACCCAAGTGGAATCCTCCAGAATTTGTCATTTGGTGTCTGGCTTCTCTCACTTGGCATGATGCCTTCAAGGTTCATCCATGTGGTAACAGGGATCAGAACGTTATTCCTTTTTCTAAGGTTGAATAAGCTTCCGTGGTGTGTGTTTGCTTTACATGTTTGGTATGTTTATGTCTGTTTCGTAATTGGCTTAGCCATTCATCATCTGATGGACATTTGGGTTTCTTCCACCTTTTGGCTCTTGTGAATAATGCTGCCATTAATTTCGGGGTGAGTTTGTGTCTTTGCTTTCAGGGTTCTTTCAAACTCCTTTGAGTTTATACCTCGGAGCAGACTTGCTGGCTCCCATATTAATTCTATGTTTCCCTTTTTTTTTTTTTTTAAGAGAGAGAGAGCTTATGAGCATGGGGAGGGCAAAGAGAGGGAGAGAGAGGATCTTTTTTTTAAGATTCGTTCATTCACTGTAGAGAGCATGTGTGAGTAGCGAGGGAGAGAAGAGGGAGAGAATTCTTGTGCAGACTCCCCACCGAGCACGGAGCCCCATGCGGGGCTTGATCCCACAACCTGTGAGATCCTGACCTGAGCCAAACCCAGAGTCAGATGCTTCACCCACTGCACCACGCAGACACCCCTCGATATTTTTCTGGAGAAACCACCAAGCTGTTTTCCGAAGTGGCTGTACATCCTCATCCTACCATTAACTTTAAACATATTTTATTTAGTTTTTTTTAATTATGACAAATCTTTTCTTAATTACCTAAGATTGGTGGTTCACCTGTGCCGTGATGTAGCCCAAGGTGTCACGGTGGGGTGCAAGACTGCTCTGTGGGTCTTCAGTTCCGCGGTTCTGGATCAGGACACTGAGGTGCTGAGGTCCTGTCGTGCCCAGTCTGACATGAGGCACTGTGGGGTACAGTCTGTGGGTGCACCTCCAGGCCACGGCATTGGGTGTGGGGTCAGTCAGCTGTGTCTTCCCCAAACTGTTTTGGAAGAGGGGAAATGGCTGAGAGCTGGCTGAGGCCGGCACCATGTTCGAGAAGGGCTGAGAGAAGAGAAAATCATTCATTGCACAAACATTGTCTGAGCACCAGCCTCACTGGGAGCCGGCCTGTGCAGACTAGCAGACCCACCCCTCCTGTCCAGAGAGCCCAGCGAGTCTCTGCTTCCACCAAGTCTAACAAGCTCACTGAAGGTCTCCCCAAAACGCCCACTCCCACACAATAACAGCCGCTCATGAGGGGTTCACCGTATGCCGGCCGACTACTAAACCCATCACATGGATTAACACTTCATCCTTATAGCAAGCCCCATTTCGCAGGTGAGAAGATAACTACAGCTCAGAGACGGTGAGTAGCTTCCCAAGATCACACAGCCTGGAGGGGGAGGTGTCCACGCAAGTCACCCCAAACTGCCTCTTTAAATGCGAGAGCCTTTTCTGAAGACACTGGAAGCAACACCAGCCAGGGGGTTGGTTGACATCACACACTCAGCAGAATCCAGAATCTTCTGAAGCCCCTCTTAGAGGGGAGGCCTCCCCCAGGGGACATCTCCCTGCCCCTCCCCCATGTGTCCCTGGGTCCTCCTTCCTTCTGCCCAGACCCCCCCAGCACCCGCCCCTGCCCCTAGCCTTCAGCCCATGACAAATGGCTCCTTCCTTCTGTAAAGCAGTGACGGACACATCCCACCCACCATGGCGGCCTCCATGGAAAGCCAGGCTCTCCCAAGAGCAGCCCCACCCCCTCGAGAGCAGGCAGGACTGCTGAGAGCAAACGTTTTTCTCCTTTGTCACATAGAGTAATAGACTCTTGAAAAATCACATACTTGGAGGATCACAGCTGAATCTTATAATCTGAGACTCTCCATCAAAGAACCTTACAACCATGAGCTAATAGAATCTCGGAGCCAGTGACTCGAGAATCCCAGAACACTACAGTCTCTCCATCCCAGAATGGGCAGGGGCTGATACGGAGTGGCCCGGCCGGTGGGCTGACCTGGGGCAGGCCGGGGCGGGGGAGGCAGGGAGGCGAGGGAGCCTTGGGGTGCAGAGGCAAGGGCGGGGGTAGAGGACGGAGGCTCAGCCTGTTGTCATGCCAGAGGAAGGAGTTGGCGTGTGAGGCCTGGCTCTGTTACTGATGGTTTTTAATTATGTAAATCAGCCCAGGGCCTGCGCCTGGCACAGGCTTGGCATCCATCAGCCGGCGGGGGAATTAATCAATAAATAACCAGCTGGATAGGGCCTGGGCATAAGCACCCAGCCACACCCCCTCCAGCACCCCAGAAGGGTCCTCCCCAGCTGGCAGGAGTAAAGGGATTACAAGCAGCTCAGGCCATCAGTGTGGTTTCACACACACATGCCTGCACACATGTGTGCACACACACACGCATGCACCACGTGTGTCCCCACAGCTTTGGACCCATCACGTAGACGTACGGGGTACACACCTGCCCGCAGGGACCCTGGGCTGTGGCCACCCCTGTGTGCCAGACACACACCTCTGCATGCAGAGCCCAGCACACGTCTGGGAGCAAGGCCGTGGGAGGCAAGTTCCTCGTGCCAACCTCACGCTCGTCTCAGGTGGGACAGAGCTTGGCAGCTCCTGGCCATACCCCTTTACCACCACGAACACCCCGTGCAGCTGGCCTGGCTGGGCTGATGCCCTCATTTTTCACAGGACAAAGCTGAGTTGCAGAGAAGGGACTTGTCCTGGATTCTATCCGGGGGTCCTTCCTCTTCCCCTGACCGCCCTTGCCCCCACCCAAAGATTCGAAGGGGCTCTAGATCCAAAAAAACTGGGGCAGAAAAGTTGAGTGCGGGGAGTGCTAGAGCCCCCCCAAGCCACCCCAGGGAATGCCACCTCTCCCTGAGAGCAGGGGCCTTGGTGAGCTGGCCAAGGGCAGGGCAAGCCTGCCCCCCAGTGGGGCCAGGCTGGTGGGGAGGAGCCTTTCTGCTCCCCCAGGGAACAGTGATAGATTGCCCTCTCCCACCCAGCATGCTCACTCCAGCTCCCCAGCATGGTCCCCATGAATCTGCCTCCCCATCTGGGCCCTGGCTCTTGATCACTTTCCAACATCAGGGTCGGTATTTTTGACCATCCCTAGCACAGGAGGGGGCTCATAGGAAGAATCATAAAATTAATGGACACGTTTCCTCTTCCCTCACCCCCTTCTCTGTGCCTCTGGCTTTCTGCTGGCCTCTACTTCTCTCTGGTTGGGATCACTAAATATTGAACAGAGAAATGACCCAGGACGTGAATGCGTTTCACCCAGCATGCCGTAGACCTCTGTCTCTGGGTCCAGCTGACAGTGTAGCTGGGGTCAGCTTGAAACACCCGCTTCCCTCAACCTCAGCCCAGGGGTTTCCCAGCCACCACCTCCCCAGGAAGCAGGAAGAGGAAGTGGGAAGCTGTCCTGCGTGGTGTAAGCAGACTCAGCGGACCCTGCGGGGAGGTTGGGAAAGAACCTTAAGAACCAGGGGTCCCCAAGGCAGTCAGCCCTTTGGAGCAACCACTCCTTGGAGCAGCTGATGAAGATCGTGGACTTCAGTGAGGGCCCAGAGTGCACAGTGCTGGGAATTCAAAACCATATGAGCTGTGGTCCATAAGCTCAGCGCCTGGAGCCAGCCTCCCTAAGTCTAAATCCAGGCTCAGCCACTTAGTAGCTGTGTGACCCTGGGCAAGTTGTTCCACCTCTCAGTGTCAGTTTCCTTTGGGGTAAGGTGGAGTGAGTAATAGTACCTCCATGACAGGTGAGTGGGTATATACCCTTTAGAAGAGTCACTGATGAACGCAGTTAGATGCTCTAAAAATTAGCAATTGTTAACCGTAATTAAATGTGCCCATACACAGACCTTTGTGTGCATCAGAATGCCCAGGAGGGCTTTTAAAAATCCAGATTGCTGCCCCTCCTCCCCACTCCCCAGAGCTTCGTCCTCAGCAGGTGTGGGAGGGGCTTGATGTTTTCGTTTTAACATATCACTATCCCATGCTGGGACGGCTGGTCTGCAGGCCACCCTTTGAGAACCCACTAAAGCCCATGTTGGCTCACTATCCAGCTCAGCTCCCCAACCTGCTCTTCAACTTGAGAACTGAGACCCAGAGAGGTAAGAGTGGACCTGGCCAGGCCTCCCCAGAGGAGGAGGAAGTGGAAGGTCCATCACTAGCACTCCACCTCCCCCTCAACACCTTCCCCACTGACTCCAGGAGCAGAGGCAGAATTTGCCTTCCCTGCCAGAGGTAATCTTTTAATCTCTTTGGTTTTAATCTTGCATGGCAGCATAAACCCAAATCCGCAAGGGGGGAAAGGAAGGGGTGAGGGATACAAATCTCTTGTCCTGGGGAGGCACACAAATCTCTTGTCCTGGGGAGGCAAGTAATCCAGGCTTTTAACCCTGCATTTTATCACAGATTTTTCATCCCAGCTCAGCCTTCCTCACCCCTACTCCTGAGAGGCACTTCTAGTAGAAGATGAGGCTGCAAAGAGAGCAAACAGATGGCGTGAGGCCAGGTGGAGTAATATGTTAAAAATGACTCCACCTGGGAGGGCAAATCTTTCTTAAATGGAACACAAAACAACATAAGAGGAAAACGGTACATTGTGCTTTGTTACAATTAACAGTTATATTCATCAAAAGACACCATTAAGAGAAAGAAAAGTCAATTCACAAATGCAGAAAAGATATTTCAATACATAAATCTGACAAAGGATTAGTATCCAACATATATAAAGAACTGTAAATTAATAAGAAAAAAAACACTTTTTTTTTAAATAGGCAAAAGACACAAACTGGCATTTCGTGAAAGACCATATCCAATAACCAATAGGCACATGAAAAGACACTCAACATTATCAACCATCAGAGATGTGCAAATTAAAACCATGACAAGCTATCATTCACATCCGTAGGAATGGCTACAATTGAAAAGACTGAAAATATCAAATATAGGAAAGATACACAGCCAGTGAGAGTGGCCATGATTCAACTATTTGATAGTTTCTTACAAAGTTAAACATATATCTCTTCCCTGACCCAACCATTCCTCAACTAGGTACTTGCCCCAAAGAAGTGAAAGCATATGTCTGTCTACACAAAGATGTGAACACAAGGGCTCACTGCAACTTTGTTCATTACAGCTCTAAACGGGAAACAATCCAGATGCCCGCCAACAGATAAATGAATAGGCGGGGGTCCTGGGTGGGCTCAGTCAGTTAAGCATCTGCCTTCCCAGGGATCTGGGATCGAGCCCCATATCAGGCTTCCTGCTCAGTGAGAGTCTGCTTCTCCCTTTGCCTCTCCTCCTGGCTTGTGCTCTGTCTCTCACTCATTCTCTCTCTCTCTAAAATAAATAAATAAAAATCTTTTTTTAAAAAAATAAATAGAAAAATGGTAACACACAGTGGAATATTACTCAGCAATAAAAAAGAACCAGCTACAGATATACATGCCCCAACCAGGATGAATCTCACAAGCAGGCTAAGTCTGAGAAGCCAAAAGAAAAAGAACACATTGCATGACTATTTACATGAAGGGTAAGAATGGGCAAAACTAATCTCTAGGGATAGAGGTCAAGATGGTGATTGCCCTTTGGGAGAGGAAAGGTTAGTGACTAGAAAGGGACATAAGGAACCTTCTGGGGTGCTGGGAATGTTTGACAAACAGGTAAAATTCATTGAACTGTACACTTAAAATCTACACTTTCCTTTCCTGTGTGTAAATTATACCTCATTTTTTTTTAAGTTAAAGTAAAAAGGAAGTGAAAAGACCCTACATCTGCAACATGTTTTCAGACCATCCCCTCTCCCCTTTGAGATTCAAAGAACGTGTGCCCCAGCCCAGCTCTGCCACAGTGTGACTTTGAGCCTGTATTTTACCCTCTCTCAGCCTCAGTTTCCCTATCTGTAAAAAGGAAAGAATTTCTACCAGTCTGTGGGGAGAATCAGTGTGATAAGGAGGTGAAGATGCCTTGGGCAGTGAAACGTTCCCTTGGATTGTCACAACCCTTGAGACACCCTCCCAGGGCCTGGCAGAATGAGGGGGGTTGTGTGCATGAACTTGGTCACTGGACCTGGGCCCCCTGGGGCTGGGCCTACAGGAGTGTCAAGAGGTCTTCCTAGACAAGCTACCATCTTCTGGCCACCCACATCCTCAAGACTCTAAGCTACCCCATTCTGCCCTCTGGGAAGACCACCCAGACCTCCAACCTAGTGCCAAGCTTTACCACCACTGCCGTCATCACGGTTCCTTCCAGAACATACCTGCAAGACACAGAGCCCCCTACTCGGCAGCCTTCTCCTCTCTCCCCCTAATCCTGCCGTGGTTGTCCAGCAGGACCCCTCCCCCAAGGTTGGAACTACTCCAGGACACTAAGGGGAAGATAAAACCCCAAACTAGCACACCCTTATGGGCCTGTGTGCTGGCACTCACCGCTAGGGCTCCTTCCCCTAACCCTCTCTAGCTGTTTGGTCTAAAACAGTCACAGCACCTGGAAAAAGCAACAGCCTTCGCTTTTAGGTGCATAGGATGCTACAGTACTCTGGGCCAGAGACTGCAGAGTACCCTTATCATGTCCCATCTCCCATTTTCCTTAGTAACAAACTCATATGGCAATGTGCCCAGCTGATAGATTCCATTTCCCAGCCTCCCTTGGGCAAGGCAAATGAGGGCAAGCATAAATTGTTAGGTTGGGACAGAGGGAAACATTTGGCTGGTCTATACCTACCACCCCAGAAAGTAGATGTGATGATGGAGATCCAGCACCCACCTTGGAACATGAGGTGACTTTGAGGATGGAAGCCACATGCTAAAGTTGGTGGGACTAAGAAAAAGAAGGAGCCTGGGTCTCTGACAAAGTTGTTGAGCCCCCCATCAGCCCCAGACTCTCCTACCTCCTGACATCCTTTGTGTGAAAGAGAAAAAAGCCTTAATCTGGTTCAAGCCACCATTACTTCTCGTCTCTGTTATCCACAATGGGAGACAATCTGACTTGATACACGAAAGCTTTGTGAGGTTGCAATTATTGTGAAACCCCCACCTCTTACACTCCCAGACACCCTACCTCCCTCTCGGGCAGCCATGATGCCCCAAAGACCAGTGTTCAAATCCCAGCTCCCAGACACTATGGATCAGCCTTGGCCATGATCCAGAGCAGACCCCACAGCCCGGTGTCCAGGGCGCTCCAAGCAGATCACCGCAGCTAGAGCTCTTCACACAAGGGCCATGGAGCCTGCAGGGCACCGACCTGGACAGCATGCCTGCTGTAGAGACAAAGGGGACCCCAGAATATTTACAAATTGCAAAGAGCAAACAACAGAACACTAGCCAGGTGGGGTAAAACTCTCCTCTGAGCTTCTCCTCCTCCGTCTTGGCCACATGAAACGGAAGAGTTGGCCAGAAGCTCCCTGGTGAAACTAAGCTTTGCGGTTCTCCTGCAAGGGGGGTACTTTTGGGGCGCCTGGGGGGGCTCAGTCAGTCGGGCATCTGCCTTCCTCTCGGGTCATGATCCCAGGGTCCTGGGATCGAGCCCCACAACAATCAGGCTCCCTGCTCAGTGAAGAGCTTGCTTCTCCCTCTCCCTCTACAGCTCCCCCTGCTTGTGCTCTCTCTCTCTCTCTGCCAAGTAAATAAATAAAGTCTTTTAAAAAAAGAAGGGGCACAGTTCAGCCACGCTGTGACCACCCTCCACGAATGTCCTACAATGCATGACACAGCGGCTGGGGACACAGCAAAGGCACCAGACAGCCAGGGTTCAAATTCCTGCTCCACGAACTTGGCTCTCCCTGTGCCTTAGTTTCTTCATCTGTAAAATGGGCACCAGTAGATGAGGATTCCAGAGGCCTACCTGGGAAGGGCTTACGGGCTGCCTGGTACACACTAGGAGGGGCTGTTGACCGTCAGCCACGGCCATCATATTCACACTGAGTACTTTCTTTCTTTAGGTCTGTTTGTTGTAGGAAACCGAATTTACTCACCGGTTCTGGAACATTTCATCCCCTGACTTCACACTCACTGCTCTTATTAGAATTAACCCTCTGAAGAGCCTCCGGGCACAGGTGGTGCAGCTGGAAGCTTTTCCTCTTGCTTCGGTTTATGCAAGGGAGAATAAGTGTGATTACAGGTGACTCATTTGTCAAACACAAGGTCAGAAATCTCAATTTGTCCATGTCACCAAGGCAGTGCCAGGAAGCTCCCTACATTCCAAACCATCTCCCCTCTGACGCCGACTGAAATTCCACCATTAGAGCTGAGGCACCCCTAGGAAGAGAAGCAATTTAAGAGCCCAGCATCTTGGAGTAAATGCACGTATCCAGGTCAGCAAAGGGGAGTGAATCTCACAAGAAAAGGGAGGGAAACGCCACGGGCAAATTTTTGGCTCTTCTCAGGACAGTTGAGAAACCTGCAGCCACTAAGAGCTGTGAGCTCAGTCTCACCCCCCTACACACACACACACACACACACACACACACACACACATGCATGTGCTCATGCACACACAACACACCAATAATCGCTTTGCCCCAGCAGTCCGGCTTAAACGGCTATGTAGGCTATCCCCACCCCCGCCTCCAGCTGCACTGGCCACCTCGGTCCCAACTCAGGGTTCCCAGAGGCTCAGCCAGGAAACTCTTGAGGTCTGGAAGCTGAATTCAACAGAGCCAGCAGCCACCAGTGGTAACACTCCACCCTGCTCCCTCCCTCTCTCCCTTCCTCCTTCTCTCTCTCTCTCTCACACACACACATACTCTCTCTCTCTCTCTCTCCTGCACAGACACACAGTCAGAGACAACATACTAGACAGGGACACACACTGAACTGTCCTCCCAAAGGTATGACAAATCTGGAGAAGCCATACAGAAGCGTCCTGTCCAGGAGAAAGCGACAGCCCTGCGCTTGCTCACACCAGGTCCTTCCCCACCATCGGGGTCTCTCTCTGCCCCCACCCTGAGCCCCCCATTCCTGCCCCAGCCAGGCATTCCACCCACCCCCGGACACTCCACAGGAGCCCCCCACGTCTTCTCCCCAGGAGCTAAGCCCTGTCGGGGTCCCCTTTCCCCCTCACCCCCTTTTCCAGCACTCTGGGCACCCCAGGAAACTGCTCACCCTCCTGTACTTCCCCCATTAATGTCCCTCCTGGCCCTGGAACTATAAGAATCCAGGAACAGGGACAGCATCCTCCACTGTCCCCGCCCCCAATCGTGCACTACAGGACCACGTGCGTGCGCACACACGGAGCGGCAGGGCCGCCTTCCCCTCCCCTTGCCCTGGGGCTCAGCCCTCATCTCCCTTCCTAGGGAGCCACTGGCGGCTCTTCTCATTTTCCAGCAAGTGCATGAAAACAGAGATTAGAGCAATTAGAGAAAAGTCAGCAGAGGGCAAGGCAGGAGCCACCACGGGTCCTAATTACCAGCTCCAGCAAGGCATGGTAAAGCACAGACTCACTCACACAGATGACAAATGTGCACAGATTCCACCGCAGGGAGGGGCACAGGGAGGGGGGAAGCCCAGTTCCGTTTGCGCTTCTCCCGTTTTTGTTTCAATCTGCTCTGCTGTTTGCCACAGCTTTCTCATCCATGCACCCAAGAGAGGCAGCCGGCTCCCAAATGATTTCAGTCCCATTCTATGGAAGGGGAAACTGTGGCCCAGGAGACTGGGGAAGAACGGTTTCAGAAGGCCCAGTCCACAGGACCCGTGTTCCTGGCTGAAGATGGGGATCAGGGTGGCCCCTGTCCCAAAGTGAGGTCCCCGTGGGCCTTCCATGCTGTTTTCTGCTCTTCTCTTCTCCAAGAAAATAATCAGCAAAGGGCTGACGTACACAGGCATGCTGTCTGGTGCTCGTGGTGGGCTCAGATCTGCACATGGGGTAACCTTCCCCTACAGCAAATGGCAGAATTATTTCATTGATGGCTGCTGTCCCCAGCTGGTCACGTTTTGCTGAGCCTGGTAGATATGCTGTGTACGGAGGAGTGGTTTTCTCAGAATCTGAGAGCCGGGGGTCCATTTTCACACCCCTTCTCCGAGGAGGCTCTTCCCAAGACTGGCCTGGTCCCCCACAGCAGCTCCCCAAGCATCCTAACCTTCCTGCCTGGCCCACCTTGCCCTGAGCCTGCGCCCAGGGCAAAAAGCCAGCAGTGGTGCAGGAGTGCCCCCTGGTGGTGATAGAGTGTCCTGCCCGCCGGGCCTCCAGCCAGTGGAGCAGCAGGCGAGCCCCATCCACTCGCTCGCCTCCAGGGCTGCCTGCAGGGGCCAAGGGAAGAGCGGCTCCTGTGGAAGAAACACAAAGCCCCGAGCCCTGAAGAAGCTGAGAATGACTTCGTTCCTGTTGCAGCAGCAGGGAGTGCGGAGGCTCCTGGACGGACACCAGGCATAGTCAAGCAAGAGGGCAGGGAGGGTGCCCAGTATTGTGCGGGGTCCACTGTGGGATGGATGAATGAAAGAATGAGAGAATGAATGAATGAATGAATTCCTGATTTCCTAAAAGGCGGTGTGAATGTCACTAGAATACAAGAGGTACTTTTTAGAGAGTAGTAACTTGTTTAAATAGGATATACTTATTTTTTTAAGATTTGTTTATTTATTTATTTTAGAGAGAGAGTACGAGTGGGAGGGACAGAGGGAGAGGGAGACAGAATTTCAAGCCGACTCTGAGCTGAAAGCAGCCAGACCCGAGACTTGATCTCATGACTCTGACATCATGACCTGAGCCGAAACCAGGAGTCAGATGCTTAACCGACTGAGCCACCCAGGCACCCCTGATATACTTATTTTTATGTGTGTTACTTAAAATCCATCTGGCCCATCCACTTGATTCTACAAAGTGTCTTTTTAAAATAAATGTCTTGGGGCGCCTGGGTGGCACAGTGAGTTAAACATCCAATTCTTGGTTTGGCTCAGGTCGTGATCTCAGAATTGTGAGATCGAGACCCACACTGCACTCCACACTCTGCATGGAGCTACTTGGGATTCTCTTTCCCTTCCCTTCTGCTTCTCTGTCTGTTCCTCTCTCTCTCTCTAATAAATACATCTTTTTTAAAAATAAAATTTAAAAAATTAAATAAGATAAATGTCTTTAAGTACAAAAGCATCAATGCCAGGAAAAACAGAGTGTAAATAACACGTTGGTCTCCTCAGGACCTAGCAAAGAAGGTGTGTGATAAATGCCGGTGTTAACAAAGGAATGAACGAAGAGACGGTCAGGCGCCTGTGGCTCCTCTGTAGACAGCAGGAGGTCCCAAACGTGGCTGTAGGTTGGAATCATCTGGAGAGCTTTAAAAAACATCTCCGGGAGCTGTGTATCTCTGACTGTCAGGGGGCTGGAGAGGAAGCCCCTGTGTCCTGGACATTCCATGTGGGCACCGAATAAGGAGCAGCCTGGCTTCCCTACCATTTGAGATCATGAAACTGCCGTCATCGGAGGAAGCAAGCCATGCTCAGTGCCCTGGGATCCATCCCCATGCTGGGTGAATGGCTGAAATGAATGAACTTGAAGATATTCAAGGAAAGAGAAGTGAGCTTATGTTTGCGTAAACTACTTCAAAGTAACACAGGGTATAAAGTTGACATGCATTTACTATGATTTTACCATATTGGTTAAATATTTCCCATTTATCCATCCTGCACATCTTGTCTTACTTACCATATATCTTCACTATCCATTAATACAAGCATTACAATAATTGCTGTTCAGGACATAGAGCATTTTCTGTCCTGAGTTTATTTACAAGTTGGTTCTTCATCTATTGGATTTATCTCCCCCTCGAAAAATTGTCCCTTATTGAAAACTATGCCTAGTTACTTATAAACATGTATTAACATAAAGTGGTTAATGTAATCATAATCTATTTATCTGTTTTAATTGGATCCTGGTTTGCTCCTAGGAATTTTCACTTGCTTTCTTGAGTAGATGTTGAAGGAGCAAGTGGCTTGGTGTGGGCTTTATAAAGAGGTGCTGTTTGCTTCCCTCTCTCTTTCTTTTTAAGGGTTTATTTATTTATTTATTTATCTGACAAATGGAGATCACAAGCAGGCAGAGAGGCGGGGCAAGGGGGCAAGGGGGGAAGCAGGCTCCCTGCTTGGCAGGGAGCCCAATGTGGGGCTCGATCTCAGAGGGATCAGTGACCTGAGCCAAAGGCAGAGGCTTAACCCACTCAGCCACCCAGGCGCCCCTGCTGTTTGCTTCTAAATCTACATGTAGACTAGAAAGTGCAGGTTGGGTTCATAGCTGATGTGAGTTGTTATCTTGTTAGATACTATTAGTAAGAACAAAGAACTTTCCGTTGTGAA
This sequence comes from Lutra lutra, assembly GCF_902655055.1. Taxonomy (NCBI): domain Eukaryota; kingdom Metazoa; phylum Chordata; class Mammalia; order Carnivora; family Mustelidae; genus Lutra; species Lutra lutra. The sequence goes on from NC_062285.1 coordinate 134,216,592, forward strand.
TTTTCATGGCTATACCTCTGGGAAAGAAGTGACAGAAATAAAATTCTGTATTATTTTCAAAGATGGGAATACGCATTGAGCTCTGAGTCTGATTTTTTATATCAGCTTAATGGTACTCAGATAACGGCTTTTTTTAAAACTTTGAATGGATCTGTAAAACATAAAATGTGGATAGGTTTGTCATAGCACAGGGTCAAAAATTAGTCTTGTTGATGGCAAGTGACTTGGTATTAATTCCATTTTATGAACAAATGCAATTAAGTTGCAAATCCCTTCACAGGGCGCAGTGTTGGGCCAATGTTTTAATCGGTATTAGGAAATGTCAGATTAGCATCCCCAAGGAAGAAGAAATCTTTGGCACAGTGCCAAAAACGTATGTGTTAGTTTTAAAGCTGTGCCTTGTTCTCCTACTCGGGCTATAGAGAATATAAATCATTACATCGTCTCTCAAGGGCAATTGGAGAGTATCCACCTAGATGATAAATGCGGCTTCTCTCTAATTCACCCATCCTCCTGCTAGAAATGATCCTCCAAAACACTCAGCATGTGAACATAATAACATGTACAAGAAAATTCATTGTAGCGTTTCTTTGAAGAGCGGGTGACTAGGAACTATGTCAATGTCCATCAGTAGAGGACCCGTTTAATAAAGAAAAAAAAAACAGAGAGCTATTCTTTGGAACACTACATGGCTGTAAAAAAGAATGAAAATAACCCGATTAAAAATGGGGCAAAGAACTCGAGAAGACATTTCTCCAAAGAGGAGGTACAAACGGCCAACAGGCGGGTGAGAAGCTACTCAGCATCACTAACCATTAGAGAAATGCAAATCAAAACCACAAGGAGCTACCACCTCACGCCCACTGGGAGGACTACTATTCTTTTAAAAAAAAGAAAGAAAAATAACAAGTGTGGGGAGGGTGTGGAGAAAATGAAACACTTGTGAACGGCTGGTGGGAATGTAAAATGGTGCAGCTGCTGTGGGAACGGACGGCCGTGCCTCGGGAAGATTAAACATAGAATTACCATATGATCCAGCATTTCCACCCTCACTATATTCCCCAAAGAACCAAAAGCAGGGACCAAAAAACAGATATTTGTACACCTGCTGTGTTCTCAGCGGCGTTTTTCACAAGAGCCAAAAGATGGAAGCGACCCGCGTGTGTCCGTGGATGGATGAATGGATCAACAAAGTGACGTTCCCAGAGGATGAAATAGTCTGATGCTGTAAAAGGGAAGAGAGCTCTGATGCTCTCGGCAGCATGGAGGAAACTTGAGGGCATGATACTTAAACATTACGAGAAAGTTTTGCTGGGGCGCCTGGGTGGCTCAGTGGTTAAGCATCCAACTCTTGGTTTCTGCTCAGGTCATGATCTCATCGATCGCGGGAAGCCCTGCATCGGGCTCCACGCTCAGCTGGGGAGAGTGAGTTCTCTCCCTCTGCCCTTCCCCCCACCCCCACTCGTGCCCTTTTTCCCTCTCTCTCAAATAAATAAATAAATAAATCTTTTTAAAAAGCTTTGGTAATGGCTGCCCAACATGGTGAATATAATTAATGTCACTAAGTTGTTCATTTAAAGTGGTTAATATGCCATCGTTTGTTATATATACTTTAACACGATTTTAAAAATTAATAACATACTTTTTAAAAAGGGTACAGGCATTGCCTGGGTGGCTCAGTCGGTTAAGCATCTGCCTTCAGCTCAGGTCATGATCTCAGGGTCCTGGGATTGAGCCCCACACCAGGCTCCTTGCTCAGCCAGGGGCCTGCTTCTCCCCTGCCTGCTGGTCCCCCTGCTTGTGCTTGCTCTCTGTCTCTGTCTCTCTCTCCCTCTCTCTCTCTCTCTGCATCAAAGAAATAAATAAAATCTTTTTAAAAAATAAATAAAATAAAAAATAAATAAAAGGGGTATGGGGAGTCAAACTCTTCCTCTTTGATTGGGGCCAGCCTTCGCTACTGGTTTCTGTTGAAGTGATGCTCATTCCCTCCTAGGCCAGGTCATAAGAGGCAATCCAGCTTCCACCTAACCCTCTGGGCTGGGGGTCCTGAGACAACATGTAAGAAGTCCAGCTACCCAGAACAGTCAGGCCAGAGAGACCTCTTAGAGGCAGAGAACAATGTCAGCAAGTTGAGACTTCCTCACCCAGGTTTCAGACCCTCCTCACCCAGGTTTCAGGAGCCTCCAGATGACCCGGACTCCAGCCCAGGGCTGTCCAGCTGATACTTGGTTGAGCAGAAACAAACTGTCCCGTGAATCCTGCCCAAACTGCAGCTTTGTGAGCAAAATAAGTGGTATCTCTGTTTTCAGCCACTAAGTTTTGGGGTAGCAGCTGTTATGCAGCAATGAGTAAATGGAACAGTAAACATCTTACTTATGTATTCAAGTTGATTTTGATTTAATTCTAAAATAACCAGATACAAATAAAACAGATTCAGACTACATGAATCTCTTGCAAACCGACTGGTAAATTGGGTGTTCCCTCTCTCATGTTCTGTAGCCAGCCTCTATAAAGCCGTTAAAGGTGCAAAGATACTGTCACCTGAATACTGAATAAAGCTGGGGGGGGGGTCAGTGGGCTGGAGAGACATGGCTGGCGGGAACATACCCAGGTTAGGATCTTTACCCCAGAAGGTGAGGACATGGGTGGGAAAGACAAAGTTAACCGGAGGTACGTAGCTTGAAGGGACAGGTTTCCAAGCCAGCAGGCCAAATGAAAGACAAACCTAGCCAGCAGGTGCCTGAAATAAAATCAGAAGGCAGGGTCATGGTATGAGTTGTATATATACCACGTAAAATGGTGGAAGTTACATGTCCAAAGGAAGAGAATTTCAGACCCGGACCATTAAAGGGCAAAAGGTTTATTAGTTGAACTTAGAAGTTAAAAGCAAAGGGATAATGTGTGTCCCCAAAGACCATCTACTGTTTTCTCCCTGTGTATGTCCCTCATCACACCATCATGTTCTAGAACTCCTGCTCATGTGTTTATTGTACCTCCCTGTATTTGTCAGGATCCAGTAAGCATTGTAACAAGCATCCCAAACCCAGAAGCTCAACCCAACACAAGATTGCTTCTGGTTCTTCTGACAATTCAGTACAGCCATTTGGTGGACAGACTTCCATGGGGAGACTCGGGGTTCTGGGTTTCTCCATCTCCGTGCTCCGCCCTCCCTTAACCCACATTCCCTACCAGCCAGCCAGCGATGAGGACAGAGAGAGACCCCCTTGTGTGGGGGTGGGGGGCGTATTTACAAGTAGAGTACAACCATCAGTCAGAATTCAGTCACATGGTTGCCCTCACTGCAAGGGATGCTGAAAATGGAGTCCAGCCAAGGACCAGGAAGAAGAGAGGAAGTGCCATCTCTGCCCTACACCCCCAGTATAAGATCCTTGGGTGACAGCTCTCATCCACCTAGGTCATGGTATCTGACATCGTGCCTGGCATAAATTTGGAGTCTATGAGCAATGAGTGGCATTTGAGCTGTGTCGTGGGCACTGGGCTGGGTGCCCTGTACCCAAGTGCCCTGTAATGGGGGGAGGGTGTCATCACTCCCATTTCTCAGATTAGGAAACTGAGGCTCTGGTTTCTGTGCAGCCTGCACAAGGCCATGCAGCTAGTCTGTGCCAGGATCAGATCTCAGCGCCAGGAAGCTTCTGCTACTAGTCGTCTGTTCATTTCACTCTCCTGTCTGCCTCTCCCATACACACATTTGCTGACTGGGGTCTGGTTATCTTCAAGGCTGCTCTCCTTTCTAACAATCAGTGAACCATGTCTGACAAGCTGTCGGTTCCTTGGGGCAGCGGCTATACCTTGTTCATTCCTATGTGCCCCTTGGCTACCAGCACAGCTCTTGAACACAGTAGGTGCTCAAACCATATTTGGGGGATTAATTTGTTCACACCGGCTCAGCCTCCATGCTCTGCTGCTTGCACAGTATGGGGGTCATTTACAACTTAGAAATGGAGGGAATATTTATTATATGGCCCCTCCCTGTGCAGTCAGAGCTGTCTCCCACAGCAGGGCTGGTGCCTGCCCTGAAACTCACTCTTGAAGCAAGGATGAGGGCTGGGTAGACAAGGGAGCCAGCACCACAGGTGTCACCTCTTCCACACCAGGCTTAGACTAGGCTTAGACCAGGATTAGACCTTCTGCACCAGGTTAGATACACACACACACACACACACACACACACACACACACACACACGGAATGCCCTGCCCCAGCTAGTCCCAGGGAGGAGAGTAGATGGAGGCAGCAGGGAGGGTTCTGTCCGTGGTGCTGAACTCACCTCAACCCCACTTCGTCCTCTAACCCAGAGGCAATTTATAGCCTCCTGGGGAACCAGGAAAACATACAGACTCCCTAGCCCTTTATTTGGAGGTTTGGATTCTGAGGATCTAAGATGGGGCTCCGGGATCCCTCCATACCAGCCACCCGAGATTATAATGCAACCACCTTGATATTGGCCTAAAATTGACTCATTCATCTAAATGATCGCTGGTCTTCATGTTGTGCCTGCTATGTGCCCGGTACTGAGAAGGGAAATGCATCTCTGCTCTGGGAGAAATGTGCAAAGTCATTCAGGAAGAGGTGTCAGAGTCAAGGAGGAAAAGAGGTCCCTCTGCTTTACGTGGACACCATGCTAGGCACAGACTTCACCTTCATCCTGCGAGATGAGATAAGTAGACAACAGAAAACAGTATTACCCATAACCATAACCAGCACTGGTCCCTTTCCTTAGGGTCTCCCTAGTCCTGTCTGCAAGGTAGTGCATGACACATGCTGCTCCTTCTGATGGCCTCACGACTCAAGACCCAGATCCATCAACACCCACATCAAATCTTCCTGACCCCTGCTGCCTTGTAGGCCCCCCAGATTGTAGCCCTTCCTCCTTCTGCACCATGGTCTTGTTTCATCATTACCAGATACTCCAGGTTTTTAATATGTCCCGATTGGGATTTGAGCTCCCTCTTGAGGCTAGGTCCTGCATCTGTGTAAGCAACCTCTCACACAGAGATGTCTCCCCACACTCCCCCACCTCCCCCCACCTGGAGAAGATGAGCAGTAAATTCTTACTGGACGGACAACTGAGGGGGTGGTAAGTGGGTGGAGGAATGTGTCCAATGACCGTGCACAGGGAGAGTGCCACTGGGTTACAAAGCAGCAGGAACAAGTGCTCAGAACCAAAAGAATCAGGGTAGGCCTCGGGGAAGCCAGGCAATAGGCCAAATGTCATTCAGGCAGGGCCAGCTTCCGGTCAAGGTCTGCCTCTCCTTTCTCTGGCTGTTTGGGGGAGAACAGAAAATGGAACCAGACTGCGGTGTCTGATGAGAACAGATGTTATCTGGGCCTGAATGTGGGACATGGAGGAGGGGGTAAGGGAGGGAGAAAGAGAAGGGGGAGGGCCAGAGCCAACAAATGGAATAGCCACAGACCCTCATTATTTTATTTTTTATTACAGAAATGTTCAAACACACCCCAAAGTACAGAGAATGCATTATGAACCCCCATGTGTCCATCACCCAGCTTCCACAACCACCCCTATTTTGCTAGTCTTATTTCATTCCTCCCCTCAAGCTCCCTTTTAAAGAAAATTCCAGACATTATATCATTTCACCCATAAATATTTCAGAATATATCTCTTTTATGTGAGAACATTTCTTATTAAAAAAAAAAAGAACCTGGGGGTGCCTGGCTGATTGAGTCAGAAGAGCGTGCAATTCTTGATCTTGGGGTCATGAGTTCAAGCCCCACCTTGGGCATAAACACTACTTAAATAAATAAACTTTAAAAAAATCAAAGAGGGGGCGCCTGGGTGGCTCAGTGGGTTAAAGCCTCTGCCTTCAGCTCAGGTCATGATCCCAGGGTCCTGGGATCGAGCCCCACATCGGGCTCTCTGCTCAGCGGCGAGCCTGCTTCTTCCTCTATCTCTCTGCCTGCCTCTCTTGTGATCTCTGTCAAATAAAATAAATAAAATCTTTAAAAAAACCTTTAAAAAAATCAAAGAGAATCTCAGTATCATTATCACACCTAGTAAAATTAACAATTTCTTTTTTTTTAGATTTCATTTATTTATTTGAGAGACAGAGAGAGAAAACACAAGCAGGGCAGAGGGAGAAGAGGAAGCAGGCTCCCCACTAAGCAGGAAGCCCAATTTGGGGCTCGATCCTGGGATTCTGATATCATGACCTGAGCTAAAGGCAGACTTGTAACCGACAGAGCCACCCAGGTACCCCCAAATTAACAATTTCTTAATACCATCTAATACAAAGTCCATGGTCAAATTTCCTCACTTTTCTCAAAAACACCTTTTCTCGCCCATTTATTCAAACCAGGGTCTAAACAAGGTCCATGCGCTGCCTTCGGTTGCTCTGCCTCTCAAATCTCTTACAATCTCTAACGGTCCTTCCTTCCTGCCTTGTTTATGCCCTCTTATTTGCTGAAGAAACCACGTTCTTCATCCTATAGAGTGATCTCCCTGTTGATGTGGTGGGCTGAACCCTCACGGGGCCATTGAACATGTTTCATTATCCCCCCATTTCCTGAAACTGGTATTTAGATCCAGAAAGTTGGCCTGCATAGGGTCAATGACTCAGGCAAGCGGACTTCCTGGGCAGTGCTGTGTCCTTCCTACTGCATTCCGTTAGGAGCACGGAAGGTCAGGTTTTCCCTTTTGGGGTGATACTAAACATGGTCAGGTTCCCCAAGCTGATCACCCATCTGGGGGAAACCAGCTAGACTTCCACCAGGGGAAACAAGGGGGCCAGTGTACCCGCGAGCAGTGAGCAAGGAGGTTGGCTGTGGGGACACAGGTGAGGTGGACCGTAGCCCAGCCCCAGATGGTAGAGGGGAGGGGATGGCCAGTCCAGCCCCCTGTCCACCCCCCTTTTACGGCTGAGAGAGGCCAGGGAGCGGCTCTTTATTTGGCAGGTAATACCTATGCCGGGAGATCTCTGTAGAGCATCTCCAAGCCGCACAGCACTCAACGTAGGAGTCATCGTGTCTATTTCACTGGTGGGGCCAGTGAATGGTGACGTAACCTGCCCAAGGGCATAGAGCCAGAGGTGGAAAGGAGAGCAGAACTCTCCTGACCCTTCAGAGTCAACCCATGCTGAGGCGACCACTGCAGAACCAAGTTGCCTGAAGCCTTCATTCTCTTACCTCTAAGTCCTATGACCTGGACCACGGGCCTTCTCTCTCTCTGTGCCTCAGTCTCCTAATCTGTCGAATGGGAATAATATCTGCCCAAGGGGCCCCTCAAGACCAATACAGCATGGTCCAACCTTGTCCCTCTCCCCCACTCTGCCAGCCCTGCCTGTGGGGCCCACTTGGGTCACCTCGGTCCAGAGCGCAAGCAGCTTTATCCTCTCCCCTACAGACATGCAAAGGGTTAAATCCAGACACCCACCCACCCCCCTTCCTCCATCCCAATTCTGATCCTTGCTGACTCTGCTCCCCCTCCCTACCATAGCTATTCTGGGACAATGGAGGCACCAGATGGCCCGAGTCCTGTTCCCTCCACCCGACCCCCAGGATCTGGGAACAACCCGCAAATCTGCTGCTGCTGTTTCTAAAAGCAGGCCGGCCGGCAGCCTTCCGCATACGGGGTGGAGAGGACAACAGCTGTGGAGCACACCCGTCCATCCCCCACCAGGGCTGCAGGGCCAGGGCTATCCCTACTCCGTTCGTGTCCCAAAAACCCAGCCTTAGCTTAGCCCAGAAAGAAAGGAGGCTTTGCAAGAGCCCAAGCACTTGACCGACTCTGCACTTGACCTGCTGTGTGACCACAAGTACATGGCAGTCCCTCTCTGAGCCTCAAATTCCCCTTTGAAAACCAGGCCCAAGGCTCCGGTGCTCTGTGGTTCCAGTTGTCCCAGAGTTACATGAAGGACAAGGTCCTCCAAGGGCTGAAGGGGGTGCACTCCAAGGAGCCCTCAGCCTTGGTTGCCTGGCTTAGAGCCCCACTATCCCTCGGGATCTCTCCTCTGTCCTCCCTCCTACCCTCAGCCCAGATTTCCATGGTGGCCCCAACATCCCACGCCACTGGGAAGGGCGCATGGGGAGAAGAGGTGTCCCATCCCTATGGCTCCCCAACTTCAGCAGTGGCATTCCTGAACGTCTGCCATGACTGTTTACCTTCATTCAGGTGGGTCGTTGCGACCTGTGACCCTAAGCACGCTTGGATCGATTCACCTCCTATCCCAGCTGTCAGACTACCCCTTTCTCTGCCCCAGAGACTGACTCCCTCAGCTACGTCTCCACTCTGCCTCTCCCAGTTCTCTCGCTACCCCCAACCCAGGCTCCGGGGACAGAGAAAAGGAGAAGTAGCCCGCGGCATACTAGCGCCACATGGCACACACCCAGTCACACGTGTCTACACAGTACACACATGTGTGTGATGTGGGCACCCACACGTACATTCACCACACGTGTGTCCTTATGCACAGACCTGTGTGGAAAGGGGACACACCACACCACACAGCCACGCACGCCCTCACACACCCCGGCTCTCCGTGACTCAGCACACGCTAGGAGCACTCACTGCTCACGGAAACCTTCCTTCTCCATGCCAGGCCGGGCTGAGCCCTTCACGAACACTCTATCATTTCACCCAGCTGTCAACCCACAGAGAAGGGGTTCCTTCCCACCTCTATAAAATGGGCAAAGAACCCAGGGAGACGAAGTGGATGCTTCAAGGTCACATATACAACCAGGAAATGCATAACAGGAACATCTAGCCCAGGATCCAGACCAACACCACCACCACTGGGACAGGCCGACCTAAGAGCCCACCCCAGCCAGGAACACACCGGCTCCACACGTAACAGAAAACCAGACCAAGAGAGGTTGAAACAGTGTTTAATCTTCTCATAGATCCAGATGCCAAAAGGGACAAGTACGCATGACAGTCAAGGCCTTTCCTTCACAATAACAAGGCAACTGCCCCAGATCCAGACATCACGCCCACGTTCACAGCATGAAGATGGGTACAGGCCACAGAATCTCCCCAGGACCCTCCCCATTGGCCTTGTTTACTTCACACTGACACACGGAGCAAGGGAGGCCGGGAAAGTGAGCAAAAGGACCGTCGCGATGGGCTGGGAACCATCACCATCCGCCATCTGGGTCGGAGCACGATGATACCCCAAACAAAATGGGATCTGTTTGCCAGGGGGCGGAGCAAGGAGCTGGCCACTGGTCAGGAATGACAGTCCCTGCCCCAGGCCCCGGGCTCTGTCCTTATTCCAGTTGGGCCCCCTCAGGGGTTGGAGATCCAGCCGAAGGAGCTCGGAATGGATGGTCCAGTGCTTGACCCCAGGGGAATGACAGAGACCAGAGCTGGGGGTGGAGGCCAGACCCCACCCCAGGGCCCATGTGATCCTCTGGAGGTTAGGAACCCTGAACCCCAACCCAGTTCAGGGGTTCTCTGTGCTTTTTCAGTTCAGCCACCCAAGGCCCATAGAAGCTCAGCCCCTGGGGCCTCTCAGGCCCTCCCCTGGTGCACCTGTTCTCTGGGCTGTCCAACCCACCTCCCAGAGGCCTAGGACGCCACACCTTCACTGCCAGCCACCATACAATCCTGGGTTGACCCACCACTCAGAGGCCCAGCCAGGGACTCCCCCGCAAAAGGCACTTGCCACAAGTCCCCAGGGCTGCCTGGGGAGACCAAGGACAACCAGAAGCCTCAGCCCAAATTTTGCCCTGCTGTTCAGGGTTCATCTGGCCATCAGTTGTGGGCACCAAGGAGTATCTGGATAGAGGAGACAATGGAGAGAACGGAACCTGTGGAGAGACCAGAAATGGACAAGACGATCATCCCAACTCGCACACTCACTTCATGGGCTCCTAGGGGAGCCCATGTCACAGAGATGGTTTGGAACAGGATTTTTCCCCCTCAGCACCCTTACGATTTAGGGCTACATAAGTCTTCGTTGTGGGGTGCCCTGTGCCTTGTCAAATGTTTACAGCACCCTAGACCTCTTCCCATGAGAAGCCAGTAGAATCCTCCTGAGTCATCACCATCAAAAATGTCTCCAGACATTGCCAAATGTCCCCGGGAGGGGGGCGGGACTCATGGAAACCACCTGTTTAGAGAGACTCCAAAGGCCAGAGATGCCACGATGAGACCCCAGCTGAGGCCAGACTATCCAGTCACATGTATCTGAGTCCCCAGTCGGCTCCAGCCCTACAAGGCAGGAACCTTTGGATTCTAGAATCTTCAGGCTCAGAGAGAATTTCACATCTGCTCTTAAACCTCCTGATAGTCTAGCTATAGCTGTGCCCTTCCACTGACGAGGAGCTCACCCCATGAGAAGGCGGCTCCTTTCATCCTAGAAATGTGAATTTTTTTTTCCTATATTGAGCCGAACTCTGTCTCTGTGTAATGTCTAACTTATTCAACACAGCCCTGGCCACAGGGCCCCTTAAACAGTCATGAGCCCTCTGCCATACCTACTGAAAAGGACCACTGAAGAGTATCAAAGAAACAGAGAGCCTACAAAAGCTCAAATAAAATTTTCCCATCAGGGCCTGAAGTTCTTCCCTTAGAACATCTCCTTTGCTCAGGGAAGACACTTCAGTATTCCAGGAGCTCCTGAAGAATCCCAGAGGCCTGGGAGAGCCCTTCAGATCCATGACACCCAGCCTCCTTGTGCTCCAAATGGGGAGACTGAGGCCCAGAGAGAGCAAGGTATTCACCCAAGGTCACACAGCAATCCTGGGGGAGAGCAGAGACTGAAATCCACTCCCTGCACTCCCAGCTCTGTGCTGTCAGCCTTCAATGCCTTCCCTCCCTCCAGGTTCCCCTGTGTTTGGACACCCGGACTCAGACCCCCAGCTCCGATCCTATAGTTTGAGCCCCTAGACTCACCTGGAAGGGTCCTCCTTGGGGGAGAAGGGGCCTTGTAGCTTAATGACATTGAGCTTCCCCTCAAAGACGCCATAGCTGAGGGTGACCTGGGCAGAGAAAAGCAGAGAAGAAAATGAAGGTTGGTGGCGTGTCCCACAGAGAACACCACAAGGGGGCAGTATTGGGGCAGAAGCAGGGAAAGCCCATAAGGCACTCTGAGGGGCGCAGAGAGCCTGCCTCTGCCCCTAAAATCCCACCTTTAGCACTCGCTGAAGAGCCCACCCCACTCTGCAGGAACTTCAAGCTTGTGAGGCACTATCCCTAATTTGCATCCCCAGCAGTGGCCCTACCTGAGAGGCTGGAAAAAATCCCTTGCCTACAGACTAGGAAACTGAGTCTCAAGAGGGGAAAGCACCCTTCCAGTAAATTCCATGCCTGGACAGCGGTTTCTTGAGACTCACTGTGGGGCCTTGGCACTCCGTCTCCACCTGGACCCTTGGGATACTCCACACGCAATGAGGACATGGGCTAATGCCCCTTGTCGAGAAGCAGTCGACCACAGTGGTTAAAGACCGTGGGCTTAGGGGCCACCCGGGCAGGGTTCAAATCCCCCACTGCCTAATGTTAACTGTGCCATGGTTAGTTCTGCTCTCTGGGCCTCAGTTTTTCCACCTACAGAATGGGAATGTTAGAGCTCCCCTCACGCAAATGTTGGAAGGAAGCAGAGTTAAAGCAGATAAAGCCACACACGGTGTCTGGCATGGTGGGTATTCTGGAAATCCCTGCCATTAGGGTACCTGGTTTGGGCTGCCCAAAGTCTGTGCCCCTTTCCTGGCTTCAGCCCATCCGGTCTTACCGAGGCCAACACTACAGCCCAGGTCCAGGCCTGGTGAATCCACACTAACTCCTGGCTCTGGGAGGGGACGGGTCGTGTGACACAAGCCGGCCTTCCACGAGCACCAGCTCAGGCGTTCCAGACCACTGAGCACCAGCCCTGGGATGTGGCGGAAGGAGGAGTGCTCTTCCTCGGGGTGGGGTGGAAACCTAGAGCTGCCATCTTGCCCCCCGAGGAGCGAGCCTCCCTCAGGGTGAGCCCAATGTCAGGGAAGACAGGCCAGAGTGGGGACAGTCTGGGCACACAGACTCAGCTGGAAGTAGCAAGCAGCCCCCAGCTTCCCAGGCTCATGAGCCCGTACATGTCCAACATACGGTCTGTGTTGCATTTGTGTCCCTCGCTACCACAGGGTTCTGACTCACACTGTTGGGTGGAGGATCTCAGGGACCTTCCCAGCCAGGATCCCCTACAGGACTGGCCACCCAGAGGAGGACGGCCGCGGGCGCAAGACAGAGCCAGCTGGAACTCCGTAGAGCCGTTGCTTGCCAGGTGGTGGAATGGGGTCCCCCCCCCCAAACCAGACATTATGCCTGAGGTTTCCCACTAAGCACCTGCTCTCTCCCAGCAACATCTGGGTTAGAACAAAAGCAGGGGGGCAGCGGGCAGGTAAGCTCTGATGAAGGCGGGACAGCCAACAGGCAGAGTTGGAAAGGGCATGCCTGACCCCTTTGGAGGGATGCTGGGGGATGGAAGAGGGACAGGAGGGAGTGGAGAAGGCAGGGAGGGGAGCAGTCTGAACCTGAAGGTAAGCTTCACCTGGTCCGTGCAGGTCGTTGCAGCTGGCACTGGGGACCAGACCAAAGAATTTGAGCATCATAAACGCTAACCCTTGAGGGCTGGTGGTGGAGAGGGCTGAGTCACGTGGGTCCATCTGAGGGTGCTTTCCCACCTTGGGCCTCAGTTTCCCCCTCAGTAGGGAATACCCCCCCACACACATGCATCCCTCTCCTATCGCCCCAAGGCCAGTTCACCTGCTCTGGGAGCTGGGAAGCCCCCAGCAGCTGTAGGGTCTCCAAGTGGGAGTGGAAGAGGGGGCTGGGCTGCAGGCGGCCGCCTAGCTTGCACTCGACAATGTAGCCCACGGTGCAGTCGTCGGGCAACCGGATGAGGGCGGATGTTTCCACGAAGCGGGAGCCACTGAGAGAGAGAGCCGGGCACTGGCGAGTGGCACAGAGCTCGCCCTGCCTCCCAGAAGGCCCTCCCTCCCAGGGACAGATGGGTAGAGCAGAGCTCCAGCTCCAGCATCTACCTCCTGGGCACCGGGTGACTTCCGGCAAGCCACGAACCAGGGGAGCCTCAGCTTCCTCTTCTGCGAAATGGGCGTGATAATGGCCCTGCCCTCACTGGGCTATTGTGAAGTTCAAGGGGAAGAATGGCAAGAAGAAGCCCTTTATAAATGTATCCCTTCCTCTCTTTACATTCATTCACTCATTCATTCATTGCTGAACTCCAGGAGCTACCTGTGTGCCAGGGACCGTGCTGGGGCTGCGGATACAGAGATGAGAAAGAAAAGCTTCCTGCCCTTGACAGTGGCCCCCATTCTGAAGGGAGACAGAGGAACACATCATTTCAGGGCAGGACTGGCTCTGAAGTCAGAGGAAAGCATGAGGCTTGGGAGACAGAGGGAGGGTAAGGTGGGCTTCCCAGAGGAGGCGGCACACTTTTGTTTTGCTTTTCATTTAATCATGGCAATGGCAGGCTTTAAACGGAGTCTTACAGAATGCACCGGAGTGAGCCAGATGTGGAGGAGGGAAGGGGCCGTGTCCCAGGGAAGGGCATCACCGGACTGCATACCCCATGAACACTCCTGGGGGCGAGGTTGGGCAGGCTGTCCTGCTGTATAGAATGCCTGACTGAGGGGCACAGTGGGTGCAGAAACCCAGCCTTCCCTTCTCATTCCAGGTTGTGCCCAAGGGCTGCACCTGCCCAAGGGGGGATACTTTTTCCAATTCACACAAATATACCATAAAGGTGGGCCGAAGCCCAGATGGGGGCACCAGACCCAGGGAGGACCCCTGGTCACGTGTACACACCTGCACTGGACGTGCCCTACGACAGCATTACAGCTCCCAACCAGGGCCCGAGTTCCCCACTGGAGGACCCCTCCCATCCAGGTTGGAGCAGGCTGGGGTGGTGTAGTGGCAAAGCAGGTAGACCTTGGAGTCAAAGCCAGCAACTGAGTGACCTCAGACCTGGGTGACCTTGGACCAATCACTTGCCCAACCTCTCAAGCCTCAGTCTCCTTAGCTGTGGAAACAAGACTGACAAGCAGTCAGTCTTGACGCCCTAGTGAAGTGCAGGCCCGGCTCAGAATGGGCCCCCAATATAAGGGAGCAACACGGATACTGTTGCTAATAACAACAGTTGCTAATAACAACAGCCTGTCCACGCAGCCCTCAAGAGGCCAGGCCTTTGCTACTTCCTCTCCAGAATACCAGTACCCTCATCCCATATTGGGGTCTTCAGCAACCCCCAGGATCACCTTCACTTGGGGACCTCTAGGGCTATCCCAGTTCAAAGGCCACCTCTTCCAGGAAGCCTTCCTCCTGGCCCCAAGCAGAAGGCCCTACTTCTTCCTTCCTCTGAACACCTCTACACTTGGCCTTCACCTCCCCTGTGACATGGGGGACTGGGTGCCAGCCCAATTGTTCACCCTCCCGCCAACCGTTAGCTATCATATTATCAGGTCCATTTTACAGATGGGGGCACTGAGGCTCGCAGGGATTACACAACTTGCCTGTGTGTGGCAGAGTGCCCTGATGGCAGGATGGCAGGTGGCTTTCTCACCACTAACTGTGTAACTGTGACACAGCATGAATGAGAGGCAGGTTTCTCCTGAGCTCACTCTCAAGCCCTTCCTGCAGCAAAGGACCCCCCCATACACCAGGCCCTGCTCTCCACCACCCACCTGTGGGGCTTTGCTTACCTTGCCCACGGGGCCATCTTCAAAGCCAGTTCGCGGTTGATGCAGAAGCCAGCACCCCCAGTGGCAAACCAGAACTGTACCAGCCTCTGGGGGGAGAGGTGGGGAGGTCCAAGGTGCAGGATGAGCCTGGGGGTGGGGGGCCACAGCTGGGCCCCCCTCCACTGGCAACCAGCATGACTCAAAACCTTTTTATTTCACCTTTCACTAAAGTCTTGCTACAGCTTGACATCATCATGCCCATTTTACAGACAAGAATACTGAGGCCCAAAGTCTCATGGCTAATTAAGAGTGATGGGGTCACCAATTAGATGTAACATATTTGTCTGCCGAGCACACCTTACCCCTTTCCCCAGAGGAATGCCCCCACCTCACCCCAAGTGGTTCAGGAGGGGCCACCAAATACAGCACCTGCTCCCCTGGGTCCCAGGAGGGGGGCAGGTGCCCCAGGAAGGGTAGATCACAAGGCCACACCCCCTGACCCTGTGATTGGCCCAGTGACAGGCACATGACTTAGGCCAGCCAATCCAAGTTCTTCCCTGAGCTCCCTATGCTAGCTGGGAGGAAGAGACGCTTTCTACAGGTCACCAGGCTTGGGAGCGGTACTCCTCAAATACCCCGTACCAAGCCACCTGCACTGGCCTCCTCACTTCCAGCTCCAGGGACTGAGAAAGCTTTTCTGCACAAGGAGAGAATGAAGCTTCCCACGGAGTAAAGAGAGAAGGATGGGCAGGCCTGTGAGCCCCCAACGCCAGCAAACCTCTTGACAACTCAGTCTCAGGAACCCGTAACCTCC
Organism: Lutra lutra; assembly: GCF_902655055.1. NCBI lineage: Eukaryota > Metazoa > Chordata > Mammalia > Carnivora > Mustelidae > Lutra > Lutra lutra. The sequence goes on from NC_062285.1 coordinate 134,232,055, forward strand.
CTTGGGGTTTAAACCACTCTCTGCCCCGCTTCTCTGGGAGGCCTCGTGAAGTCACAACTCAAGAATTTTTCTAAGGCTCTGGCAAACCCTGCTCCCTTTCAGCTGTCCTATCTCTTGACCAAATTCCCTATGGTTACCTTCTCCCAAGTACACAGTTGGTGCTTAATTGATGCACATCACATGGGGTTGGGTTATCTCCTATGATGCAGCAATGAGAAGAACCCGGGGCAGGAAGCTGGGAAGCCTGATTCTGGGGCCTCAGCCTCCTCCACTGCCCAGCTGTGTAACCTAGAGAAAGCCACCACTCCTCTCTGGGCCTCAGATTTGTCACCTTTGAGCACCCCTGCTCCAGTTCAGCCATCCCTGTGTCCTCCCCCTAAAGACCTCTATGAGCTGCTTCTGGAAATGCCTCCCTCTTAGACAGAGGTGTTCAGGCCTCTAAGCAGAATGAACAGGTTCTTAAGATCCTGACATACAGTTGGTGCCCAATGAATGCTTGTTTAATGACCTATGGGTCCAGGGCTTCTCCTCCCAGATAATTAAAGGAACAACAGCAGTAACAGTAAACATGCCCAACCCTGAGCACTGACGTGCAGAGAAGGGAGGTCACCAGCCTGAGGTCCCACAGCTGGGACTGAGCCTGAGCCAGAAATCTTGCCCCCTTTTGCTATCTCCCCCCACACCACATAGCCTGGGGGGAACCCCAGAATCCAAACAGGCTAGGACACTTTGGGGCAGAGTCTAGGGATCCCGCCAGGGGGCATGGGTATTAGTGCCCATTGAGGGGTTGGGGCCTGGGTGTCCCCAGCAGGTGCTGAACCTCCCCAGGAAGAAGGCCCCAAGATGAAGGCTGAGCTGGGTTGGGTTGGGTACCAACTGCTGACACTCACTAGTGTCATCACGTGCCAGATCCCATTCCAAGCACTTGGGTACATGACCTCATTGAATTGTTCCCCTTTCTGCTCACAACAACCCTATTAGGTGGGGACGGTTATCATCCATTTTGCAGATGAGGAAACTAAGGCACAGAAGGGTGGGTTGACTTGAGCAAAGGTCGGGAAGCCAGGAGGTGGCAGAGCTGGTGTATGAAGCCAGGGAACCAGGCTCCAGAATGGCGTTCTCAACCCCTACAGGCAAGCATGTGGTGGTGTGGGGGCCTGGGGCACCCCTCGCTCACCTGGAGTTGACTTACACACACACCCCCAGGGCCCAAGAGGATTTAATTAGGGCTCAGAGGCCGATTAGCCGCTGATAATTAAGGTTGTGTGTTTCCTACTCTTGGTTTCCCTAACAAAGCAGATGGTGAGCAGGGGTGGTAGAGAGCCCCACTGCGGCCCAGCTCCTGCTCCACGTGCTGTCTCGAGGGAGGGGCACCCCCTGACTAGCCTTTTCCCTGGGGCCAAGGGAGCCCTCTAGGGGCCTGGGCCACACCAATGCCAGAAGCCTGGTGGGTCCTGGGGACCAGGAGAGAACCACACTCTGTACTTACACTACAAAATTCTTCCCTGTTCAGCTGAAAGTCCAATTTAACTGTTATCCTGATTTTTGGCTTATTTGTTTCCTAAATCTCACAGCCCTCATTAGCGTCCATCTAGATCTGGAGCTGAAGCTGGTGCTGGGGACCCCATTGTGCCGGGTGTCACCTCTTTAGTTGCCGGTCAGTGAAGTCCGGACAAAGGAGGGGTACAGAGGGGCGGGGAGAGCTCAGGGGGTGGGGGACAGCGCAATTTACCACAAGGCCCAACGGTATCCGGCATCTGAACAGTCTGTACAACTGCCTGACAATACCAGGGGCTGGGAGCCCTGTCATGGAGTCGGAGCCTCAGCTCACCGCCCCCACCCCCCACCCCACCCCAACCCCACCCCCACATCCCTGTCACTGTGTGACCAGAAGGAGCCGCTGCTCCTCAGTGACTGAGGCCCTACTGTATGCAGTCTCCCCATTTCACAGAGAAGACAGGATCGGTGGTGAAGTCAGCAACCCAAACACACAGCGAGGAGACCAAATGGGAAAGCCAGAAAACCCACCTGGCTCCGCCCCCACGTGGCCCCGCCCCACATGGCCCCGCCCCATATGGCTCCGCCCCCATATGGCTCTGCCCCATATGGCTCCGCCCCGGTGTCCCCGCCCCAATATGGCTCCGCCCAGGGTCAACGCATGAAGGAGGAAGGAGGAAGGAAGGGAACAAGGGACCCACCGTGCGGTTGTGGGGCCTGGGCTCAGAAGCTCGGATAGGCCGGTTCAGGCTGGGCCGGCCTACGTAGACGTCGCGAGTCTGTGGGAAGGCTTTCAGCAGCTTCAGCAGTGCCCTTGGGTTCACGTAGTTGTCGTCATCCACGTGGCAGAACCACCTGTGGGGACAGAAAGGGGATGGGAAGCTTGGAGGTGGGTTCCCAAGGGCTGCGGGCTAGCCAGACTCCCCTGCGCCCCCCATAAGTCAGTCAGCAAAATTAGGCAGGGAGAGAGTAGCTAACACCGAAGGCCCATGCCCTATGTGAGCTCCTGAGGAAAGCGTGCCCGCTTAACAGGTGGTGACAGAGGCTCAGAAAGGTTAAGACACCTGCCCAAGGTCACACAGTCTGTAAATGGCAAGATTTGAACCCAGACCGGCTGCCCAGAGACAGATCCCAGGAGGCCCTTACATGCTTAAATTCATAGGACCCAGCTGACTTCACTTTTTTGTCACAACACCTATTCGGGATCTAGACCGAGGCAAAGGTCACACTTGCCCTCAGAGACCCAGGTGCACTCACCGCAGCCTGCTGGCCAAGAAGGTGTCAAACTCAGCAGCCATCTTGCAGGACAGGGCGGGGTGACTGTGCTCAGCAGAGCAGTTGGTGACCACGAGGTGGGACCCTGAAAAGTGGGGACAAGTCAGGGGACCCTGCCCAGGTCCTCCCTGCAGGCCTATCCACCATGAGAATGAAGAGCAAGACCCCACCCATTCTCATTTTACACGTGGGGAAACAGACGCCAGGGAGGGCTGACCCTCCCAGGACCCCAGAGCTAATGAATGGGAGGCTGGGCTGGGACCCAGGGGTCCAGGGTACTGTCCAGGACAGCCGCTCCTCATGCCACACCCACTTCAAAGAAGCCTGCTCCCCTCCCCACATGGCAAAGGAGGGCAGCCCTATTTCCTGGGGACCCGGGACCAGGGGACAGCCACACCAGCTTTCCCTGGAAACAGCTGAGGAGTCTCCACCCCCATCTGAAGTTACCCAGTCTCTCCTGGAGGCCTTCATCTGGGCTGTCGGTGAAGACAAACGTCTAAGAAGGAGAAAGAGGGAGGAGTCAGGACCCGAGTCGACCAAGGGCAGCCCACAGCCACGCCCCTGCTGAAACATGGGTCCAGAGCTGTGCCCTCCATCAGTGACAGACACACAACCCCAACATCATCACACACTCCTTTCAGACACCATGACTTTCTCAACTACCCCCACAAGACACACAACATAGCCTCCCAGCACGCACCACCCACTGTGTCACCTGCACGAGCACCCTTATAGACCAGCGCCCATGGAGACCCTCCCAGAGTCACACCGTCTTCTATCCCACACACATACACACACTGCAGTCCCACTTGGCCCCTCCATCACCACACTTACGCAACCCAAGACACTTTGTCAGGAGAGAGACTCTACGTGGGAAGACCCACGCCCTGGGGCACCACACCAGCCTGGGGAGTTGGTCGTGTCTCTCCATAGCCACACCGGCTGCCCCAGGGCAGGTGCGGGGTCCTTACACGTCTCAGAAGTTTTACATCGTGATCCAACCCCAGCTCTGATGACCTCCCTGAACCTTGCTTGAGCCAGGTGATCTGTTCCCCTCACAGAGGGCAAGGCTCTTCCCCTCACAAGATGGCTAAGGGACAGACTATGGTTGTACAGTTGGAAACTGCTGAGCTGGGATTCAGACCCACAGGTCTCGGAACGCCCCCAACCCTGGGCAGGGAGAGGCCGCTCAGGCCCTAGATAAATTGAACACAAACTGAACAAGAGACAAATTAGAGGTCGCTTGGGGCCAGACGGAACGCAGCTGGGGACCCATCTAACCCCCATTCCACACCCTGCCCAGTACATGTCCCTTTCCCTGCCTGAGCAGGTCCTCTTGTCTGCCAGGCATAGCAAGAGCCTCCTCTGACCCATAGGGGGCCCTGCCCAGACCCTGGACAATTTTGAATTCTTTCCAAGGGAGGACCAAGGAAAAAGCATCCCACCTGTTGAAAGGCCCTCAGCCACCCCGGAGCTGACCCTGTCCTCCTTCCAGACTCAGGGCTTCCAACTGCACGCCCCTCCCTGCTCAGCCACAAACTTCTCCCTGGTTTCCAGGAACCAGCCCTTCAGAGCAGATCAAACCCTGCCTTGAGCCTCAGTTTACCTGGCCGGAAAATGGGGACTAGGGGTAGCTGTGATGGTAAAGTGAGATGATGTGAGAAAGGAGAAGAAAGAGGTGGCAGTGAAGCCAGGCTCCGCTTCCTATCTTGAGGGAAACTGAGGCATCGGTGGCCAGAAGCTAGGGTTGGGTACAGGAAGGGGTACAAAGGAAGAAGTCCTGTCTCCCCAGGGCCTATAACCATGGGCCTTCTGAGCTACTTACTATCTTTCAATGGATTCGTGCAAGATCTTCAGATCTGTTCTCTTGTTGGCACCAGAACCAGATAATACCCATATTCACCACCCCGCCTAGCGCCTTCTGTGGCTCCCTCCTGCCCTTGGAATAAAGGCCACCTCCTAAGTGTGGCCATGAGGGTCCACCCAGCCCCTGGGCCTGATGCAGCCTATCTCGCCACTTCCTGCCCCACCCCTCTTTTAAACCCAAAGGTTTTTCAGTTCCCCAAATGTGCCACACACATGCATACTCCTCTGAGCCTTTGCTCATGCTGTGCCCGTTTCTTGTCCCCTAAGTCCTAGTTCAGTCACCGCTTCCTCCAGGAAGCCTTCCCTGACACCCCTCCCATGTGTCCCTCAGCCACCTGTTCCTCCTGGTGGTAAGTAACAGCAGCCCCTCCGTTACAGAAATCTGTCCTTTGGACTCTCCCACCAGACAGTGACATCCTGAAGGGCACAGGCCTGGTCTGCTTTATCTCCCTGTGCCAGCACCCAGCTCACCTCCGAGAGGCCTGGGCAGCACCCACCTCCTCAGCAGCCCCTCCCTGGGATGTGTCTCCCGCCTTCAGATTTAGAGAACACTGGAGGTCCCCAGATATCCCTGCAAAAAGTGCTGGCAGCCCGACACTGGCCCTCTTCTTTGTCCCATCCACTGCCTCAGCAACGCTATCCTGCCTCTTGGCATTCAGCCCCATCAAGAAGACATCAAACCCCACGGCAGCCACAGTTTCTCCCTGGGTGCCTCAGATTCAGTGGCCCAGCTCCCCCCAGACCTGTGCCCCTCTGGGTGCTCCCCATCTTGCTGGGTCCCAGCACCTTGGGGTCACCATGCCTCCTCTCTTCCTCACCCAGGATGCCAGCTCTCCACAGCAGCCAGCATGGCCAGCGGCGGCCCAGCCCCTCCATGGTCCTCTCCTGCCGGCTTTGCTGCTGTCACCTTTGCCCTGGTCTCCCAACTCTGTCCTACCCTCACCCCAAGTCTGTTTTCAACACAGCCCCCCGGGGAGCCAAGGAAAGAAATCAGGCCTTTCTTGCCCTGCTCCCTGGCAAACTTTTGCCACCAAACAGCCATCAGACGTTGGAACTCTCTGGAGTTTGGAGCATGGGCCAAATGGGTCAGGGCATACTTGCTGATGGATGAATGAGCCCGAATCAGTGGGGAAGTGGGGGGTTCCTGCAGCAGGGCTGGGGGCTGGGCGGGGCACGTGAGGCTGGCGTTCCAGTCCCCGGGAACCCTGAGATTGGCACAGAGCAGTGGGCAGAGTTTCCTCTGAGCCAAGGGTTGCATTTAATGTTTGAGGAGACTCTGACAATAGTTAAAACCTCACAGGAAAACAAAAGGCCAGGCAGCCCGCTGGGGTCAGGGGAGGGGGGCTGGGGGCCATCTGCTGGAAGATGTGAGGCAGGCACTGCGGCCCCACCCCCAACCCACTGCACTTGAGGGGCCTGCGGGGAAGGGAAAGTTCTCCCCACTGATCACAAAACAGGCCTCCCCCAGCCCGCCCCCTCTGCCTGGGACAAAGGCCACACGAGCCCCAGCCTGCTGCAACAAAGGCCCACCTGCCACCCGGCTGCCCTTAACCAGCTGGGGCGGGCGCCCAGCCCTGGAGTTAACCAGCTCAGGCCCGCTCCTGATGGCAGAGCTAAGAGAGGCTCTGAGACCCTCCTGTCCCGTGCAGATGGGGAAACTGAGGGCTGAAAAGGGGAGGGCCTCGGCCAAGGTTGCAGAGAGAGATGAGCCAAAGGATAGAGACAAAGGGGCCCCAGACGAGGTGCGGTGCAGTAAGAATGTGTCTCCCTGTCTCCCTTCCTCTTCCTCAATGCAAGCATCCTTCCTGTTCTCAACTCTGCATAAAGGACAAGTTTTCTCGACTCTGTCCCTTTGTGCTGTGGTGGGGGTTGCGCAACTGAGTGAATTCATCTCCTACCTCAATCCCTCCCTCTCGTGGCTGTCGTTGGGGTGAAAGGGAGCGAGGCATCTGATGGGCAGCCCCTGGGGTACTGAGCCGCTGACAGCTCCTCCCACTGCCTGCCTAGCTGGCATATGGGATTGAGCTCGAGACACAGAGTGGGTGGCTGCTTCCTCTCCTTTGCTGACATGGTCCTGCCAGGGCCACCCAGGCTGGGGGCCCAAGGACCCTCTCCTGTAAGCCGAGTAATGAGGCAGCTCAGGGATCCTGGATCTCAGCAGAGAAAGAAGGGTCCCAGCCGGGAGGAGGGGGCTGGGTTCCCCTGGGCTCTGCGCCCCTAGGCCTTTGGGGTGACGCTGACAAGCACTTCCCCTCTCTGGCCTCAGTTTCCTCATCCGGGGCAAGGGCACCACCATGGTGATCAAGACAAGGCAGGAAGGGGCCTCAGATCACGTGAGGCAGGCTCCCGGGTACACAGACGCAGCACCATAAACAGGAAGGTCTGCGGGGAGGGCCAGACTCGGCGGCTTCCGCAGGAGGAACCGGAATCTCCCCCAAGATGAGAAGCAGCGCGGGGGCCCCAGGGAAGAACCTGGGTGCTGGCGTCCCACTGGAGGAAGGGTTAGATAGGGTGCTAGAACGTCATGGTCAGGAAATCGGGGATGGGGTGCCCTCGTCCCAGAAGGCCCTGGGCTCCTATAGACATCACCTTCCCTACTCCTTGGTCTCCCTGGAGCCCCCAGTCCCCTCCAAAGGCCCAGTCACTTCCTCCCACTGAGCCAGTCACCATAGTAGTATGTGTGTAAAGCTCTGTGTGTGTGTAAAGCCTTCACCTTCCCCAGAGATGGTTCCCTAAATCACTGACTTGGCTTGGGGAGGGCACTGGGTCTGGGGAGGGCAAGAGCCAGAGGGACTCAGCTTGTCCCCAGAAAGACACAAGTCACGCGCCCCTGTCATCCACACACGTCTTGTCATGGCCCATCTAAGGCGGATACTGGGCTCCATGCAGAGGCACATACACACACACACACACACGCATGCACACACATACACATACTCACATGCTAGGCACACCTCTAACCTCTCCCCGCCATCGAGCCCTTGCTCGGCCACCCCCTCACAGCGGACCTCCCCACTCCATCCCAAACTGCCCCACAGGAAAGGAGCACAGGAGATGAGGCTCAGCTGCGCTGGGCACGCCCTGGGGCCCAGGGCTGTCAGGAAATCTGAAAGGATGCCCCCCTGCCCCGCCCCTCTCCGCCCAAAAGGTGACCCCCAGACCTTCCCCTCCTCAGCGGCTCAGCGCCTGTTTCCCCCACCCCAGCACAGCCGGAGCTGCCGGGGCCTGCAGTGGGGACAGCCTGGCCTGGGCACACATCAGAGTCAGGACCTCACAGAGGTCTCTACCCCAGCCTCCCAGAACCTCCTGCTGGCCCCATCACCAGGCTGGGCTAAGGTGGGCAGGAGCAAACCGGTGCTAGAACAGCCAGGGAAGAGAGGGACCCCCCAGGAGTCTGGGGCAGGGCCCGGGCTGGCCCCTGAAAGATAGGGAGCAGGGGGCCTGAGGAGAACCTGGCTCCAGGGCCAGCGAGGGGCACAGGCAGGACGGCAGGAGCCCCTGATCCCAGGAGGAGAGAGAAATGGGAAGACAAGCCCAGATAGGGCAGGTGGGCAGGTGGCTTCTCCCTGGAGGCCACCAGGGACCCCAGCCCAAAAGAAAGGCTTCCGGGCATCCCTCAGGCCAGGGCCCACTCCTGGGGCCCAGAGTTGCCCACTTGTCACCTGTTCCCTGGTCCTGGAGACCCACGTGTCGAGCAGCAGCTCCAGGCGGGAGCGGTGGAAGGCTCGGGTCGTCTTGACTGCAATGAAGACATCGTGCAGCCGCAGCTCACGGGACAGAGGGCTTGGCGGGCACAGCCTGGGGGTCTCCTGCACGCCCTGTGGGGACAGGCTGGAGTGGTACCGTAGGGAGAGGAGCCCCATGCACAGAAGGGTGAAGAGGGCTCCCGCCAGGCCCCTGAGAAGGCGGCACTGCATTGGCCCTGGGACCCCAGACAGCTCAGCCCCCGAATCCCCGACGGACAGGGAGGTGAGGCTGGTTCGTCGGGGGCCCTGGCCAAGGCAAAAGTCTGGTAGGCATGGGGGGCAGGCGAGGAGGGGAGAGGTGGGGACTAGTGCTCTGGCCCCGGAGGCCAAGCCCCAGCAGTCCCGCCGCCACCGCCGGCCCTCCCCACCTGCTCCCGACGAGCTCCCGCCGGGCTCTGGGACGCCTGGCCCCGCCCCTGCCTCCCGCGCAGCCCGAGGGGCGGGGCCGGCCCCGGGGAGCCCCAGAGGTGGCCAGAGAAGGCTCCGCTGAAGGGACAGCCCCAGCCGGCCGCCGGCCAGCTGCTGCAGTGGGGGTGGGGACAACAAACCCTCCGTGCCCCATGGAAGGGAGGGGCCTTCCAGCCTCCCCACTCCCCAGAGGCTGTCGCTAAGCTCTTCAACACGCATTGTTTTTTGGTGCCCTGCTCTCCAGCCTCTCAGCTTTTGCTCACACTGTACCTCCTCCTGGATGCCCTCCCCCATCCTCCCCATTGTCACCCGTGTTCCTTTCACCCAGCTTCATACTTTTTGGACGTTAAGGCTCAGCTCAAGGGTTCCCACCTCTAGAAAGCCTTCCCTGATGCCCCCTGCCGCCCAACCTCCGGGGCGCCCACAGTAGTTGGCTACGCTCTTTGGCTCTTGACAACAGCTCTAGCATTGCTAGTCCCAATCGAGAGCTGAGCACATAAGGCACGGAACGATCGAAGATGACCCAGCAGCTTAGCCACAGAGCCAGTGGAACCCAGGTCTCTGGGCCTCCCCTGGCCCACAGGAAACCCCAAGGAGTGCCTGTCCTGCTGTGGCTCACCACCCCCCATCTCACTCAGCAGTCTTTATTGCTGCCTCTCTCCCAGCCAGGTGGGGACAGAGGGCATTCTCTAGCCAGCGCCTCCATCTGGTTGGACACAAGGCCACTCGCATCTCATCCTTCCTCTGTTAGAACCCTGCATCTCTCATCTCCCTCAGAACAAAAGCCCAAGATCATACAGCAGCCAACAGGTCCTGTGTGAACTGGCTCCCCGTTCCCTCCAACCCCTCCTCCTACTACTCTTCCCTTGCTTCCTCCGCTCCAGACCCACTGGACTTCTGGCTAGTCCAGGCACATACCCACCTCAGGACCTTTGCACATGCTGTTCCTGCCTGGGCCTTTCCCTAGAAGTTTGCACATCTCACTCCCTCACCTCCTTCAGATCTACATAAATATGTTCTCCATAAGGACTTCCCAGGCCACTTTTTAAAAATTGCAATATCTTCTCCCCACTCCTCCCTAGCCCCCCCCCTCGCCCCCAGGCCTGCCCCTTTTTCTGCTATGTTCTCTCCACAGCACTGTATATTTCACTTGTCTATTGTCTTTCTCGCATGTATATCAGGACAGGAAGGGTCTTTTTTATTCACTGAATCCCCACTGCCTAAGCACATAATAGGAGCTCAAGAAATATTCATTAAACACAAGAAAGTACCAGAAAAACACAAGAAGATACCAGATGGCTGGTGGATTGCACTGGGCCTTCCATGCTCCAAGCCTGTACTAGGTCTGCGGAGGGAGAGGAAAGAAGAACCAACCCTTTTGAATCATCTTCCTGTGGGCCAACCCCATGCCAAGCCCACTCGTGGCCCATCCTCTCAGAATGGCATATCCGAGAGCTGATCCTAGGATTCATGCCACACGGACCAGGGTTCAAATACTGACTGGGCTACTTACTAGCTGTGTGGCTTTGGGCAAGTTACTTTACCTTTCTGAATTTTAATTTCACCATATGACAAATAGAGACAAACTTAAGACGTGGTGAGGATTAAGGGGTTGAGGGCTTCCCAGTAAAAGCATACCTACCATGGGACCAGACAAAGGCAGCTTCCTCACTGATGTCCCACAATGTTACCCAGACTCATATGTCCATAGACCAAGCACTGCTCCAAGCACACAGTGAGAAAGTGGGGAGGTTCATTTACCCAAATGGGCATTACCTGGTCTCCACACCCAGGGGGCCCACGGCCACCTTCAGAGATCCACCATCCTGCCACAAGGCAGCCCATGGCATGGCTAAGAAGTCCCAAGGTCTGGCAGAATCAAGCAGGCTTCATGGAGATGGTATCTGAGCCAGACCTCAAAAGACACTAAGATATAGGCAGCCCCCACCCCTGAACTTGGACTTCCCAGCCTCATCTCCTACCACTCCCCAGGGGGCCAAATTCAACCCATTTTCTGTCTCTGAGGCTTCACTCTGGGGATTCCCTCCACCTAGTAACCCACTCTCCCAAAACCTGCACAGGCTGACCCAAGTTCATCACTGTGACTGAGGGCAGTAGAGGATGACGAGGACAGCACTTAGGCACATTGGCCCAATAAATACTTCTTGAAGGAATCCCAGACCCTGAGCTGAAGCAGCAGCCCCGTAGTAATCCTGTCTGCACTGTCCTCTCGCTGGCAGAACAGTCTTAGGACCTGACTATGCACAGATGGTTTGCTCTGGGTCTCCTGGACTTGGTAACCGGGCGCTTTAAGCCAAGACCATACCCTGCTAGCCTCAGTGTTCCCTCTCCATGGGACGCTCCTTTGATGATCAGACACAGGCAGAGCTGAGCGTGGAGGTGGCCCATCTGTGGGGCCCTTTTTCGGTCATTCGGGGGCAGGTAAGGTGATGCCAGCAGATGGCGGGCGGCTCTGGGATGAGCCAGGAACGAAATCTGACCCTTCCCATGGGTAATCAGGGGGATGGGGGAGCCTGAGAGGTGGTATCAGCCTGATCTGGGGGTGGGGACAAGTCGGGGGAGTGGAGAGGGGACCCTGCAACAGGGAGGCAGGCAAGCAAAAAGGCACCAGCTTCTATAACAAACTGTTTAATGTTCCATAATGTGCAGATTCTGAGTGAAAAGGGCCCGTTAAAAATCTACGGGCCATACATTCTGGTGACGGAGCAGCCACCTTCTCCCTGCTGTCCCTCTGAGAGGCAGGTCACCGCAAAGAGATGGCGCTGTAAGATGGTCCTCGGCGTGCTCCCGGGAACACACGACTGTTAGTGCCCAAGGTCACGGGCCGGGGTCTGACATTTACACAGGAGAGAACCACAGATACACAGGAGACGAGAAGACATGAGGGGCACGGTGGGCCAGGGAGGCCACGGTGCCCACGTGTGGAGGTATACATAAGGAATGTGAGTGGGGTCGGGGGGGGCAGGGGCTCGTGGGACGGGCTTGGGGTTCCTCGGACAGAAGGGAACGAGAACCCAGAAGACCTCAGGTGCCTGCCATGAGAACCTGGGTGTGTAAACCAGTGCACAGGAGTGAGAGCTCAGATGCTCCTGGGGAGGAAGAAGGACAAGGACACAGACGTGCACGTGAGACCCGCGAGTGGCATCACGGAGACACGGGGGGCGCACAGAAGGCCCAGAGCAGCACATACAGGGGCGATGGGAGCTCTACCCCAACGGCTCCTGGAAATTCGCTCCGGATCGGGGAGAGCCCAGAGCCAGGGGCCCAATGTCTGGGAGTCCAAGGGTCTAGTTAGGCTCAGGATGGGGAGGACCCAGCTCCACTGCAGACTCCTGAGGCCCCGTCGGGGGCTTCGCAGGCATGTGAGGAAGCCGCAGGCATCGGAAGGGGCCCCTCAGGCCTCGCTGCTGCTGCCCCCACCGCCGCCGCTGCCGCGCTCCACCCACACGAGCCGGGCCTGCTCCTGCAGGATGCGGCCGCGCACCACTTTGGCCAGCTCCTCGGAGTGTCCCCATGCGTGCGCCGGCACCTGCACCCAGGAGCAGGGCAGCCCCCACAGCACCTGCTCCGAGCGATGGCACTGCCGCAGCAGCTCCGAGTCCCGGCAGCCAGGCCGGCCCAGCAGACCCCTGCCGAGAGAGCGGGTGGGCCGTGGTCAGAGCTGGGGACAAGGACGGCCGGGGACGCAGAGACACACCAGGGTGTGGAGAGCCAGAGAGAAGATGGACAGAGGCAAGGAGACACAGAGAGACACAGACATCCAAAGAGGAGGAAAAGGCTGGTCCTACCCACCCCCAGCCTTCCTTACCTGACTTCCCGGACATTCTTCTCTGTCACCTCCACGTGGATGACAATGGGGTAGATCTCGTTCTGGACCAGCTCCCGCACGCCCCGTGCGCCTAGCTCCAGCAGGCAGTGCTTCTTCTCCGGAGACCAAGGCTATATTTTACTCCAGCCCAGAGACTTGAACCTCCCTGCCCCCACTGGGCCCCTGGGGCACAGCCCTCCATGGGGGCCCCCGTCCCCCTCCAGAAGGGCCTTGGCAATAAGGAAAGACCCACAAGGGAAGGCGAGAGGCCTGGAGAAGTCAGTCTCACTCCTGCTCCGGACCTCACCCTTGCCAGCAGTGGGATGGAGTGAACCCCACCACCACCCCCATGCCTGGCAGCCCCTGGCCAGCCCCCCAGGTAGCGGTGAATCTGAGACATGACAGACAGGGGAGATGGACCAGCCAAACACCTCGAGGCTGACCCATGTGTGACCAGCCCAGCCGTCCTGTTCACAGGTAAGGCAACAGGCCCAAGGAAGGGCAGGGAGCAGCACAGGCCTGTGCTCAGACTCTAGCCCCCCAGCCCAGAGAGGCAGCCCCCCACCCCAGCACCTACCTTCCCGACAGACTCCTGGATGGCACGGAGCCTGCTGCCCAGCCCGAGGGTGGCAGGCTGGGCTTTGGGGGCTCCAGGCGCTGCGGCCGAGCACTGCTCCTCCCCAGAGAGGCTTTCTGCAGAGCAGCAAGAGGCAGGGAGGAGGGGCCAGTGGGCCGGGCTGCCCTGGGGTGCTGCCCAGCCCTGCCCTGCCCTCCCCACTCCTGCCCGGGCACAGGCTCACCTGCCGGGCACACTTGGAAGTCCAGCCGGGAGCTGGGCAGGTCGAGCAGGTCACGGATGAGCCGGGACGCCAGGCACTCAGGCAGCAGCACCACGGGCCGCAGGGCGGATACCAGCAGCGGCCGCACCAGGCTATAGGGTCTGAGGCTTCGCTCAGGCTCTGCAGTGGGGTGGGGTATGGAAGAGACGAGGCTGCCCACAGGGTCCCCAGCTCCTCCTTCCGAGGGTGGCCAGACCCCCCCGTGCGCAAAACCCCATCACCTCTTCTCTCCCTTCCTGAGTCCTGCTGCTGCTCCTCGTACGTGTGTGCGCACGTGTACACACACACACACACACACACACACACACACACTGCCCACACATACTTCAGTGTGCCGGTGATTTCCCACAACCCTCAGGAAGAAGGCCACATCCTCCACACGGGTGACCCAGCCTTGCCAGCGCCCAGACAAGGGGCGAGTCCCACGCCCCAACACCTGGACCAGCTGCCTCCAATCACAGAGCCTCCGCATGACTTTGCAGCTGCCCCCCCGCACCCACAAGGCAGTATGCCCCGAGGGGAGGTGCCACGGTGTCCCCTCATCCAAACACGATTCCCAACAGAGCTGGTGTTTGGTATATGCTTGCTGTACTCAATGGCCTGCACACACACCACATGCAGTCATACCTCAGTGCCTTTGCATGGCTGTGCCTTGTGCCTGGAACAAACTCCCCTTCATCCCTGAAAACCCCACCTCAGACCATCTCCCTTCCAGAGAGTCTTCCCCAACCACCATCCTCTTGCCCATTTGGGCTCCCCCAAGCCCTTCTCCCTGATCTGACCCGAGACCTCCCCTACTGCCTCCAGAAACCCACTCTGGGGTCTTCGTGGCGCCCCAGCATACACCTGTGAGAGGCACAGTTCTGCCCGCTCCGCCTGACAAGAGCACACTGCTGTGCTCGCGTGTGCCCCAAAAGTCGCACAGACCCACGATCCCACGTGCACACATATGCCCCCTTCAATCAGCTCCCTCCACCCTGGTGGCCCACCTCCCCCCTGCCCCCGCCCCGCACAGGAAGCCTCTCAGGCCCCTGGACACCCTGCTCCCCATGGAAAGCCCCACAGCAGGCTCTCTCAGGCCAAAAGGACCACCCGGGGCCCGGGCCCCCCAGACAGACACTCTTACAAGCCGCACGTGCTCACCTGAGCAGGGCTCCGGCAGAAGCGGCTCTGGAGAATCCCCTGACGAGCTTCCCCCATGTTTGGGCTTCACCAGCCGGAGCTGGTCCAGGGCTCGCTTCTTCAGCTGGGGAGGGGGCAGAGGAAGAGGAGCCCCTGAGAGCCAGCTCTGTCCCACCCTCAGGGAGGAGAAGAGGGACGGGGCCCCGGGGCCAGGCTGCCCCTGCTGTCCAGGCTCTGCAGAAGAGCTTGGGTCAGCAGGAGAGCCCCCCCGCCAGGCTGTCTCCCCGCCCAGTGCAGAGTGCCCCACCACCGCCCCAGCAGGTCAGGGCCACCGTCCCTGTGGGGTCAGGGAAGCAAGCTTGTCAGAGGCGCCTGAGGTCCACCCCCCACTTTACAGATGGGGAAACCAAGGCCCGGCGACCCAAGGAAACTAATGTCACATAAGAGACAAACTTTGGGACTCTTTCAACGGATGAGCAATGTGACCACGTGTAAGGAGAAAAAGATCGTCAATAATGACAGCACCAGGGGCATCTGGGTGGCTCAGTGGGTTAAAGCCTCTGCCTTTGGCTCAGGTCATGATCCCCAGGGTCCTGGGATCGAGCTCCTGTCAGGCTCTCTGCTCAGTGGGGAGCCTGCTTCTCCCCTCTGCCTGCCTCTCTGCCTACTTGTGATCTCTCTCTGTCAAATAAATAATAAAATCTTAAAAAGCACTAATAATAACGATGACAGCACCAATCACACCAACAGCCACCAGGGGTCTGGTGGCTACCACGTGACAAACACTGAGGCCCAGATGTCAAGAGCTCACTGAAGCCCGCGAAGCAGGCAACATACCCCGTGCCGTCACAGATGAGGGAAACAGCCTCAAGGGTAGGTCAGGTGCTTGGTCCAAGGTGGGGGGGTGGTAAGTGGCAGAGCTGGGACTCGAGCCCGGGCAGCCTGGCTCCAGAGCCCAAGTTCTCATCCCTGCGAGCCCCATGGCCTCGAGTTATTTTTACTTCTCCGAGCCTCACTCTGCCCCTACGGATGCCGGGAGGCTCACCCAGCCTGGCCCTTATCCGGGGACCGGGAAAAGGGGTGTGACCGCTGCTCCGTCAAGTGCTCCCGGTGCCCAGGCCGGCCACCCACTACCTCCCTTCATCCCCCCCAGCGCCCCTGGTCAGTGAGCCCCGCCATTGCTCCGTCTGCCTGGAACTCAGCAGACTGCCAGCCACGTCCAGGGGCAGGAGAGAGGTGGGGGCCTCCCTCTCCTCCTCCCCACAGGGCTGCCGGAAAATGGAGCCTGGCCTCACCCTTTGGGACCCCATCCCTGGCAGCCCCTCACCCCAGGCCCTTGCCAGGCTGCCCAGCACCGCTACGTTACTTCGGGACCCTCGGGTGGCGGCTGGAGAATAGGCCCTTCTCCTGAACTTCTAGGAGCTGCTGGGCTCTGTGGGGGAAAACAGGGGGCACGTGTAATGCATTTGTAGACAGAAAGAGAGCCCCTCCCCTCCAGCCCCCTCATCCTGTCCCGGAGGAATGCCAGGGGTTTGCAGGGAGAGGGGAAAAAAGTCTCCCAGCCAGCTCCTGGCACCCTGCGGGACCTGTCCCCAGACTCCCGGTTCCGCGTCACCTCTGGTAATTGGGCACAGTGCCCCGGTCGAGGTCCCGCAGCGTCAGGGGGTCGACCCGGGTGCAGAACCACTCTGGCCGCCGCTTGTACGCCGGGTCCACCAAACGCAGGATCTCCTGGGCTTTCACAGATAGGGCATGAGGGTCCGCTCGCTCGGGCAGGGAGAGGTTGGCTCGAATATAGAAGGGCTCGGTGCTCAGCCCCTTTGTCCAGGCATCCAGGGCCTCGTGGAAGGACTGACAGGCTGAACGTGGGCAGCAAGGAGAGCAACAGGATAAAGTCAGGCAGCAGCCTCAGGTCACAGACACACCCCTTCCAAGGCCTGAGCTTCCAAAACCCTACTCTTCCTCTTTCTAAAGTCAGAGTCTGAGGCCAGAAAGGACAGGAGTCTGCACAAGGTCTCCACCAAGCCCACTAGGAACAGAGCCAGGACTTGAACCCAGGTCTCTGGACTCCTGTCGGGTGCTCCTTTCATGGTAAGCTCCTTGATGAGGATGAGACGGTCAACCAGCGAGCAGGACAGCAGTTCGGGAGGGGAAAAGCATTGCCAAGAGTCAAGCAGCACTCTCATTCTCTTTCTCTCTCTCGTGTCTTGGTTGTCCCACCTACACAATGGGCTGGACAAGCCCTCTCTTGGGCTCCCTCCTTCTAGAACCTGGAGTCCCCAGTTCCTCCCTGCCCAGGCCAGACTTACCCTTGAAGTCCATCAGGAAGGGGAGCGTGGACACCTGGTTCCAGGGCAAGGTTCTCTGCGGGACCTCACCTTCCAGGCTTGTGCCCTCCAGGCCAGCAGCCTCAGCCCTTGGCTGAGAGAAAACCCAGGCAGGGAAAGAAGTGAGCTTCCCAGGGCAACACAGCTCTGGGGCTGGAGGAAGACTGGGGTGGGGACGACATGTCCCATAATTCTGATGCTCCCATCTGCCAGGATGCCTATCCAATCAGATCCGTCTCCCATCAACGGGACTCCCCACCCAGGCTGGCACATCCCGTCTCTCCCGTATTCAAGGGTGGACATCCGTCCAGGTGTTGTCAGTCTGCCCCACCTCCCAGCCCCTGCCTGATCAGATTTAATTTTCTGCTGGTTGAGGTAAGACAACCAGCAGTGCCATCTCTGAGCCTCCCACTGCTTTGGTCAACCGCCCCCCCCAGAAACTCCGCCCAGTGACCCGGATTCACCAATCAGAGAGCTCCAAGCCCAGCTAATGTGTTGGCTCTCAGCCCAACTCAGAGGGGCCGGATCTCACCTCTCTGGACTCCACCCTGGCGGACCCTGGTCCAGAGAGCACCCTCCGCACGACCGCCCCAGACCAGCTGTCCCCAAGGAACGATAGGCCATCTGGGCCCTTGTCATGGGACTCAGGCCCCCCTGGAGGACTCCGGCAAGACACCCGGATGGCCAGAGACCTGGGAAGAGAAAAGGGAGAGGGGAATTCAAGTTCAGTCAGTATTTCCGCTCAGTTCAATGTTCTTGGGAGAACCATCACAGCTATCCCCAAAATGTGACATGACTCCCACCCAGGGGCCGCTGCAACTGCCGGGTGGCTGGAATGCCCTTCCCCCTCTTCTCTGCCTCTGCTCTGCCTGCAAAAGCTCAGCTCCGAAGCAACCTCTCCCTCCCAGACCCTGCACATGGTGAGGCAGAGCTCTTCCTGCAGGACCGAACCACAAGCTCGGCACCTGTCGGGGAAAACCCCCTCGGAACCAGCCTGCTAGCTGGCTCGGCTCCAGCTCCCTAGCACCAAACCCAGTGTCTGGCACATGGCAGACGACAAATAAAAGTTTGTTAAGCTCACAGTTGAGGGAGGAACGTCACCGTGAGAATACAACACAGACCAAAGATGGTTACAGCTGGCTGTGGGAGCACAGAGGAGAGCTTCCCGGAGGAAAAGGCCTCAGGGCTACACGGTGATGGAGAAGAGAGGTGCTTCGGGAATAGACAGAGAGGAGGTGGTGTTCCAGGCCAAAGGGCTGGCAGGGGCAGAGGTGTAGAGGACAGAATACAGGATGTGGGGAAGGATTCAGTAACAACAGTAACGACAGCGGCAGCAAACGCTGAGTTCTCCCCATGTGCCAGACGCCACGCTAAGCTCCTTGTCCTAATTAGCTAATTTAACATCATGGGAAACAGCTCCCAGAAAAGGCTGGCTGGAGCCAGCCTGCGGAGGGCACAGAATGAAAGCGTCTGGCCTTCCCCTTGTGGGCAGTGGAAACTGCTGACAGTTAAGACAAAGAGTCACCCAGATCCCCATCGTAGCGGCGCTCTTCCTGTCCCTGGATAGAACTGGCTGGGCCCAGTGACCGGCTCAGAGACAACTGCCTGGAATTCCCTTCTGTGAGCATCCCCCCCCCCACCCCCCAGGCCAGAGCATCAGGGAAGAGGAGAGGCGGGAATGTGCCCGGCCTACCCACCCGCCCCTGCACCTGCCGTGCACGCAGCCACACTGCCCCCTGCTGCCAGCACGCGGTGAGCAAGGCTGCAAGGACTTTAACCCCATCAGCAC
Organism: Lutra lutra; assembly: GCF_902655055.1. NCBI lineage: Eukaryota > Metazoa > Chordata > Mammalia > Carnivora > Mustelidae > Lutra > Lutra lutra. Next base: position 134,250,753 of record NC_062285.1, read on the forward strand.
GTGCGCAGAGTGGAGAACTTGGATGAGTGGGGAATGACGTTCAGAGTCTTTCTCGGCTTCCACCCCCTCAAGTCAAAACAAAGAGCCAACCCCGAGGGGCTGCAGCTGGACATGGGGGCCAGAGACATCCACGCTGCCTTCACGGGCCCCTCGGCCCCAGGACTGTCCTGGCTGCTGTCAGTGTGGCCCAGCCAGATGGGAGGTCCAGGCTGGGCCTGGCTAGGCTGCCCCACGGCTGGAGACACACGGTCCCGCTGACGCCCAGCATTAACTGGGCCCCGGATTTGGACGAGTGAGCTGGCTGCTTGATTCTGTCACCACAGCCACAGAGCGGGGACAGTGACGGCACCGCCTCCCACCACAGGGGTGGCAGTCAAACTAATATAGAGATGCAGGGAGAGTGTAAACCAGAGGGCTCCAGGGAACACCCAGCTGCAGGCCCAGCCCCCCTGAGGGTTGTGAAACTCACAAGTTCACGGCCAGGGCCATTTCTGATCGGGATGGCATAGAAACCGGGTGTGCGTGCGTGCGTGGAGTAAATCCAGCCATTGTCTCGCGATTCTTTTCGGGATTGTGTATTGGGTATCTGTCGCTGTGGGGTGCCGTCAGGGGAGTCTGAGGGAAGGGGCAGCAGCAGGGATTCTGGGGCCAGGCGGCCTGGGCACTTAGCCTCTGGTCCTCAGCAGCCCCAGCGGCATCCAGGACCTCACAGTGGGGCTCAGCGACTCAAACGCGGAGCGCTCAGAACATGGCCCAGAACACTGAGAGCCCAGTAAGACGTGGACAGCTACTGTCTTCAGGCGTGGCCCCCACTTTCCCCACCTGTTCCAGACCCACAGACAACCAAGCATCACAGCTTCCCCAGTGGAGAGCCCACCCAGCAGCCTGCACCCAGCCCTTCTGGGTCCCACCTGCTTGCCCCACCCCCCACCCCCCCCCCCCACCCCCACCCCCCCCCCCCCCACCCCCCGCAATCCCTCGCGGAAATCCCAGGTTTTCACGCTCTTCCCACCAACCCGGCTCTGGCACCACCTCCTTCAGAACACCCTTGCCCAACTCCCTGAGGGACTAAGTGACTTCGCTGGGGAGAGGGGGAGAATCCACCAGGGAGGTCCCTGTGGCCAGGTCCAAACTGGGTCCCTCTCAGCACCAGGCCTCAGCAGACAAGTACATGGGGACAGGGGATGGGGCTGCCTCCTCCAGCCACTGGATTCCTGGGTCTCTAGCAACACAAAACAGACTGACCCCCACCTGCCTGTGAGTGGTGGGGAAGGATGGGGGCCCCATCTCCCAGTCCATTCCCCCAAGGTCCAGTCAGGAGTCGGGTCACAGAGGGAAACTGAGCAAGTGCTTCGCTCTGTCCACTCTGAGCAGTGATGGGCAGAGCAGCCTGGAAGAGTGCTCCCCTGCCCCATGCACTATGGGAAGTCCTCCAGGTAGTGCACATGACCGCTCTGCTCCAGGCCAGGGACCTATGACCCTCAGACTCAAGCCTGTCACATAAATGACCTCATTTAATCCTCCCTATAGGGGCACCTGGGTGGCTCCGTGGGTTAAAGCCTCTGCCTTCAGCTCAGGTCATGATCCCAGGGTCCTGGAATGGAGCCCCGCATTGGGCTCTCTGCTCATCAGGGAGCCTGCCCCACCACCCCATCTCTCTGCCTAATTGTGATCTCTGTCTGTCAATAAATAAATAAAATCATTAAAAAGAAAATCCTCCCGATAGCTCCATGGGAACCATCTGTGAGCCCTCATGTTAGAGAAGAGGGAAACTGAGGCACGGGGCAGTTATAACTTGACAAGGGTGGCCCGGCCTGCGGGTGGTGGACTAGACCAATAGCATGGGCTGGGGCAGGGGCAGACAGTGCCAGAGCTTCGGTGTCCATGTGAGCAGTGGGCCTGCCAGCGAGCACCACCCTGACACTCACCCAGCGACCCTCGCCCAGCACCCCACTTACACTCTCTGGCTCTTTCTTGCTATCTCCCCGCCTCCCCGCCTGTCCACCCAGCCTTCACGCTGCAACCCCTGCCCTGCCCTGAGGCCCTAAGAGCCCAGAAGGGCAGGGAGACCCGGAGGTTGCAGAGGCCCAGCACACAGTGAACACAGAACACGACCATGAGCTGAAAGCAGCTTAGCCAGAAGGGAGGTGCGACGGAATCCCTAATTCCACCGCCTAGTGGCCTTGGGACAAATTCCTGACTCTCCCTGGGCCTCCATGTTGTCATTTGTATAATGGCCCTAAATGCCCCGGCCCTGCAGGGTTCCTGTGGGGACCGAGCAGCACTGTTCCAAACACTCTCATGGGGACCCTGGGGCCCTACGACAACCCACTTTACAGAGCTGGAAACTGAGGCCGTTATCCCTCTGCAGCCGGTGACAGAGCCTCAGTATCTGCTCTTCCCACCATGCTCTGTGCGGTACACCAGCCCTGGACGCACACACACGTGAGCAGCACCCTGCCCACCGGTCTGGGCTCCCCCCTCCCGCCCCACCCATCTATCCACATCTTTCTCTCTCAGTCCCCGATCCCAGCCCCGCTCTGATCTGTGCTCTGGTCCCCCCCAGAACTGCAGAGGTGGCCCCTGGGATCCTGGGCCCCCGGCAGGGCTGGGCCAGAACCTCCTGCCCCCGGTGCCCCCTGGACAGCAGCCAGGACCCCTGCTGCAGGCCAAGCTGCAGGAAGGGAGGCAGGCAGGAAGGGAGGCACCTCCACCCCTTCCCCCAGAAGCATGTCCTGCGAAGAGAGAAACAATGTAGTACTGGGCCTGCTGCGGGAGGACCAGAGTGGGGGCAGGGGCCTGGACAAGGGCCTGGCCCAGCTGCTTCAGGCTCCTGATCCTGCTCTGGCCCGATTCCTTGCGCGGCCAGCATTCCCACAGTCTAGCTCTGACATTCGGTGCCGCCCCAGACCCAAATCTGGTCAGGTCACTGTGGACCTTGGCCCCGGCGCTTCCCAGCTGTGGGACCTCAGGCAAGCACCTTAACCTCTCTGAGTCTCAGTTTGCTCCTCTATAAAACAGGGATAATCATAACAACACCCACCTCCCTGAACGGAGAGGACGCCGCGGCAGCCGGCAGTAACAGCCGAACCTTCGCCACGGTTTCCTGGAGCGCGCGAGCCAAAGTCCACACTTTCCCGCCTGACTCACACCACCAGCCTGACTCACAGAGCCCGTCCCTGCCCCTCCCCTTCGGGCTCCCATCACAGCCAAGCGCAGGGCCCTCCTCCCTGGACAGCCTCTGGCCTCTGTTCTCCAGCCACCCTCCCTACCTGAGTCCAAGGCCACATTCTCGGTGCGGCCTCTTCTATCACTCACCCTCCTGAGACCCACCAGCGAGCCTGACTCGGGAGGTCACCCTTCACCCGACACCGACAAAGCACTTGGCCCTCCATGCATGCCGAACCCATCTGTTTTGTGACTCCCATCGCGGGTTGCGGCCAGCCCAGGGGCAGGGCTCCCAAGGTGGCCCACCCACAGAGCGACACTCTGCTGGGAGCTCAGAGCCAGGGGAATGAGTAACAGTTAACCATTTTCTGAGCACCTACTACCACGCCTGGCAAAGCAGGGTGCTCTCCCGACATGGGTTCTAGACCCCCAAACACCCACATGCAGAAGAGATCACTGACCACCTCCGGAAGAGGCAACAGGGGCCCCGAGAGAGAAGTGACCAATCCAGGTCACCCAAAGGATGAGAGGCAGGGACAAGATGTGAATCCCAGGTCTCTGTGAAAAGCCTGAATATTCTACAGCTATGGGAGACTAAGGCTTAGCTGCTGCTCCCTCCCACCCCCCACTGTCACCCTGCTGCAGGAGCCTGACCCTCCCACCACCACCACCCCACCCCACACTAAACCCCCGCCACCCCATCCATACTCCCACCCCCCACCCCCAGCCCAGCTCCACCACCCAGGCAGCCACAATACCTGTTGATGAGATCAAGGCCACAGCCTCTGGCCAGGGGGCCGTCTGGCTTCCCCAAAGGCCACACGCTGTCGGAGGATGAGGACGAGGAGAGGCCAGGAGACCAGGGCTTAAGCGTCACACTCCCTGGTTGGGGAGGGGGGTGGGAGTGAGGTTCTGGGGTGCCAAGCCAAGAAACCCCTGTTTCTTGGGGATCAAGCCGGGGATCATGAGAAGGGGGTGAGCCCCTTGAGCCTGGGGACTGCCCAGGACCTTGGCAGGTTTGAGGCCCCAGAAGCTTACTGGACCCGTGCAGCTCAGGGCTGGGCCCGGGCTGGCCAGGTTGACCCTTTGGTTCCCTGGGAGAGGACGGAGGGCGGGCTGGAACTGAGGAACCTGCGTACAGCACAGCCAGGCATGGGAGAGAGGAGCGGGCCTGCGCTCTGGGGGAGCAGTGCGTGGCCCAACTCCCCAGGGTCCTCCCGAGTACAGCCTCCCTGCCTGGCCTGGGCACAGTGGGGCCTTAGGAAGGGGGGCCAAGGGCAGAGCTGGCAGTGCAGGCCTCAGGTGGGCAGGAAAGCCACCGTCTTCCCCTAAGATGAGCCCTCCCCACGGAGTCCCCGAGAGTCATTACCTGTGATGTCAGACATGCTGCTGAAGGACCTGGTGGGGGGGGAGAGGAGGGAACTGAGGCACAGGGGGCACTCTGCCCCACTCCCTCCTCCATGCACCCCAGCCCCGGAGGGGTCCTGTACCCCCTGCAGCTACAGCCCAGGCAAGTCCCAAGCACAGGGCAGTTGTGCCAACCAGCCCCCCTAAACTCACAGGGCAAGAAGCTAACGTCATGACCTCCGTCTGCCCCACGTCCTTCCCCTAGAATGCCCCCTGGCCTGGTCTGGAATGCCACCCCCTCCTGGAAGCCTCCCCTGACCTCTCACCCCCTCGCCTCACCCCTACTCTCTGCCTTTGTCATTCATGACTCCCAGCTGCCTCGTCACACACCCTATCAGTCAGGCCCATGTCGATCACAGCCCCCCACGCCCAGCATCCGTGAGGGAACAAATCAAGGGCAACTTACCCGGAAAAAGCTGTGACGGGGGACATATGACCATCCCCTGCCCTTGGTCTTGCCACCAGCATAGCCTGACTTTTCTGGACCCCGTTTGCGCTCACATCTGAACATGGGGCCTGGTTCTCCTGCCTGAGGCCCCTGACTCCTTGGAACATTCTCCTCGTGCCCTAGTCCTGAACCACCTAGGCTTCCCCCAGGGTTTAGAATCATGGAGGCTTGCCCTCCAGTGGCTCTCTTGCCACAGTGCTCGGCAGGGGCCTTTTGGCCTCGTCTTAGCCCCGGACCTGGGTCACAGCTGTGACTCCTGAGACCTAAGTCCCCAGCACCCCAAACGCTGAAGAGCAGTCAGGAGAGGCTCGGGCCCAGCCCTGACACTGGCGCTAGGGATTCTGGGGGATGGCTGTTCTGAGAAAAAGCAGCAGCACCTCCCTGAGCCTCGACTGATTTCTCCCCAACCTGTTTACCTCTTTGGGGGCGCAGGGTCCTCCTCACGCTGCCGGCGGAGGATGGAGCCAGCGCTTGGGGGGAAGGGCAGGATGGAAAGCCGGTTGATCTCCTTCTCGCTGTCGGTGGCCTCCTCCTGCCAAGGGCCACAACAGGGTCTGGGTCACCTCCACGCCGCCTCCCATGCCTCCACGCGCCTACTTTGTGCCCATTCCATAGGTGACAAGTGGGGCCCAGGGCGGGGGGTGTGGGCTCTGCCAGAGTACGCGGGGGGTCCCAAGTCTCCCGGCACCCGGGCCCAGCCCCGAGCTGGCTCTGGACAAGCTTAAATAAGACACTTGTCCTTCAGGGGCCTCCACGTCCTCACATGTGAAATGGGACTGCTGGCAAACTGGACAGCACTCCCCATGTTAGTAATTACACGACGTGAACACTCTTAGCGTCCGCGTCCACGTGCAGGGAGGGCAGTTGTCTTACCGAGGTGTGGGGCTCAGATCCCCCCATGACAGCCACCTCCCCGGCTGCTTCCGGGCCTCCCAGCAGCGGGGGGAGATCGCTGAGGCTCCAGGTGCTGCTGAGGTTGGAGCACAGGGAATGGGAGGAGGCACAAGCCTGAGAGAGGAAGCGGGGAGAGGAGGTGAGCAGGGCGGGTCAGCCACAGTCATTTACCGTATGCCGGGAACAGGGACACAGCAGAGAATGAGACAGCTGGATCCCTGCCCTCGTGGGAGCTCACAGACAGACTGTAAACAAGCAGGCTGATTAAGGAAGTAACCCCGAACTGCCAAGAGAGCAGGGAAAGAAGGTGCCCAGGGTGAGGAAGGCATTCAAAGGGCCCACCCTACCTGGAGGCAACGAAATGCCTCCAGGGAAAGTGTGGTTTGAACTGAGGACTCAAGGGTAAGTAGGTGTTAAGCTAATAAAGTTGAGGAGGATTGTCCAGGCAGAGGGAATGGTACGCACAAAGGCCCTGGGGCAGGACTGTGACACCATCCAGGAATGAAGAGATGTGACCCAGAGAACAAGGGTAGAGGAGGAAGGGGCCCACGTTTCAGGTCTCTAGGGTCTGATAAGGGGCTCTGTTTTTCCCGAAGCAAAAAAGCCACTGAGAATTTTAAGTGAGAAGGGACAGATTTATGCTTCCTTTGTTCTATTCCTCCAGGCTCCATGCATTAAACACAAGGCCAAGGGAACATCAAGCAAACCCAAGACAGGAAATGGCAGAGCTCCCGACAAAGGTCCGAGCGAGGACTAGTATCTGGCTGAAAGGGTACTGGCTGGCTGTGTGACCTTGGGCAAGCCCTCACACCCTCTGGGCCCCATACAATGAGGGGCTTGGCCTAGCTGGTCTCTGAAGGGCTTTCAGGCCCTCATGAAGCTGTACTTCTCCAAGTGTACACAGAAACAAACTCCACTATTCCTAGCGCCCTGAGAGCAACCCCAGAGACTCAGAGACACACATGCCCCTTTCCCACTCCCTGATGTACCAACCCACACCCACCCCCGCAGAAAGCTCCACCAGACCTGCATATTCTCCGTCCTGCCCAAGAGCTCCCTCCCAGACCAGCAAGTTCTTGACCCAGACGGCTAGGGCCCCAGGCAGAGGGCCCCAGCCAGGAACCCAGATATTTCCTCCCAAGCTCAGCCAAGGGTTCCCACTGGGTCCTGTGGAGGCCCACCCCCAGGGCTGAGGTCTCCCATCAGGTCCCGCATGTTCCCAACCTGGCCAAGAGCTCCGGCCAGGACCCCAGCTTTCCTACCAGTACCCCCATAGCCTGACCCCGCTCACCTTGAGGCAGGGGCCGCCCTGGACTCGCTGCAGCTGTGCCTCCAGCAGGGCCTTGGCACCCTCCAGGCTGGTGAGCGTGGTCAGCAGCTCGTCCCGCTCAGCCTCCAGGCCCCGCACCTGCTTGCGGTACTGGTCCTTCTCGATGAGGCTCTGGGAGTACTGCAGCTGGATCCGGTCACGGCTCTGGATGGCCTAGGGAGAGCAGGCAGGGAGAGTGAAGGGGCCACACTCGCCCAAGGGGAGGGCGGCGGGGGGTGGGGGACAAGACCAGCCGCTGACATATAGTAAGCCCGGGGCTAAAGATCAGCTTGCTTAACCTTCGCACGGACTTTCCAAGGTGGACGTTGTCTTTATTCTCATTTTCCAGACCAGCCCACCCAGCAGGGACAGAACTAGGGTTCAAACTAGGCGGTGGAGGGGCCAAGTCTGGGCTCTTACTGTCTCCCAAGGGCAACTTCAGCGTCTTGGAGGAAAGCCACCACGTGCCCCGGGCTTTGCTCACAACATCTGGGATAGTGGATGAGCTGGGATTCAAACCCAGCACCCCGCACACAAAGCACTTGTCGCCACCATGAAGACTGGGGTCCCTGGGAGCTGGACCACGGCCTATCCTGCCCCCCAGTGCCTCAGAGGGAGTGGGGGCGCCAGAGGGGTGCAGGGTCCTAGGCCCACTCCAGACCGCGGGGCGGGGCGGGGGCGTCTGCACTTTCACCACACCCACCGGGGCCCAGGCTCGTTCCAATGCAGACTTCAACTCCTCTAGTGGGATTCAAATTGGTGCAAGGACAAAACCTGCCCTGTGCCCTGCCCTACGTGGGGAGCCCTCCACAAGGAAGAAGGGGGGCCAGGAGGAGAGAGCTCGCCCTGTGGCCTCAGGAGATGAAGGCCATGGGATCCAGGGCCCAGGATTTTCTAGGGAATTCCTTCCCTGGCAAATATTTCCAACGCCTCCCCATGTGGGCCTAGTCTTTGACACAAACGGAACAAGGGGTCGAAAACGACGAGTGCGGGACCAGCTCTCCTGAACAGGGAGCTCTGGTGAGGCAGGTGTGTTCAGAGGGCAGGGCTGATGGCTCTTGAGGGCTTATGGGCGAGAGTCTGTGCTTCTGCGGGCCTCCGTGCCCCCCACCCAGACCAGTCGGAGCACCGGGAAAGTCTCCAGCTTCAACCCCAGCCCCACTTCTCTGCATCCCCCCGCCCCCCGTCCCGCCTACGAGAACCAGCGGCCGGCCCCACCTGGTCCCGCTCCTTCTCGAGCTCCTCCAGCTGGGCCAGGACCGTGGCCATGCGGTGCTTGTACAGGTCGCAGTCCTTCTGCAGCGCGCGGTGCTTCAGCCGCAGGTCCTCCATCTCCTGCAGGTACTGTAGGGTGGGGCGGGGTGGGGCAGGCCCGGTCAGACCATGGGGCGGAGACCAGCCCGAGCTTACCAGCAGGTGCCCAGCGGGTCCAGGGAGAGAGATCAGAGCCTCAAGCACAAGGGCCCACCTCCCCTGTTGGGTGGCCTGGGCCACAGACTGACTTCCTCTCCCTGGGCCCCAGTGGTCTACCCTGTCAAACGGGGAGAATCCCAACAATGACGTCCCCCCCCCACGCAACCCTGGCCACATCCCATCTAAACAGGGATCTGCCTCTGCCGCGTGCAGTAACGGACTCGGGATTATGCACACAGAGGTCTGTGGGTCTCCCCTGCTGGAATTTGCCCTCTACAGGGCCAGAAACCTTTGTTTTGTTGGCGGCTGTTCTCAACATGTGAGAACAAACGAATGCACATTTCTTAGCCCAGCTGCCTGGCACACAGCGGATGCTCAGAGAAGGTGGGCCGCAGCCCAGTGCTGAGGTCCAGCCCCCTCCCCTCCCCGGGAGCCAGGCTGTGGGCAAGGAGAACCAAGGGGACAAGGCCGAGACAAGGCAGGGTGGTGGGGGAGGGCGCGAGGGCAACACTACCTTGTCCCGAAGCTCCTCGGCCCACTGCAGCTCCCCCTGGACGGCATCCAGCTTCTGGCACAGCTCCTGCCTGCTGTCCTGAGCCTCCCGCCAGTCATGCTCCAGGATGTCCAGGAGGATACGCTCTGAGCCCGGGGCCCCCAGCCTGCTCGCTTCCTGAGGATCACAGTTCAGAGGCCGCCTCAGCCTCTCAAGCAGGGCCCACCATGACTGGGGCAGGAGAGAGGGGGACACACAGCCCTCCGCCCTCAGCCCCGTCCCACTCGCTCTGCCACCTTGGCCAAGCGCCTTGACCTCTCTGGACCTCCACTTCCCCCGTCTGCAGAATGGGTGCGGCCCAAAGCCCTGCACACCCTCCAGGGAACATCTGGGATGGAAATGAAGTAAGTGTATGAGGGCATGCTTACACAAGTTGGCCCGGATTTTAATCCTGAACAAGAACCAGGCCCGTTCACTCTTGCTCTAGCCCCCACCCACGGCCCAGCAGATGGGCCCTATTTTCAAAGTCTGTCCCCAGCCCACTGACAAGGGGTCTTCACAGGGGCTGAGCCTGGCCCAGGCAGGTAGACATGGGCCCGAGATACAGCCCCCAGACCCACACCCCAGCCGGGCACCCCAACCTTTTTTTTTTTTTTTTAACATTTTATTTATTTATTTGACAGAGAGAGATCACAAGTAGGCAGAGAGGCAGGCAGAGAGAGAGGAGGAAGCAGGCTCTCCACGGAGCAGAAAGCCTGATGCGGGGCTTGATCCCAGGACCCTGGGATCATGACCGGAGCCAAAGACAGAGACTTTAACCCACTGAGCCACCCAGGCACCCCCCGGGCACCCCAACCTTGAAAGACAAGAGAGGCCCGGCTCCCATCCCCCACACTGCCACTGACCCACCACTGACCTGCCATAGGACACCAAGCAAGTCCCAGCGTCACCCAAACCTCTGGAGTCTGAACCTTCCCAGGAACACAGACTCTACCAATCTGAGGAAAGCTGCGGGCCAGTCCCCAGAAAAATGCTCACACACGAAATCAGGTGCACCGTTTCGGGATGTTCAGACACTTCCCGGGGCCACCCCCAGGCCCCAGAGCAAACACCCAGGGAGAGCCGAGCGCTAAGGACCCTCCGCTCAGGGCTTAAGACAAGACACCCGCCAGGATTCCATCTCCCGCTCTGGAATCCTCACCCTCCGGGCCCCGTGGTCCGACCCTCCCGCCCCTCGCACCTGCTGTAGGCCTTCCTGAAGCTCCCGCAGGGACGCGGCCAGCCGCTGGTTCTCGGCGCGCAGCTCGGACACCAGGTCCACACCGTCTGGCTCCTTGTCCTTCTCCTTGTCCTCAGCCCCAGGGGGCGGCCCCCTGGCCCTCCGCAGCAGGGCGCACTCCTCCTCCAGCCGGCTCACCTGGAGCTTCAGCTGATCCACCTGCGGCCCAACAGTCGGGTCAGCCCCAGGAGGGACACCCAGGGAAGGCCACCAGCAAGGCCACGGGGAGAGAGCGCGCCCTCTCAGCTCCCACTGCCATCCGGGTTCCCTGAGCAGGAGGAGCCCTCCCTGGACTGGTCTATGGAGAAGGGACAGGCTGGGCAATAACCACGCTTCAAGGACTCGGGGGCAGGTGTAGCGACCCCCCCCCAACAGGCTCTCCTGTCCCACAGCTCCAACAAGAGCACAGGTGATCCAGCCCCAGGGCCCCATGCGACAGAGGAGCCGGGCTACACCAGGCACAGGGAGAGCTGGGGTCTGGGCCTAGCTCTGCCTCTACTTCAGCATGACCTTGGGCAAGTCATAGCCCCCCTCTGTGCCTCAGTCTCCTCACCCATTAGGTGGGCCCCCCCTTCCATGCCCCTGCTCCACACGCTAGCTCCTGAAGTCACTACAAAAATTCGACAACAGGGCGCCTGGGTGGCTCAGTGGGTTAAGCCGCTGCCTTCGGCTCAGGTCATGATCTCAGGGTCCTGGGATCGAGTCCCACATCGGGCTCTCTGCTCAGCAAGAAGCCTGCTTCCCTCTCTCTCTCTGCCTGCCTCTCCGTCTACTTGTGATCTCTCTCTGTCAAATAAATAAATAAAATCTTTAAAAAAAAAAAAAATTCGACAACACGGTCCACAGGTAGAGGCCTTCGAACGGTCAGAGGCTGGCTTTCGGACTGCCAGGGATGGGATGGTGGCTATCTTCACAGTCTTTGCTAAAACCCCAGAACCCCAACCTATCAGCAGCTGAGTGGGCACAGTCGGAAGCCGCCCAAGAGGATGGGTGGGCAGCCGCACAGTGGCCTGACCGACGGCGACACACAGGCCTGGCCTGCTGCTGGGTGAGGAGAGCACTCGGCCAGAGCTACTTCCCATGTGGGGTCTGAGGTGGCTGGGCAATGACAAGGGCAGCAGTAGGTAGCAGGCCACAAAATGAAGTCACTGTTGGGATAAGGACGCAATGACCTCTGGCGCTTGGCACAGGCGCACCTACGTCTGGTGTCCTAGGAGGGCCCTGCGCTCTCCGGGAAACAGCGGGTAGCCCCGCACCCCTCAGAGCCAGGCATGGCCGCATACACGCACACACACACACATACATGCACGCACACACACACACACACACACGCATGTGGGTCTGGATGCTGGGTCAGGCAGCTCCACTCCTCCTCCACAAAGGACTCAGAAAGAAATTCATGACTCTCACATTCCTTTCCCCTCACAAAACATGCTTTGTGAACTGCCAGAGAAAGACAGCGGCTAGTTACAAGAGCAAGTGTAGTCACACCCTCTCCAGCGAATCACAACCACACACCACGGCCAGCAGGCGCCCCCGATGAGCTCAGAGGACAGGCCCCTTGGGAGTCTCCCCCCGCCCCCCGCCCAAACACCAGGAAACATGGACACGTTTAATCCTGGCGTACACACTCACTGAGCACAAAATTACAGCGTTCGGGCCTGGAGTTTATGTTGCTCAGAAATAAGAGCTCATTAAATTTGCACCTTATAAAACACGGTATTAAATCACAGCCACCACACACCTGCCCGTGGGGCCAAGACAGGCGCTGTTGGCTGTTCTGTTCATTTCCACCTGTGACACCTCTCTCAACTTCGTGGCAGGAAAGCTCCAGAAAGTTAAGGCAAATTTACGCAGGCTACCTTCAAAGAAAATCCTATCTACTGATCGAAGTTCATTCCTTGCCCTCTAGCCCCTAAAGTGGGGGAAAACAGTCACTAACTGCCCAGGGGCAGATGACCTCGCCCAAGGGGGGGGACATACAAACCAGCCCGCTGCTAATCCAAGAGACACACAGAGGCACCCCCAACACCTCTTCTTCATCCCCTTACCCCACCCCTGGAGACCCCAGACAGCTGTATACACACACACACACACACACACACACACACACACACATCTGCCACTTCCAGGGCCCCAACTCACAACTACACCCAAGCCAAAGACGAAATAAGTCATGCCCCTCCTGACACCCCAGGGCTGGTGGCCGCCCCCCGATCCGCTCTGAGTAGCAGACTCCTTTCTTCCAGGAAATCCTCACAGCAAACCCCCGCATCCATTCCAGGAAAAGCAGACACGGTGAAGAATGGAGGGGACCTTCAGCCACCCCCAGTGGCAGCTGACAGCAAAGTCAGAAATCCTTCACTCTTAGAACCCTGGGAAAGTGCTCCAACCAATCTCTCTGGGCCTGTTTCCTCAACCAGAATTGGGGGCGCTCCCAGGGTGCCCCCCAGCCCCAGCCTGGCCCGGTGGAGCTGCTGCAGAAGTCCGGGAGAGCTGGTGTCGGGCAGACACGGAGGACCGTGCGTGAGACGGGAGGCATGGCACCGCGGGTCTAGCAGCCTCTTCCGCAACCTCCCGCAAGGATGAGAAGGCAACTGAGGCACAGGGAAGGAAGCCTTGCCGGGACCACCCTTTGCTCAATCTGCCGCCAGTCTGCAGGCCCCAGGCAGCCCCATCGCATGCCAAACACAGAGCAGATGCTCAGAGGACAGCCTCACGGTCCCCTCACACCCTCGCATCGACCACCTACACGCATGCCAAGCAACTCTTCAACGAGTGGCCTCAATGCCCCGATCAGGATTCGCTCCTCCCCAAACATCAACCCTCAGCACACGCAGCCACAGGCTCTGGCACTTACAGCATCACGCATGTCACCCATCGTCCCGGGGAACCCGCTACACCCGCAGCACCCCAGCGACAGGGGGCTTCAAATCACGCCATCAGCATCCCCCTCACCCCCCCGCCGGTAGACCCCGTACCGTATTGCTGGAGAGAGCCATTGGCACTACTAAATCCTGGACTAGCATTCCCTTACTACACCCTTGGGACACCAGCTTTAGCCCCGTGCTGAGTCCCAGTAAAAGCGCCACAGAGGCAAGGCTCGGCTTCTCAGCCTAGACAAGGTGCAGGTGCATTTGCCGCCAGGAAGGAGCAGGTGAGGCGGCCCCTGGACAGCAGCAGGCAGAAGAGCGTCACCGGGCAGAGGCCAGCACGGATGCCAAGCCAGGCTGTGCCACTTCCCAGCTCCGGGACCTCGAGCCAGCGCCCCCGCAATCCCAGCCCTCGTGCCTATGTTTCAGAATGAAATCTGGTGCTTGGTACCTCAGCAGGATAGCACGACAGGCCGTGTATAACCTAGGGGGTGGCACACAGTCTCACTGAACCACAGCGGTGGACAACACTGGTCTGAGCTTAGCCAATGGCGCCAGGCCCTTGTGTGTCTTAAACTCTGGAAATTCCTGGAATCCGCACTAACCAAGGTTGCTGCTTCCCCTCGGTGCTTAGTGACATCTGGGGCTAGGTAATGTGTGGCTGCGGGGATTGTCCCGTCCACTACATGCTGCTCAGCAGCACCCCGGAGCCTCCACCCACGAGAGGTGTGATGACCTCGCTCTCGCTGTGATGACCGAACATGTCTCCAGACACTGCCAAATGTCGCCGGGGGTGGGCAAAGTCACCCTCCACTGAGAACCACCATCATAACCCAATAAAATCAGTGCTACCAACATCCCCATGTTACAGATGAGGAAACTGAGGCACAGGACGCAGAAGGGACCTGTGCCATGGTCCGAGGGCTGGGAGACAGTGGCTCTGGGACACAGGCCGGCTACCACAGGACGAGTCAGTTTTTGCAAAGGTGGTCCCTTCCCTCCTTCCCCACCCTACCCCGCTCCCCTCCCCGGGGCCTACCGCCAGCTGCAAGTCCCGGCTTCGCAGCACAGCGGAGTTCTTCTCCTCGCTGAGCTGTGCCAGGCGCATGGCGATCATGTAGTTCTCATCCTTGAGCCGCAGCAGCTCCAGGCTGCCTGCCTCCCAGTCCTCCCGCAGCCTCTGGCAGCGCTCCTGCGTCTGCTGCTGCTCCCGCAGCCGCTGCTCCAGTCCTGCCCGTTCCTCCTCCAGCACCCGGCCCCGAGCCTGCAATTGCTGCTCCCGCTGCAGCTGACTCTTACGAGCCTCCCGCAGCCGGCGCACCTCTGTCATCAGGAACTGGGTCAGGCCTTCCGGCCCCTCCTCATCTGCCAGGGACAGGGGAGAGAAACGTCAGGTCAAGCAGGTAAAATCCAGGGGGACAGGAGCCCACACAGAAAAACCCAGACTGTAAAAACACTAGGTGGAAATTTTGGAATGCACTTTTTTCATTCTGGAGTGGAGAAGGCCTTCCTAATCAAAGTACAAAATCTAGAACCTATAAGAAAAAAGATGGACAAACCCATATAAGAAAAATTTTAACTTCTGAATCATGTAGGAAAAAAAGTAACAAAAAGTTAAAAGATAAGCAGCAGAATAGGAGAAAGTGTAAGAAACCTAACAGATGACTCAGAGCCACAATATGTAAACAGGTCCTACAAATCAATAAGAGCTATAAGAGAAAAAAAAACAGACAAATCCATATAAAAATTTTGTAAACTTCTAAACAATGAAAGCTCTAACAAAAAAAGTTCAAATGTAAAAAGCAGAGCAGGAGAAAATATAACAAATATAACAAAGGATTTGGAGCCACGTACACAAAGAGCTCCTACAAATCTAAAAGAAAAGAAACCAACTAAACATATGGGCAAAAACTAATGAGCAAGTTCCAAAACAAAGTTGGTTAATAAACAAAGAAAAGGACACTACAACTCACCAACAATAATAATGATAATGATAATTATAGCAACAGTAGCTATGTACATTTGGCTTCCTTCTTTGTGCTAGGTAAATATAATAATTTACTTAACCTCATGACAAGAGCATAGGGTACTGTTATTACAACCACTTGAAAGACAAAAAAACTGAAGCCCAGGAAGGTCAAGTCATTTGCCCAAGGTTTACTCACTCGTAAGCCGTAAACTACATCTCTCAATGAAGTACAAATTTTAAATAAGGTATTTTTGACATAGGAAACTATAAAAAACATTTTTAAATGATCCCCAGGATTCACGAGGGTACAGCAAAATGGGCACTCATACCCTGTTGGTGGAATGAATGCTGATTTAACACTTCAAATACGTACAGTCTTTGAGAAATCTTACTTCCCAGAACCTCTCCTCCTAAGACACCCATTTGCACAAACATACACATGCAAAGATGTTCCCAGCATCACTGATAAATGTTACAAAATAAGAAACAACCTGGATTTCCATGAACAGAGGGTCCACTGAATGACTTACAGCCCATCACTAAGGAACATCTCCAATCATTTCAAATAAATGCACCAGATGTGCTAGAATTACTAAAATCAGTTTTCAGGAAAAGTGAAAAACGGAGCAACTCAAGTAGTCACACCTGTGAGTGTGTATGTCTGTGTGTGTGCAAATGCAAAGAAAAAAGAGACTCACCAAACTGTCACCAGCAGAACAGAGCTGAAGGAAGAAGTAAAGATCTTTTAAAGTCACCCGGAGTGTCTGAATTACTTACACAGGAAACTGTAAACCCTTGTAGGCCTGACACACGCGCGTCCGAAAACAATTTTAGGGGGAAAGGGCCATGTTAAGTGCGTAGGCTCTGAACTCAGACTAAATTGGGCAAACTGCATTCGGTCTCTCCATGCCTCTGTTTCCCCATCTGTTCAACAGGGATCATGGAAGCGCCTCCACGACAGGGCTGGGGTAAGGAACCTCTGCATGGTTGCCCGAGGCCAGCACCTACTGGGGACTCACCAAGGATCATGGAGCAGCGCTGGGCAGGCTCCTGGCCTGTGAGCAGCGTGAAGTGCTCGGGGTAGTAGAACTCCAGCGATTCCAGGAAGGCCTCATAACCCCTCTTGCCACGGCAGCGCAAGATGTCCATCAGGCGCCCTGGGGAGTGGCAGGGGGGTGCCCCAGGGTCAAGTTCAGGGCATCCCCCAGGACCTAGCTACTTCCTCCCCCTTTGCCACCCCATACTCCAGAGCCCACATTCCCCAGACTTTTTATTTGCCCAGATTTTTAAGCCAGTGACACACACAGGGCTTGTCTCAACACATCAGTGGGCAGCGCCTATCTGCCACAGCCAAGAAAGCCAGGACCCTCCTGCTAGGGCACTTGCCCTAGGAGCCCTAGGGCTCCCCAACCCCCAGCCTGCCCCCCCCAGACACACACAGAGATCTGGGGCCAGCAAATACTCCCTGCCTTTTCAGGGGCACACATCGAGCCCCCTCTACCCCAAACACAAAGAAAAATACTATTATTTCTCCCAGCGGTCAATGCCTGAAATTCCACCATTAGACCCTCATCCCTCTGCCAGCTAGCTCTAGTTCAAAGACACACCCTGTGGGAGAGGGCACCCTCACAAAGTCTGATGGCTCTGAGCACTTAAGGAAAAGAGGCTCTCCAAGGAAATGTGTGCCACACAGAGGGAGGGCAGAGAGGACCCAGGAGATCAAAGGGCTCAGGAAAGATGGCAGGAGGTCCCAGATCTAGCCGCCACCGGCAACCGCATCCACCTCCCGGCTCTAAAGTGGGCCCAGGAAGTGGGAGGAAAGTCCAAGAGAGATAAATCCCAGATGTCCGCGTGGGCACCACACACCCCCTGGATCATAACGGTGGTTCAGCGGGAGGCGGGATGGTGGGCACCAGAACCCCGGGCCTCGAGCGCCAAGGCTCCGTGCGCGGCGCTCAGCCCCGGGAAGGCCCGACCCCGCGCGCCCCCCGAGGCTCACCGGTGCGGTTGACACGGCACGGGAAACGGTAGGTGCTCAGCACCTCCTCCTCGTCCTGCTCGTCGATGACCCGGCACTGGCGCAGATAGGGCGTCAGCTTGGCCGGGTTGAGGGCGCGAGTCAGCCGGTGCCGGACGCCTTCGATCCGCTCCCACAGAGCGTCCTCCTCCGCCTCGGACCCGGAGCCGGCCCCAGCCTCCTCCTCGGCCTCCCCAGCCTCGGCCCCGCCTGGCATGGCCGCGTCCTCGGGCTCTGCGGGCCAGAGGCGCGCGCGGGGTCAGGCGGGTCGCCCAGGGGCGGGGTGGGCCGGCCGATCCCCTCCTCCGGACGGCGCCCGCGGGACCGGCCGCCCGTCGTCGCCGGAGCCCCTGCCCCGCGCCTCACCCTCCTCGCCGGGCCCTCGCGCCCCGCGCCCCCGGGACTCACCCCGCACGCTGCAGCCGCCGCGGGCTCCCGGGTCCGCGCTCGGGCGGCGGCTCCGCCGGCGCAGGGGGGCGGTGTCCGCGGCGCCCCGGGCTCCGCCTCCGTCCCCGCGACCGCGGGGGCTGCCCGGGCCCCCCCACATCGCCGCCCCGGCCCGGGCCGAGCGTCCGGCCCCGCCAGCCACCCGCACGTCCGCCCGCACGCCCTGCCTCTCGGCCCTCCGGCCGCGCGCCTCCCCCCCGCTTCCTGTTTCCCGCCGGCGCTCCCGGCCCCGGCCCCCGCGGGGTCCAGGCGGCCCGCCCACACCTGCGCGGCCTCCGGGCGGGGCGGGGGCGGGCCACGCACGCTCTCCGCGGCCCGCGCCGGGACTCACCTCCCCCACCAACCCCGCCGCCACCCGGCACCCGGGGTCGGCGGCCCCCAGCGCCGCAGTCTGCACGGCGGCCGCACCGGCCCGCGTCCCGCCCGCACGCAGCGCACCAAGCACGCGCGTCCCTCCGGCACTCGGCGTCATCACACGGAGCTCCCACGGCCCGGGGGTCCCGCCCGACGACGCAGACAGCGCAGCGGCTATGTGCAGAGCCACACACCCAATTTCGGTCCTATCTGCTCCGTGATCTGACCAGGAAGCGTGGGGCAAGGGCTCCGGTGCTTACGGAACCCCAGAGGCCGCCCACGTCTAAAGCACGTCCATAGCCCCGCTGGGTTGTGGGGCCACTGGCGCCCTAGGTGTGGGAGCACCGCCCGGGAGCACTCGATCGTGATCCCAGCCACGCCTCTGACCTGCTCCTGATCTGGGCGACTGGGCAAGTGCTTGTCCTCTTGGGTCTCGGTGTCCCCAAATAGACTCCCAACTCTGTCAACCCCCTCAAGTTTCAGGGCAGCCTCTGGGTGGGCAACAAAGGACAGAGGTCACGGCCACCGCCTCAGAGATGGGAGTCTGAATTGTAAGGCCACCACTACTAACTCCCACCTTACATAAAGTCTCATTGAAGAACATGGGGCCAGGGAACCCATGCTTCGCAAAGGGGTTCCTCCAGAGGAGGAGCTGAATCCAGAAATGCTTGGGAGTAGTTCTGTGGTCAAAGTTAAGTTTGAGAAACGCTGCGTCCATACTCTCCCCTCTTCCCCCTTGGGAAACTCATGGTCACTTACCATGATAAAGTCTATACCCATATCTACTGGCACAGGCGATACTTATCTCTCTGCGCATTAGAAATTGCCAATGGTGTCTGCTAGGAGGGGGGATCAGGCGGGGCCAAATCCTAGCCCTGCCCCTCCAGTGAGGTCATCAGGCTGGGCGGGCCTGAGAGTGGAGACAATAAACCCGTTAAATGACTTCACGTAAAGTGCTTGTCACTGAGTTGGCCTCAATGACAACAATAGCAAGCAGTTTTGAGCGCTTATTATGTATGTGACATATTATGTACAATCGTTTTCCAGAATATAAAGCTCCTTAAATCAACAAACCCATCTGTTAGGGTTCGTGGGGCTTCTCCTATTAGCCCCATTTTCCAGATGAGGAAATAGCTAAAACACGCGGAGCCACATGGGCGATATTGTTGGTGCGTGCTAAGCCTGGAGGGGTGGGGGTCTGCCCTGCCCTATATGAGCCCCCTGCCACCTACCAGCGCGGTTGCCTTCCCAGTCTCTTGGAGCAGCGCTCTTCGGTGCCCAGGACCAGCCACCTTAGAGCAAATTGCTTGCGGCCCTAAGAGTAGGGAATCCTCAACTCTGCCCAGGGACACTAAAAACGAAAACCCAGGAAGAGGCAAGACAGCGAAGGGCGGTCCTGCAGAAGGAACAGACGGTGCAAAGGCCCCGGGGTAGGAAATCTCACTTTACATTCCCAAAGGGTCCTTCATTCCTCTCACTTGCTCAAACTTGCACCATTCCAAGCCACCGGTCCCACTCACCAAGTCTCCATGACTCAGAACCCCCCAGGGATAGAGATGAGGTGAGTGGGCGGTCCTGCCCAGAAGGATGGTGACTAATCACCCCACTGGCTTTGCAGAGGGAGTTCTGACCCTGTGCTGGATTCTGGACTCATTACATCTCAGGCAAGCCCAGAGGGGACGCCAGCCACTTTTCAAGGACAAGTGAGGAAGCTGAAGCTCCGGTGAGGCCACGGGCCGACCGCCCACCCCCAACCAGGAAACTGTTGACTTTAACACCCTCTTGTGAGAATGAGCAGTCTCGGCGTGGACAAGGAAACCAGGTTGAAATCCCTACTCTGCCCCTCACTCTGCACTGGACTTCGGGGAGCTGGAAACTCCTCTCTTGACTTAGTCTCCCCCGCCCATGCAGTGGGGCCAGTCTGAACAAAATGTGAAACTGTGACCTGGCACAGGCTCTGGAACCAGACTGCCTGCATTCAAAGCCCTCTCCTGGTGCCTCAGTCTCTTTATCTGTGAAATGGGGAGGATAAGAGTACCAATCAGGGGGCGCCTGGGTGGCTCAGTGGGTTAAAGCCTCTGCCTTCTGCTCGGGTCATGATCCCGGGGTTCTGGGATCAAGCCCCACATCAGGCTCTCTGCTCAGCAGGGAGCCTGCTTCCTCCTCTCTCTCTGCCTGCCTCACTGCCTACTTGCAATCTCTATCTGTCAAATAAATAAATAAAATCTTAAAAAAAAAAAGAGTACCAATCAGATAGGACTATTCTGAGGATGAAATGAGTTAACATACGCAGTGCTCCGCACGTAATAGGTGTTCAGCGTAGTATCAGCTGCTGGAATCCACGAGGGCTCTGTCTGCTGGGAAGGCCCACGACTAGCAGGTTCTGTCCCGGTCCTGGCCACCCCACCTCCGCATTCGTCCTGGCTTCAGTGCCGGCACACTTGGACCCCAAAGGAACCTCTGCCCTAGTCTATCTGGAATGTTCCTCCCTCCCTTTTCCTCGTGACTAGCTCCTGTCTACCCTTTAATTCTCTGCTCATAGATTCCCTCCTCAGAGCAGTTTCCTTGTCTGCTTCGCAGAAAGGAGACCCTCCCGTTACTTCTCTTGGCTCCCCCTCCTTCTTTTGCCCTTTGGGGCTCTTGTGCAAATCTGTCAGTTCTTCAATGCATCTGTCCACATCCAACCCTAATAGAATGCAAGCCCCTAAGGGCAAATGTGGTGTCCACACCCGCATCCCGGCATCTGTAGAGCCTAGCTCGGTTCCTGGCTCACAGCGGGTACAGCAGCAATACACAGAGAATAAGTGAATGAGCGAACGAATAATACATATTAGGGTCCCATGCATCTCACAAACCAAGTAAGCTCCCAGAACTCAGAACTGACAGGACCCCAGGGCTTGGGGCAATAATAAGGCTCACCAACACTGTGGAAATGCTTCCTGTATGCTGGGGTCATTCTGAGGGCTTTCCACAGATTAATCCTCACCACAGACCTGGGAATTAGCCACTACTACCACCCCATTCCATGGATGAGAAGACTGAGGCTAAGTAAGTTGCCCAAGGGCACCCACCTGGGAAGTCGGAAATCTGGGAATTTAATGCAGACATAATCTACTTTTGGAGTCAGCTTGCTTTTTTTTTTTATAGGCTTTTATTTTTTTAGAGCAGTTTTAGGTTCACAATAAAACTGACTGGAAGGTACAGAGATTTCCCATATACTTCCTGCCTCCCCCATTATCACCATCAGCTTCCTTGTCGGCACTGCCCAACTGCAGACAGGAAGGCTTCCTGGAGGAGGCAGGGCAGAAGCTGAGCCTGGGAGATTGGAAGAGATTTTTGCTTGCAGACAGGGGGAGCTGGCCCGCTCCTGCAGGAGGGAACTGAATGTACCTGGGCGCAGCTGGCATGAGGCGAGCAGAGAGGGCCTGGAGGGAGCCCTAGGGAAGGAAGTTAGGAGGTGTTCTGGTTGCCTGTTGGTGCATATCAACCCAGCCCAAACAGCAGCATGAAACAACCACCACCACTTTATTTGGCTTTGTGACTTGGCAGTGGAGTAGCTGGTCTCTGTTCCCATGGCACCCGTTGGGACACGTGAAACGGCGGTGCAGGCTAGACAGCTAGGGCTCCTCTGGCCCCTCTCTCTTTCCGTGGGCTCACGGCACGGTCTATCTCCAGGGCGTGGTGGCAGCGGGACAGCCAGCTTCCCACACGTCGGTTTCAAAAACACACGTCAAAAAGAGAGTCAGGGGAAGCCATCCCACTTTATGACCTGGCCCTGGAAGTCAGCCAGGGTCCCTTTGGTCACCCTCCACTGGTCAAAGCAGTCATAAGCTCGCCCAGGTTTGGCTGGGACGGGGGACAGGGCATAGACGGCTCCTCTGGATGGAGGAGTGACAGTGTTCCGCCAGACATTTTGGGGAGATTTATTCCGTCCCAGCAGACGGCTGGGGCTGGATCAAGGTGTCAGCCAGGAAGCCCGTACACCGTAGATTCAATCTCTGAGGCGTGGGGGAGGGTGACCTTATGCCCCAAGCCTTTCTTTAAGGCTCCGCAAACATTTTTACTCCCGTCTGAAACACAGGAAGTGCACAGATCTTAAGCGAGAGCCCAACTGATTTCTACATATGCGCACCCCCGGGCGACCGCTCCCGCAATCGAGGTACTGAGCGTTCTCCGTGCCTAGTCCAGACCACCTCCAGAGGCAGTTACTCTCCCATCCTCGATCCCCATGGATTGAGTTTCAGCAATTGTGCTCTTCCCGTGAAGGGACCCACACAACAGGTGCCCTTTGGTCTCTGGGGTCTTTCACGCCAGTACCTGTGCTTGTAGACTGCCCGTTCTCGGTCCTGAGTGGTGCTCTGTTACTTGACCGGCCCGTGGGGTGGGCATCTGGGGCAGTTCCTGTTGGGGTTCACCGCTGCTGTGAACATGTGGGAGCACTTCTTTTTTTTTTTAAGATTTTATTTATTTATTTATTTGTCAGAGAGAGCACAAGCAGGCAGAGAGAGCAGGTTCCCCACTGAGCAAGGAGCCCGATGTGGGACTCGATCCCAGGACCCTGGGATCATGACCTGAGCCGAAGGCAGCGGCTTAACTGACTGAGCCACCCAGGGGTCCCAGGGAGCACTTCTGATAAACACATCGGGCATTTCTGTTGGATTCATCCTCCAAAAGGGAGCTGGCCCGATCAGGGGGTGGGTCCCTGCGGGGCCTTGGTGATCTGCCGGGCAGTCAGCCATCCCCACGCCAGCACCACGGTACCCTCCCGCTCCACACCCTCCCCAGCACATGCTGAGATCAGTTTAATTTTAGCCAGCCTCTTGGAGATGAAGTGGAAACCACTTTTTCAAGCTCGGTCTTCCTCCCGTTTCTAAGACAAATGAAAGCAGACGTGAAGTGAAAGTGAGCACTAGGGAACGCGGTGTCTGTGTTGGACTTGGTTGACCCTGTGTTATGTATCGCTACCTCTATTGGGGTGATTCTGTATGATAAGATGAAAAATAACAAATATCAGGCATGTCTGAGGCTTTCCTGGAAAGGTTGCTGGCAAGGACAAGGAGCCACGTAGGAGACGACCCTAGAGCAATGATCTCAGAAATGGGGAAGCCGTGGGGACTGAAGCGAGCACGAAATCCATCTCACTGTAGAATTAAAACGAAACAAGGGAAGAAGTTAGAGTGGGGGGAAAAATCCCACAAAACGTTAAGTGTCATAAACTCCAACAAAGCAAAAATAATGTAAACAATAATAACAGAGAAGTGAGAAGGAGGGCAGGTGGGAGAAAGCAGAGAGGGAATCCAACATCAAAGAGTCCATTCATTCTGACTAAATGGAAATACGTCGTTTTTCGGTTTTACTCCAAATATTCCAAGGGAAAGATAAAATTGTGCAACTAGATACAAATAACCAACCCAACTATGTGCTACATACGAGAGACACGATTTAAATCGAAGGACACAGAAAGGTTGAAAAGGTTAGAAAGACATACCACACAGGGCACCTGGCTGGCTCAATTGTTTGAGCGTCTGACTCTTGGTTTCGGCTCAGGTCATGATTTCCGGGTCATGAAATCGAGCCCTGCATCGGGCTCCTTGCCCAGTGCAGAGTCTGCTTGAATTCCTCTCTCTCCCTCTCCCTCTGCCCTTCACCCCCACTCATGCACTCTCTCTCTGTGTCTCATAAATAAATCTTTCCAAAAAAAAGAAAGACAGGGATGCCTGGGTGGCTCAGTTCGTTAAGTGGCTGCCTTCAGCTCAGGTCATGATCCCAGGGTCCTGGGATCGAGTCCCATATCCGACTCCTGGCTCAGCGGGGAGCCTGCTTCTCCCTTCCACTCTGCCTGCTGCTCTCCCTGCTTGTACTCTCCCTCTCTATTAAATAAATAAATAAAATCTTTTTAAAAAAAGAAGAAAGAAAGACATACCACACAAACCATAACCAATCAAGTCTGCTACAGCTGTCCCAGAGTAGACCTGCAGATAAGAAGCATTACTAGAAATAAAAGGGACATGTCAGTCAGGAAGATATCAATCATCCCAGATGTGTCCGTACCCCGGGGCAGAGCTTCAAAATACAAGCAAAACCTACCGGAACTGGGGCACCCGGCTGGCTCAGTTGGTGGAACATGTGACTCTTGATCTCAGGGTTGTGAGTTCGAGCCCCACATTGGGTGTAGAGATTACTAAAAAAGAAATAAACTTGAGAAGTATAGTAATTTTTTCAAAAAGATGCTCCTCATATGTCATTAGGGAATTGTACGTTAAATCAACTGTGAGGTTACACATCTATTAGCATGGCCAAAATCCAAAACGTCGACAAACACCAAATGGTATCGAAGATGTGGAGCCACAGGAGGGCTCATCCATGGCTGGTGGGAGTACAAGAAGGTACAGTCACTTTGGAAGACAGCTTGGCAGTTTCTAACAAAATTAAACAGACTTTTACCACACGATCCTGCTGTCGCACTCCTTGGTCTTTACCCAGAGGAGTTGAAAACTTAAGGTCACACAAAAACCCACGCATGGATGTTTGTGGCAGTTTTATTGACAATTGCCAAAAATTGGAAGCAACCAAAATATCCTTCATCAGGTGAACAAATAAAGAAACTACGGCATCCCCAAGCAATGGTATATTTTTCAGCGCCAGAAAGGAATGAGCTGTCAAGCCATGAAAAATAAGGAAGAACCTCGAATGTATATTCCTGAGAGAAGCTAATATGGAAAGACAAGATATAGTATGACCCTAACTCTGTGACTTTCTGGAAAAAAGCAAAACTATGGAGACGTCAAAAAGATCAGTGGTTTCCAGGGGTTGGTGGGGAAGGAGGGATGAAGAGACAGAACACAGAGGACCTTTAGGACGATGAGACTATTCTGTATGGTCCTATAATGATGAGCCCATGTCATTTCAGATTCGTCCAAACCCATAAAACGTACAACACAAAGAATCAACCCTAATGTAAGCAATGGACTTTGGGCAATAAACGTCAGTGTAGTTTGGTTCTTGATAAAACAGGCTGTGTGTAGTGGCGGGAGCTACGTGTGCAAGGGATATATGGAAACCCTCTGAACCTTCTGCTCAGTTTTGCTGTGAACCTAAAACTGCTCTAAAAAATAAAATCTGGGCGCCTGGGTGGCTCAGCTGGTTAAGCGACTGCTTTCAGCTCAGGTCATGATCCTGGAGTCGCGGGATCAAGTCCCAAATTGGGCTCCCTGCTCGGCAGGGAGTCTGCTTCTCCCTCTGACCCTTCCCCTTCTCATGCTCGCTTTCTCTCTCTCTCTCTCTCTCTCTCTCTCTCTCTCATTCTCTCTCTCTCAAATAAATAAGATCTTAAAAAGATAAAAAATTAAAAAATAAAATCCATGCTCCATCTATAAGAGCATCAAAAACATCAACTTCCGGGGTGCCTGGGTGGCTCAGTGGGTTAAAGCCTCTGCCTTCAGCTCAAGTCATGATCTCAGGGTCCTGGCAGTGAGCCCCACATTGGGCTTTCTGCTCAGCGGGGAGCCTGCTTCCCTCCTCTTACTCTGCCTGCCTCTCTGCCTACTTGTGATCTCTCTCTGTCAAATGAATAAATAAAATCTTTAAAACAAAAACAAAAATATCAACTTCCTAGGCATACAGATTTCCCCCACTATGCACAAGTGGAGTGTTGCTATGAAAACTTTTGTAAGCCACAATCCTGTAAACTGAGGAACAGCTACCATTCATTTCTATGGGAACATGTCTGAGTGTTCCCAGACCCCAAAGAAACAACCTGTCTTAGGGTTTTCTGATAGCTGCGGACACATCTTGCTAAGAGATGTGTAGAATAAACCTAGATAAAGCAGAGATGCGCAGAGTTCAAAGCTCTGGTGGCTGGATGCTGAGGGTAGCCCCAGGGAAGGAGCTCAGCGGGGTGACCTTTGCCACTGGGGGTGGCGGGGACAGGCTTCTTCTATAATGGCTCCTTGCAACACCAATGCTGAATGTTTTTGCTTTGGGCTTTTTTTTGTAAAACTGAAAATCTTCAGATTTCTTTCGGCTAGTGAAAACAGGTGCCAATGGAGGTCCTCTGTAAAAACGAAGTGGTGAGACATGAACTTTGGAAAATTGGTGGGGGGGACCCGAAAATCGAACGGTGTGCAAAATCCCTACACTGAAAATACAAAATCAGATTTAGCATCAGGAAAATAGAAACAGAAACCACAAGAAGATTCTATTCCACACCCACAAGAATACCTTAATCAAAATGACAGACAGTAACAAGTGTTGGCCAGGATGCAGAGAAATGAGAATGCTCTTCCACTGCTGATAGGAATGCAAAAAAAAAAAAAAAAAAAAAAAAAAAAAAGCGCAGCCACTTTGGAAAAGAGTTTAGCAGGTTTTCAAAAAGTTAAATATAGAGTTCCCAGATGACTCAGCCATTTTCACCTCAGGTATAAAATATCCAAGAGAATCAAAAATATATCTGCCCACACAAAGACCTACACATGATGTCCATTGCAGCGTTATTCACAAGAGCCCAAACGTGGAAACAAACCTAAATGTCCATCAGCTGATGCATGAACAAGCAAAATGTGTACATTCCCGCAATTAAATATTATCCAGCCACAAAAAGGAATGAAGTCCTGACACCTGCTACAACATGAATGAACCTGGGAGACATTATGTGGCATGAAAGAAGCCCGACATATTTTGATTCCATTTATTTTTTTAAGAGTTTATTTATTTAGAGAGAGTAGGGGAGAGGCGTGGGGAGGAGGAGGGAAAGAGGGAGAAAGAATCTCAAGCAGATTCCACTCTCAGCACAGAGCCCGATGTAGGACTCTATCTCACAACCCTGAGATCATGACGTGAGCAGAAATCAAGAGTTGGATGCTTAACCGGCTGTGCCACCCAGACATCCCTGGTTGATTCCATTTATATGAAATGTCCGGCAGAAGCAAATCCATAGAGACAGGAGGTGACAAGTGTTTGTCAAATGCTGGGAGTGGGGACGATAATGAATGACTACTACTGGGTATGGAGTTTCTTTGGGGAGTGATAATAATAATTGGGAATTAGATAGTGGTACTGATTTTACAACTTTGTAAATATGCTAAAAAGCCACTAAATTGTACACTTTAAACTGGCGAGTTTTATAGCACGTGAATTATATCTCAGCTTCTAATGTTTTAATAACATTTTAGTGTCGAGCTACAATAAGATCGAAAAGAACTGAAATTAAATAAGATCTAAATAAATCGAGGGACATGTCATGTTTATGGACTAGAAGACTCAATATTGTAAACATATCAACTCTTCTCTGATTACAGATTCAGTTGAATCCCAATCAAAATCCCAGAAGCTTTCCCCCTGAAATTAGCATGCTGATTCTCAAACTTACACGGAGATGCAAAGAAAAAGCCATTATATAAAATACAAAAATAAAGGACAGGGGCACCTGGGTGACTCAGTGGTTAAAGCCTCTGCCTTCGGCTCAGGTCATGATCTCAGGGTCCTAGGATCAAGTCCCGCATTGGGCTCTCTGCTAGGCAGGGAGCCTGCCTCCTCCTGTCTCTCTCTCTGCCTGCCTCTATGCCTACTTGTGATCTGTCTGTCAAATAAATTAAAAAAATTCTTTATAAAAAAAAATAAAAAAATAAAAAATAAATAAAAGACAAAACCGGGGAATGTACTGTACCAGATATCAAGAACTATTGTAAGTATTAAAATGTAGACATTGTGGTGTTGATATAAGAATAGGTAAACAGATTAATGGTACAGAATAGAGTCCAAAAACAACACACACCTGATCTATGACAAAATGACACCACAGTGTGGTGCAGAAGGATGATCTTTTTAGTAAATAGTGCTGGGTCAACTGGGCAGGACTGTGGAAAACGTGTGTGTGTGTGTGTGTGTGTGTGTGTGTGTGTGTGTGAAAGAGAGAGAGAGAGAGAAATTTCCCTCTGCCTTCCTCCTATAAAGATATATGTCGTTGGGGCGCCTGGGTGGCTCAGTAGGTTTAGTGTCTGCTTTTGGCTCAGGACATTATCTCAGGGTCCTGGGATCGAGTTCCACATTGGGCTCCCTGTTCAGAGGGGAGCCTGCTTCTCCCTCTGCCCCACCCCCACTCTCAAAAATAAATAAATAAAACCTTAAAAAAAAGGGTACATGTGGTTGTGTTTAAGACCGAACTAGATAAGCCAGGATACTCTCCCTATCTCAAAATCCTTAACTTAATCACATCTGCAAACACACTGCAAGGGTTTGGGTGGGCACATCTTTGGGAGCCCATTTTTCAGCCTACCACAATCCCTACCTCACACCATAAACAGAAATAAATTCCATACCTAAATGTGAAAGATTAAAACAATAAAGCCTTAGAAGAAAATACAAGAGCACATCTTCATGTCCTTGGAACAGGCAAAGTTCTCTTAACAAACAAACAAAAAAAAGCACTAACCATTAAAAATAAAAAAGCCATATGTATGTGTAAATGGACGATACTAAAATTAAGAAATATGTTCAGGGCACCTGGGTGGCTCAGTGGGTTGGGCCTCTGCTTTTGGCTCAGGTTATGATCTCAGGGTCTGGGATCGAGCCCCACATCGGGCTCTGCTCAGCGGGGAGCCTGCTTCTCCCTTTCTCTCTGCCTGCCTCTCTGCCTACTTGTGATCTCTGTCTGTCAAATAAATAAACAAAATGTTAAAAAAAAAAAAGAAATATGTTCAACAGGGGAACCTGGATGGCTCAATCAATTAAGCCTCTGTCTTCAGCTCAGGTCACGATCCCAGGGTCCTGGGATTGAGCCCTGCGTCAGGCTCTCCACTCAGTAGCGAGTCTGCTTCTCCTCCCTCTGTGATCTTTCTTGCTTTCACTCTCTTTCAAATAAATAAAATCTTTAAAAAAAAAAAGAAGAAGAAGAAGAAGAGTTAAAAGACAACCCACAAAGTGGGGGAGGATATTTACAATATACACATACAACAAAAAGCTTCTACTTTATATATATGTATAAATATAAATATATATGTGTGTGTATGTGTATATATACATATATATATAAAGCTCCTATAAATCAATACGAGAAAGGCAGACATCCTAATAGAAACATAAGCAAAAGACTTAAACAGATAAAAGAGAATACCCAGATGGCCAGTAAATGCATGGAAAGGGGCTCAACCTCATTAGTCATCAGGGAAATGCGGACTAAAACCACAAGGCAACAGCACTGTACACCTACCAGAATGGCCACAATGAAAAAGGTCAAAAATGCAAGTCGGGGAGGATGTTGAGTAATCAGAACTGGTGGGAACGTAAATGGCTTGCTACCATCACCTTGGAAAATCTTTAGGGCAACTTCTGCTAAAACAGAACATTAGCAGACCTTTGACCCAGCAGGTCTGTCCCTAGGTATACACCCAACATACTCACCAAAAGACACGTAGCACTCTAGAATATTAATAGCAACACTGTTTGTAACAGGCAAAACCTGTAAATTCTCCGAATGTCCATCAATGGTAGAATAGATAAAATGTGGGCACCTGGGTGCCTCACTTGGTTAAGTGTCCGACTCTTGATCTCAGCTCAGGTCTTGATCTCAGGGTCATGAGTTCAAGCCCCATGTTAGGTGTGAACTTACTTAAAAAGAGAGAGAATGGGTCACCTGGGTGGCTCAGTCCTTAAAGGTCTGCCTTCAGCTCGGGTCATGGTCCCAGGGTCCTGGGATCGAGCCCCACTTTGGGCTCCCTGCTCAGCGAGGAGTCTGCTTTTCCTTCTCCCTCTGCCTCTCCCCCTGCTTGTGCTCTCTCTCCCTCTCTCTCTGTCAAACAAATAAGTTAAATCTTTAAAAAAAAAAAAAAAGAAAGAAAGAAAGAAAAGAGAGAGAGAAAACTGTAGAATAGATAAAATAAAGTGTGGTATATTCGCACACTGGAGGACCACACAGCAATGTGAGCAAATAGTGTACAAGCACAGAGACAACATGGAGGGGTCCCACAAACATGGTGTTGAGCAAGAGAAGCTGAAGACAAAAGAGGATATGATTCTATTCACACAAAGAACAAAAATAGGTCAAAATTTAAGAGGTCAGGACAGTGGTTCCCTTTGTGGGGAGTTGCAAGGGACACAGAGTTCATGAGGGGCTGGTGGTGTTCAGTGTCTTCTTTTAAATTATTATTGTTATTGTTTTTTTTGTTTTTTTTTTTTAAAGATTTTATTTATTTATTTGACAGAAATCACAAGTAGGCAGAAAGGCAGGCAGAGAGAGAGAGGGAGAAGCAGGCTTCCCGCTGAGGAGAGAGCCCGATGCGGGGCTCGATCCCAGGACCCTGGGATCATGACCTGAGCCGAAGGCAGAGGCTTTAACCCACTGAGCCACCCAGGCGCCCCTATTGTTATTGTTTTTTAAAGGTTTTATTTATTTGACAGAGAGAGAGTACCAGCAGCGACAGGGTACAGGGCAGTGGGGGGAGAGGGAGAAGCAGGCTTCCCGCTGAGCAGGGAGCCTGACGTGGGGCTCCATCCCAGGACCCTGGGATCATGAACTGAGCTGAAGGCAGACTTAACAGACTGAGCCACCCAGGTGCCTTTGTTATTTTTTATTTTTTAAAAGTAGGCTCCATGACCAACATGGGGCTTGAACTCACGAGATCAAGATTTGCCTGTTTGGGGCACCTGGATGGCTCAGGCCATTAGACGTCTGCCTTCGGCTCAGGTCATGATCTCGGGGTCCTGGGATCCAGCCCCACATCAGGCTCCCTGCTCAGCAGGAAGCGTGCTTCTCACTCTCCCTCTGCTGCTCCCCCAGCTTGTGCTCTCTGGCTCTCTCTCTCTGTCAAATACATAAATAAAATCTTTAAAAAAAAAAAAAGAAGAAAGAAAAAGATTCACATGTTCTACCAACTGAGCCAGTCAGGTGCCCCTCCATGTCTTTATGTGGGTGCTGGCTGCTTGTCGAGTTCAGTCTGTATACACTTACGAGTTTTGCATGTATATGTAGAGTTATATTCAATAGAAAATTGTACCCACAAAAGTAAATTACACATACTAGTTTAGGTCAAATGTAAAAATGTAATAAAGTGACAAAGTAAATGCAGAATGTATATTGCATGCCACCATTTGTTTCAAAACATGGGGGGGGGTGTGAATATGCGTGCGTGGGTGTGTATAAGTGCATGTATATATGCAAACATATGCACATATATGCATATGCAGACTTCATCCCGTGACGGAATCTAGAAGCTGCCATCAACTTACTGTCTTTCAGAATGGACCTGGAGGACTGCGTGACGTTTTATCCAGGAAGTACATTTTCAAAACTATTAAATAGTTCACACATGTGAAAATGTTTACAGAAAGACAATAAACACCTAAAAAAAGGTCTGAAAGACCAGTATTTGGAAAGTACTGGGAAGCGGCAAGGTCCACAGGAACCTCATTTGGGTTTGGTTTTGTTTTTTTTTTTACTTTTTTTTTTAAAGATTTTATTGATTTATTCTTTGAGAAAGACAGAGAGAGAGAGAGAGAACATGAGTGGAGAGAGGGAAAAGCAGACTCCCTGCTGAGCCTGGAGCTCCATCCCAAGACCCTGAGATCATGACCTGAGAGGAAGGCAGATGCTTAACTCAGGTGCTCCCTCATTTGGGTTTCTGTTGGGATCAGAGAACTGCAAGGCGTGGGGGGATGGGGGTGGCTCACGCGCACCCCCTCTCCTTTACAGACCAGGAAACCCGGAGGTAGAACGGGCAGCCCAAGTGTGCGCAGCGTGCCCCCCTCCCCCCAGGTTTGACTCCGGCCTGAGGATAGTGGGCGGGGCTTTGGATCCGATGGGGTTGGAAAGTTGTGTGACCTCTGAGCCGGGCTCTGCTAGTCTGAAAGTGGGGACAATAACCCCCACTCCGTTCAGATGTCAGCAGAACCGAGGTATGTGGGTGGAGTGGCCGGCGGGCCTCGGGAGCTCTCTAAGTGGCCGCCTCACGCCGCCTGCAGGGAGGGGACTGCCCGGAGTCTCCGCGTGCTCTGGTCCAAAAGGGACACACGGTGGCGCCCTCCCCCCGCGGGTCCCGCGAAGTCCCAGCCTCCGAGGGCCGTGGAGGCTGGAGGGAGGGAGAGGTGGGAGAAGCTGCGTGGGCACACTCAGCTCAGGCTTCTGGGCCCTGGGGTTGGAAGGGTGAAAGGCGGAGGGCGTCCCTGCTCAGGGAGGCAGGACCGTAGGGACTGGCTAAGCCCAAGAAGGAGGGAAAAGGGGAAAAAACGTTCCATCGGGCTCTTGGTTAAGATCTTGCCGTGTGTGAAGGGTGGTCCCCTAAAAGATAGGTCGACCTGGAACCCGTGAATGTGACCTTATTCAGAAAAATAGTCTTTGCAGATGTAATTAACACAAGTCTCTAGAGATGAGATCATTGGATTACCCAGGCGGGTCCTAAACCAATGACAGGTGTCCTTGGGAGGGAAGACACAGACTGGGAGAAAGCCTTGTGGCCGTAGTAGAGGTTGAAGTGTTGCAGCCATGAGCCAAGGAAACCAGGGAAGAAGCAAAAAAGGACCCTCCCCCTAGAGCCTTCCAGGGAGCCTCACCTGCCAACACCTTGATTTCAGACTTCTGGCCTCCAGAACCAAGAGGAAATCAATTTCTGTTCTAAGTCACCTAGTTTGTGGTCATTCATTCTAACGGCCCCAGGAAACCAATACATGTTTAAATTCTTTCGCTGCTGCTCAGGCCACTGACTCCCAGCCCCAGTAGCCTACAGGACAGCACCAGAGGCCCCCTAGCTCCTGACCCCACGATTTGCTCCCCAAATCCAAGTTCCACCATACCCACTGCTTCCCAAACATGGGCTCTTTCACACCTCTACGCTTTTGCTTTCAGTGGCCCGCTACCTGGGGTGCCCCTCCTTATGGGTCCACACCCCCCATACAACTCCTATACACCCTTCAAAGCCCTCCTTAAACATCCCCTCCATCTCTCCCCAGGACCCTTGTGCCACTCCTCACCAGAGTGTTCCGCTGAGGCCCAGAAGGAAGAAGAACCTTCAGAAGTGGCAGAAGGATCTGAGCCCAGCCTGCACTGTGGCTCCTCCCATGGGGGGTCCCAGTCGAACACTGCCGATGCCTCCCCTTATCCGCACCGCAGCTCCTGGCCCCAAATTCATGGCTGGCTCTTAACCAACTGAGCCACCCAGGCGTCCCATGGCTGGCTCTTCTATGGATTCTGAACCTTGTCAACACAGTCCTCCAGTGAGCAGGAGTGACCCGATCACACGATGCTCTCCCCACTAGGAAACACCTGAAAAACTCTCTTTACTTCCCTCGCTCAGTGGTAACTGGGCAATGGAAGGGGTTCCGTAAACTAGAATGAATGAGCGAGCCATTCTGAATGACAGAATGGTTTCCAAGGATGTCAGGTCCTGGGAATGTGTCACTCTCCTCAAAGGCAAGAATAAATTATGCAACTCTCTGAAGCCAGACTTTTTGCCTTCTCCCACCCTGCCTCCTTCCTCCAACCACCTCCACCCCGCCCCCCCCCCACCAGGTTTCTGGGAGGGCACTGGGCTCTCCAGAAAATGCCTCAGGCTCTCTAGTGGCCCGTTTCCTGATTACAGACGAAACTAGAGCTTAAAGCCGAGTGAATCACTAGCAGCCACCAGCCAGGGCCTGTTGGGGTGTCGGGCAGGAAGGGAGAAACCAGGCTCCCCCACCTGCCTCCCCTACTCCTGCCACCCCCAGCCCTGCCATCACTATACAACTTTGCAAACCTCTGTAGTCCTGGCCATACAAGGTGGAAAGTGCCGAGCCCTAGGTGCAGGCGACTTTGAGCAGCTCCAAGACTGTCCCCACT
Organism: Lutra lutra; assembly: GCF_902655055.1. NCBI lineage: Eukaryota > Metazoa > Chordata > Mammalia > Carnivora > Mustelidae > Lutra > Lutra lutra. Next base: position 134,284,626 of record NC_062285.1, read on the forward strand.
CCCAGAACCCACTTGGCCACACCCAGATCCCAAAGAACCCACAGCCTGAACAGCTTGTAAACCCTCTTCCCATCCCTGGCAACTCACCAATGACACCCAGGTAGAGCAGCCCCATTTGAGCGGTAGGGAAACCAGCTCAGGGAGCAGGAACTACTGAGACCATCATCAAGTGTTCCTGGGGCTGGAGGCAGAGGTGGGGGAACTATAGAACCCAATAGTTAAGAGCCCAAGTCCAGGTTCAAATTCAAAGTCAACTCTGGCAAGTCTCGGGATCCTGGCAAACTTGGGCACATTTCTTAGCTTCTATAGGCCTCAGTTTCCCCATCAATAAAATGGGAGTCCTGGGGTGCCTGGGTGGTTCAGTGGGTTAAAGCCTCTGCCTTTGGCTCAGGTCATGATCCCGGGGTCCTGCGATGGAGCCCCACATTAGGCTCTCTGCTCAGCGGGGAGCCTGCTTCCCTTCCTTTCCTCTCTCTCTGCCTGCCTCTCTGCCTACTTGTGATCTCTGTCAAGTAAATAAAATCTTTAAAAAAAAATAAATAACAAATAAATAATAAAATAAAATGGGAGTCTAAGTAACTGCACATCACAAGAGTGTTGTAAGGATCCCGTGAGTTGACACAGAGAAGGCTTAGAACAAGCAACGCATCCTCTATAAACAGTGGCTGTTTTTTAAAGGGTATTTTGAAGGAATCTTTTCCCAAGGACAAAGCATTTGGAAGAATCCTTGTCATCAGAGAGGAATGTTCCCCACACCTGTGTGGTAGAAAGCTCAGGCCTGGGGGCCTCCTTATAAATCCTGAGGCCTGCCCCCCCCCCCAACCCCGCCACACCTGCCAGGTCAGAGTCTGGGGGTGGGAAGCTGATGTTTTTAATAAGGGCCCCCGGGGTTCCTTGAATCAGGCAAGTCTGGAGATCTCAAAAGACTTGGAAAGTCAAGTCTTCTGAAGATTCGTCTGGTAACATACCTTCCACCCACCTGTCAACAGGTCCTTGGGGGGAAACCAACTTTCTCTTTTTCCCAGTTAGTAACACCACTCCTTGTAAACCAGTATGAGCACTCACCAGCTATACTGAATGCTAAACTCATTCCATCCATCAACAGCCTTCTAAGGCAGGTTCTCTCTCTAGCCCCATTCTACAGAGGCAGAAACTGAGGCCAAGGAACTTGGCAGAGCCAGGACTTCATTCGCCATCCCAGTGTGGCCTGTGCCAGCAGCCCCAGCTCCTCAAGGACGTGCCTAGATGCTCTGGGACAGGTGTCTCAGGAACCCGCAGTCTTCTCCAGCTGCTTCGCAGAGCTAGAGGCCAAGGTCCCAGTCCCAGTCCCCAGGACCTTCCCTTCACCTTGGCCATGAAGCCACACCAAATCCTGCAGGCTCCTTTACTGGACTCGTCTCTGCCTCCTGGCCTAGGGCAGAAGAGGGCGCTCCAGAGCCAAGGCAAGTCCAGGCTTCGAGGCATGCCCCGTCCCATCCCCTCTCCCCTCACTCCCTCACCTGCTCCTTTCTCCCACCCTGTTGTGTCACTAGCATTTTCTCTGCAAGTGCAGTGCCTTTGACCAGGCTGCTTCCCTCCAGCCAGGCCCACCCTTTCCATGTTGAGAGGGCAGCCTCCTCCAGGAAGCCCTCCTGATTGCTGCTCTGGGTTAGTTGGCTCCTCGGTGCCCCCACCGCCCTCTAGGGCATGACTGCCTCAAACAGGGATGATGCTGTGACCTAAGGATCTATCTCCAGGTACTCTAAGCTGGTGGGGGAAGCGGGGAGGAGGAGCAGAGACAGAGAACAGGTATCACTCACCTCCTTCCCGGCAAGGCAGGGGAAGAGGGACAGGGCCAGTCTCCCTGCCCTGCCTCTTCCACTGGCCATGACCCCAGGCCCTTAGTCAATACCTGTTGGGCAACCACAGGACACACTGGCAGGGACTGACTGGAGGGGGAGGAGGGTGGAGCTGTTTGCTTCCTGAGGGGCAACTTTGGCCAGCCCCATCCCTCTCTGCACCCCCCCAGTACACACACACACCTGTGCTTGGGCCAGAGGCTTGGAACACGGAGGGATTCCTTGAGGTGTGACTTCTTGATGGGTGGTCTCTCCAGGTGTCCCAAGCCTCCAGGCAGCCCCTGCCCCATCCTCTGGGGGACCCCGCAGGAATGAGGCTGATGTTGTCACTGGCCCATGGCCCTTGCCCACAGATGAGAGCCTGTGGCTTCCAGAGCCGGTCAAGCCAGAGCTGAAGTCTTGTGGCCCCAGCGAGGCAGGATGGGGTCTGGCGTCCTCCCTCCCAGCTCCCACAGCCCTCCCCTCTCCAAGCAAGGGAGAGCACTGGGGTGGGGGGAAGAGAACGGGGCGGGGCGCCCAGAAGGTGGGGGTGGGGGCTGGGCTCTGGAGCCAGGGATGCTTCCTGCGGACATTCTGGACATTCGACTCCCACATTCCGGGCCATTCCAAAGACTCCTCACTCCTCCTCCCTTCTCCCTTCCCCAGTGTAGGGGGAGGGCAGTGGCCCGGGTCTGAGCTAGCCGGCATGGGGGGGGGGGGCTCTCGGGGAGGGACTGAGGTCTGTACTGGAGGGGCTGCCCCGAGTCCTGTCCGAGGCACCGCCCCAGGGGTCCTTGTGATTCTCATAAACAGGAAGTCCCCCCCCCACCGTTGCAGACAGGCCCCTGTGTGTGCAGACGCTGGCTCTGGAGGCCCAGCGGTCCTTGACCTCTCCGGCTGCTTCCTGTTAGCTGGGCCAGAGGAGAGAGAGGGAGACAGAAATGGCCCGAGATGGGGAGAGGCCTGAGGGAGTGTGAGAGTAGCAGAGACAAGCACAGTGAGGCCGAGAAGTGGGGAGGCCAGAAGTCTGGCCCATAGTAGGTGCTCAGGAAATAACGCAGCCTGTGGCTGAGTAGGGAGGAGCGGGCCACTCTGGGGACAGGAGCATAGTTAGGGGAGACAGAGGCACCCCACTCTCACTGAAGCCTGGCACGTAGTAGGTGCTCAGCAAGCATGGGAGGCCTATGTTTAGGATAGGCGAGAAGGGAGTGTTCTTGGGAGAGTAGCACTACTGGGGGGGTGGGGAAGGGGCTCCCCTGGCCTGGCTGCTCCCTGTGTGCGGACAGCCCCCCAAGACTCAGCATCCCATTGTCCCTGTCTGGCCCTCACCCACACCACCCCCCACGACTGGCTGGGCCAGGCCACTGTCTCAAGGCCCTTTATTTTTAAAATCCCTGTGGTGTTCCCACCCCAAACCGAAGGAGCGGTGCCAGCCACAGATCGGCCTGCGGCCTGGGCTCAGGGCCCAGAGGCACTGGGGGCGGGGCATCCGGCCAGCCCGCAGCTGCTGGGACAATTCCGGGAGGCCAGCGAGGCTAGCAAGGCTCCTGGGATGCCCCCACACTGGGCCCAAGGGGTTAGAGCCCAGAGGCCCCCTGGGGCAGCAACGAGAGGAGCATGTTAAATCCAGTGGTATATTCTTCCACCCAGCAAACGTCCGTGTCCCCCACAGTCCACCAGACAAACATGAGCACAGCACCTACTGGGGGGTAAGGAAGGACCAGCAGGCTCAACCTCAAGAGCGGGGACAGGTAGGGTCTTGCAAGGATGCAAGTGCGACATCTGTGGAGCAGTTCTGGAAAGGGCCCCCAGCTCCTCCCAGGCAGTGTGGCCTTGGGTGTGGCATGAGGCCTCTCTGAGCCTCGGGCTCCTCCAGTGAGACTGGACAGTGAGAACCACCGCCGAAAGCTGTGCGCCACCTCCCTGCGCAGCGGTGAGCAGGGCAGCAGTGGTCCCTGCCCTCGGGGAGCTTAATGTCCTGGGTGGGGGGGAGGGGCCCCTGTATGAGCAAGGTCATGGTAGTCTCTTAAGACACGGAGGAGAAGCACAGGAGGGAGTGTGCCGGTGAAGGCCGGTGAGGCTAGGGGTGGCGCCGAAGTTCATTTAAATGGGTGGTCTAGGGGCGCCTGGGTGGCTCAGTCGTTAAGCATCTCTCTTGGGCTCAGGTCATGATCCCAGTACCCTGGGATGGAGCCCCATATCAGGCTCCCTGCTCAGTGGGAGGCCTGCTTCTCCCTCTCCCACTGGCCCCTGCTCGTGTTCCATCTCTCACTGTCTCTGTCAAATAAATAAAATCTTTTTAAAAAGAAAGAAAGAAACAATAAAAGGTAAAACGTATCCCCTCAAATAAATAAATAAATAAACGGGTGGTCTAGCAGGCTTCCGAGGAGGTGGATTGGGGCTGACAAGGAGGCCGACTTTCACTTACCTTGGGGAAGAGTGTTCCGGGCAGAGGAAGGGCAGAGGAAGATGCAGTGCAAAGGTCCTGAGGCAGGGATGGAGGGGAGAGCCTCAGATCATGGGTAGAAAAGGACTTTGTAAACTCTGGGGGGCTGTGCACTTGCCCTTCCAAGCCTTCTTGGTATTGTCATTATGTCAGTTCTGGGGAGGAGACAGGAATGTCTCATACACTCAAACCGCCGCTGAGGGCCGTCCAGGCATCTGTTCCCCTTCATTTACTCCACCTAGAGAATGCCAGGCTGGCTGGCTGGCCAGCCGAGGTGCGTGGGCCCTTGGCCTACAAAGGGTGTTCACTCCGGCCCAACCCGTTTTCTCTTTTGATCCTCCCAATGGCTATGAGGTAGAGGAGGAGGGGCGCTTATTATCACTGGGTCCATTTGACAGAAGGGGAAACCGAGACCGGGGGTGGGCGCTAGATGGTGGCGGCGGCTTGCTGAGATCACCCAGCTCATTAAGGGCAAAACGAAGCCATGTGCCCAAGTAGCCTGGTTCCCAGGCAAGTCCATTTCCCCCCTCAGTCGTCCCTTGAGACCTCCCCCAGGCCTCCCCCAAAAAGCATTTCCCTACCTTACCCCAGCATCTACGTTGGCACCCACAAACCAGCATGCAAACTCCACCAGGAGGTACCAGCCTCCCCCCAGGCTCTCGCCAGAGAAGAATGTGGCCTGACCCTCCCCGCGGGAGCTCTGGCCAGCAGGTCTTGGCAGAAGAGACATTGGCTGAGTCAACAAGAGACTGGCAGGGGCTCAGCCTGCCCACCGAGTAGAGTCAGAGACCAAGAGGGGGCTGCCCATCTCCTGCCCCTCACTCTCCAGGCCACCCACCCTCCTCCTGGTCTCGGCAACCCCCAACCCGCTTAACCCCTGCAGGCCTGCCCAGGAGGTGGCCTGGTGAGAATCAGTTGGTCAGTCCCCTGCAGAGAGGTGCTGTGTGACCTCAGGTAGGCCGCTCCACCTCTCTGGGTCTGTTTTCTCACCCGTGAGACCCTCTACTCACCCCTGAGGCTGTCATTGGCTTTGTGAATGAATAAAGGTTATTCTGCACAGAAAACCACAAGCCACTGTGTCTCTGCGAGCTGCAGGGGGCGCTCCTGAGTCCAAAGGGAAGAGCTGTGCCCTGTTGCCTGTGCCAAGTAGGTACTTTAAGAGGGCTTGCTGGGGTGCGACAACTGAGCCCATGCAACAATGCAGAGAAGGACAAGAAGGCTAAACATCTGCGATCATCATGACCCACACCCCCAGCCGGTGTGTGCAAAGGTCCTTTCCCAGCTATCTTCCTTGATCACAGGCATTGTCATTCCCATCTTACAGATGAGAAAACTGAGGCCCTCGGAGGTGAAGGAACTGGCCCCATCCATAGCTGGGACGAATGGGAGCCAGGTCTTCTGACTCCTATGGGGGACATTGGGAGAGGGGGATCCCCTGGGGGCCTGTGTGCAGCACCAGGAGGTGGAAGGAGGTAGAGTGAGCAGGGGTTATAGGGAGTCAATTTTGGCTCCATTTCAGGGAGAAATTCTTGACTGGCAGAGCTGTCCCCTCGGGGTGAGCTCCCAGTCACCAGAAAGGCAGAGTCCCAGTAGTCAAGACTGCTTCTGAGCAAGTCCGGCCCCAGGAGGACGCGTGTGTGGCCCTTCCAAGACACAGACTGACAGAACAGGGTCCCTTGTGGCCTCAGAGCCTTTGCCCTCAAGGCAGCCAAACACTGGGGACACCACAGGCCTGGGCTTGAATCCCGTGGGACCACTTCTGCACTGTGAGAGGTTGAGGAAGTCACTTTACCTCCTTGGCCTCAGTTTCCTCGTCTGTACAATGGGGGTGTGAGGATTAGAGCAAACCCAAGTAAAGTGCCCAGCCCAGAGCTCAAGCTTGACCCAGACACTTAGGTGGTGTTTCATGAATGTTCTTCTGGCTTCTCATAACCTTCCTCTTGCCCTTAGTCTCAGAGAGGAAGGAGAAAACCAGGAGCTGAGAAGAGGTGGCAGGAAGAAGGGTCATTGGATGAACCCAAGACTTGGGAGCCGGGAGCACCGGGTTTGAGCCCCAGCTCCACCAGGAACAGGATACCTGCTTCCTCTCCTCTGTAAGGGACCCAAGCAAGCCCTTCATTGACCCAAGCGAGCCAGCTTTTGTTAGAAGAAAACAGATGGACCCATGCATCCCGGAATGAGCCTTAGGGTGAGAAAGGAACCCCAAACCCCATCTAAATGGGGCCACATGAAGCCCCAAGGGCTGGGCGAGGTGGCTGGGGGGAGGTGATCCTGAAGATGGTCAGGCCAACGCAGCGCTGGCTCCCCGCCCACGCCCACGAGCCTATCTCTCAGGCCAGGCTGGACCGCAGAGAATAGTCCATTGTTTCTGCTCCTCAAATACTTTTCCTGTCCCCCTTGCCCCTCCTCTCTCCACACCCCACCCCTACCTTGAGAACAAAGATCTCCTGGAAGACCCCCTCCTCACTGCCCTTCCATCTAGGCTCCTGGACGCCTGGCCCAGCTCTGGAGAACCTGGTTCCTTCACCCCTGGGACAACAGGGTCACCAGGTCCAGACCCTTCGGCTGCCCTTCCCCACCTCCTGAAGCTATGGGCTTCTCAGACCCCCACTCCCGCCTCCATCCATCCATCGGACTGTCCTCCTCAGGGGTGGGGCTGGAGGAACTGACCCTACATCCTTCCTAGCCCCCGTCCAACTTCTTGTCCTGTTCTCCAAGAGAAAGGGAGCCTGGCTGCGGGGAGGGGGCAGGGGAGCCTTTCCCCGCCCCCATTTCCCTGCAGAGCAGGGAACAAGGAATCAGAGCTGAGTTGGCCTGCAAGGGTCCAGCTGAGAAAACTCTTCCACATGGCCGGCCCTTTTCCCAGAGCCTGGAATTCCAGAGGCGTTTCCGGCCCTGACAGCTGCCTGCCTCCGGGAGCTGAGCTCTCCCTCCAGGCCTCCCTGCCACGCCTTTCCAAATACCCTTGGGATTAACTCCCATCCTAACCCCACCGTCCCAACAAGCCACTCACACGCAGGCATCACCCCTAGAAACAGCTGAGCTGGACAGCCAGGGACGAATCTGCCATCACCTGGCCCTCAGGCCACCCGCCAGCCCCGCAGCAGGGCCCCATTGTCCCTCATCACTCAGTCATCACTCCATCCCACACCTCATGGGGCACACGCTCGTGCCAGACACACACACTTAGTGTACTCGGCCTGGCTCATATGCCTTCTGCTTTGCACAGCTTCACACATCTGTGGAGAGCCCCATCCTGCCTCCTCCAGGAAGCCTTCCTGGGAGCCCTGCCAAGTCCGTGCTCTGCCTGAGCCTTCACTGTCTGTGAGCTTGTGTTTCATCATTAGGGCTGGGAGAAGGCACCAGTAGGCACTCAGCAGATGGTCACCCACACCGAAGGCAGCCCTGTGGAGTGTGGCTTCTGGGGACTCCCAGCTCTGCTATGGGCTGGTTGGGTAGCCCTGACAAGACCTGCCTTCTCTGGTCCTCAGTGTCTCCACAGCCCTCTGAGGCCCTGACACTCCACAAACCAGTGTTGACTCCTGGGGCTCTCCTGTAAAGAGGAAGGAATGAGCGGACGGAAGTTTCCTTCCAGAAGGGTCTCCATCCCGTGGCTCCCTCAGAGCACATTCCTGTCCTCAAGGTCCACCAGGGGAGAAAGACCTGGGGCTAGCTTGCTGTCTGTTGTATTAGTGAGGAAATCCCAACCAGAATACCAAAGCACCCCACTCCCAAAGGCAGCCCTCACTGGGGGCAGAACAGCAGCCCAAGCTAGCTCAGACCACAGAGGGCCTGGCATTCAAGGCTTCTATCCCATCCTCCATAGTAGACCCTTCCTAGCTCATCCTCTACCCTTCTGGCCCCTGTTCTCTACCCAGCTCACCTATGGGCCATGATTCCCCAAGATATGAAGCACAGCTCAAATACCACCTCCTTCAGGAAGCCTCCCTGGGCCTCCTCAATCAGTCTGCTGGCTCCCTGGCCCCTTCTACCACTGTTTTGACCCTTCATCCTCACCAGTATCTTCCCTGTGTCTTCCCTACCAGACCAAAAGTCTCTGGAGAGTAGGAACGACACTCCTTACTCACAGCTGCCTCCTCACAAGACACCCCACCTGGGGGCCTGACCCACAGCAGGAACTTACTTAAAATGTGTTAAACGAAATCATCTTTGGGGAAAGGAAATAATAGTAGCTGTCTTTCCTTGAGCAGTAACTATACAGGTCAGGCAGTGAACGTTCTAGCCCATCACAGACAACACAAATGAGGCCCAGGCAAAAAAGCCGCTTGTCCAAGGTCACTCTGCTAGTGAGAGGCAAAGTGGGATTTGGATATGGGTTGGTCCAACTTGCAGATACACGCTGGGCTGTACAGGTTAGAGCATGGGGTCGGGGGCCGGGTAACCCCCTCAGCGCCATTGCCGGTCTACCCTAGCAGAGGACATAATCTGTCTCATGAACTTCCTCAGGCACCCAGTGCTGTCCCCTCCCCCTGCAATGCCTAGGTATGTCTGAGACTCTGCCGGGAGTCTGGCCCACGGATACTCTTCCTAGAGTAGTCCTAGGAGGAGGGCTCCTGCTCTTATGGTGAGGGCAGTCAAGTTCAGGGGACAAGGATCCCCTTCGGATGCTGCCTGTGACCATCCACTTCCCCAGGAGTACTGGGAGACCCTCTCCTGGGAGACCTCGCAGGCCAACAGACATCAATATGCAGGACGGACCGGTGCAGGGGAGAGGCTCGCTCTGAAGGAGGACCTCCAGGAGGAGGCGACATTTCAAAGCAGCCCGTCAAGGATGTTTTGCCCTAGGGTGACCCACTGATGGAGGCGAGCGAGGTCTGTGAATGTGAGAAAGATGAAGACAAGTTCAGAGACCATGCTGGTCCGCAGAAACCAGATGTGAGTCGATGTAAAGGTTTGGACAGGATGGACAGGGTAAAGAACGAGTGAGCGCATGAAACGCTACGGGGGTGGGTGGGGCTAGGGGTCAGCTGAGGAATGGGTAAGTGGTTAGGTGATTGGATGGGTAACAGGTCAATGGATGAGTGAGTGGGTGGGTAAATGGAGGGTGGAGGGGGAGTCGAGGGATAGATGGGAGTGTGGGTGGCATGCAGGAGGGTGGAATCGTAGATGGATGGACCACTGGCTACTCAGGAGAGAGAGTACTGGGAACACCCATCAATTGGCCAAAAAGCCCAGGCAGACTTTGGGATGGGAAGGGTACGTGCTAAGCTCCCTAGGGAGGGGCTGGGATGAGGGTTGATAGATGTGGCCAAGCCAACTCACTCAGCTCAAGGATCCCACTCCAAACCTCACTGGAGCCGGGTGGGCAGCCACTGGCATTCTTGAGTCCCCAAGAGGGAAGTGTCCCTCTCTAGCTGTTCCCTGAGAGGACACCCGGCCCAGAAACTGCCTCCTGTGCATAAGCCCCAAGCCTCAGCCCACCCAGTCTGCAGGGGTGAGTTGAGGGGGCAGCTGAGCTCTGTGATTCAGCCCAACTCCACCCCCCTCCCCACCCGCAGCCCCCTTCCTCTGGGACAGAGGAGGAGCTACTAGTGGCTCCTGAATTCTAGGCAGCCAGAACCCGCTAGCAGCTCCCAGTCCCTGGCTGGGACACATTTGTTCTGCATTCTACACGGTGATTACAGCTCCCCAGGGTTAACCCGTGCACTCCTGGACACAGACAGCCCCTCCAGAGGGGAAGGAAAGGGACCCTGAGAAATTGGTGGAGGAAAAAAGAGCACAGGAAATGGGGACTGCCTAGCCTTTCATCCTTCACAAGGGTGCCAAGATCCCTGCATTCTACCCATTTCCCAAAGGGAAAAACTGAGTTGGATCCTTAAATCAGGAGTAGAGTAAGGAACAGGAACACAGCCTACATGGAGAGGTCACTTCTGTCTGGAGAGAGACTTTGAATGAAGGGAGAGAGCATCTCTTAGCCTCAGTTTACCTATCTGTAAAATGGGGCCCAAAAAAAAAAAAAATTCCTGACTCACAGACCGCCTTGCCATGTGCTAGTGGAGACCAAGTACCTCGCACATAGGAGGAAGGTTCTGAGCCACTGGTTCCCTGCCCCCAGCCCGGAGCTGGAGAGGATGGAGAGAGTGTGTGGCAGGCTGTAAGCATTCCCATTAAGACTGCCTTCTCAGCCATCTCTGGGGTTGGCGACAAGTGGCAAATATCTGCCCTGGTATATACCATTTTATAGACAAGAAACTAGAGGATCAGAGAGGCCAAGTGCCTTTCCCCCAGTCACACAGTGCCTGGGAAGCCGCTTGAGCCAAGTTTTGGGTTCAAGTCCTCTGGCACGGCACTAAATTGCTTCCTTTGCTAGTTGTTCTGGGATCCTCTGGCTCGAATGCCAAGTAATTTATTGTCTAAATAGGTCACCTTTGAGAGTAAAAGGAACTGTTGTTAATATGCTGAGGGGCACCTGGCTCGCTCAGTCGGTAAGGCCTGCAACTCTTGATCCCAAGGTTCTAAGTTCAAGCCCCGCACTGGGTATAGAGATTACTTAAAAATAAAACCTTAGAGGGGCACCTGGGTGGCTCAGCGGGTTAAGCCGCTGCCTTCGGCTCGGGTCATGATCTCAGGATCCTGGGATCGAGCCCCACATCGGGCTCTCTGCTTGGCGGGCAGCCTGCTTCCTCCTCTCTCTCTCTGCCTGTCTCTCTGCCTACTTGTGATCTCTCTCTGTCAAATAAATAAATAAAATCTTTAAAAAAAAATAAAAAATAAAACCTTAGAGATGCCTGGGTTGTTCAGTTGGTTAAGTGTCCTACTCCTGATTTCAGCTCAGGTCATGGTCTCAGGGTTGTGGGATTGGGCCCTGTGTCAGGCTCCATGCTTGGCATGGAGTCTGCTCGAGATGGTCTCTCCCTCTGCCTCCTCCCGTCTCCTCTCTCTCTCTCTCAGATAAATAACTCTTTAAAAAAAATTTTAATAACATCTTTTAAAAGATAAAATAATTGTGCTGGGCCCATCCTGGGCAAACAGGAAAGTATGGCCATCGTGCCAGAGCAGGAACCTTTGGGCAAATCATTGCACGTCTCTGCAAAATGGACATGAGGCACTATTGTCCCTATGGGGCTCTCATGAGGATTAAATGTGGCACTGCCTGTAAGAGGCTGTAAGGGACTGGTATACACTCGATGCTCAATAAATGCTGGTTATGGGGCGCCTGGGTGGCTCAGTGGGTTAAGCCGTTGCCTTTGGCTCAGGTCATGATCTCGGGGTCCTGGGATCGAGTCCCGCATCGGGCTCTCTGCTCAGCGGGGAGCCTGCTTCCCTCTCTCTCTCTCTCTGACTGCCTCTCTGTCTACTTGTGATCTCTCTGTGTCAAATAAATAAATAAAATCTTTTAAAAAATAAGTAAATAATAAATGCTGGTTATTACTACCACTATTAATGATAACAGCTCCTAGTCCCTGCCTCCATCACTGTCCTTCCAGTCCATTCCTGGCTCAGAGAAAGGGCTTCGAAATACACATCTGACTCACACTGCCAGCTGGCTCCCCGTCCTGCCCGGGAGAGGCTGGACACCCGGCCCAAGGTTAAGCCCCCACCACCTGGCCCAGTTCTCTCCCAGCCCTTGACTGTGCCCTGCCCCCATCCCTGCCTCTCAGGGGTAGTCTCCCTTCTTCTTCACCCGTGCTCTTCAGCACCCCTGAGACTGTCCCCAGTCCCCCCCCCCCAGGACAAATCACCTCCGAGTTGGACCCCAGGAAAGGGCTCTGACCCATGGGAGTCTCAGTCCTACTGCTGTGCCACTCGAGCAGGTGCTGGGAATTCTTTGGGCCTCAGTTTCCCCACCTGTTCCTCTGTCCAGCTGGGGAAATAACCCCGTGCCTTGGTGGTCAGTGTGAGGATTCAGGAGCCAACGCCAGAGGGCGAGCCCTCTGTCAACAGCAAAACCTTGTCTCCTCCACCTGAGGGTAAACACAGCCCTCCTCCCCAGCCCAACGACACACTCAGACAACTTCCTCTGGCCACACCCACCTCCTCCAGCAGATCCTTAGCTCCAAATCTTTGCTTGTGCCCTTCCCCTCCGTTCCCCCTGCCTACGTGTCCTTTACAGCTTAAGTCAGCTATCACCTTCACCCTTGCTGGGCCCCTCCTCTCCCCTGGAGGCTGTTAGGGGTCTCTGTGCAATGACAGCTGGGGAATTTCTGCCTGTCCCCAGGGAACTCACAGTATCAGAGAAGGGAAAAAAAAAAGAGAGAGAGAGAGAGACAGGGATCAGAGCTCTATCTCCCCTCCTTAAGGACCTGTGGAGGGCGGTTCCGTGCCCCTCCCAGCTGGGGTTGGGGGATGCTCAATAAAGCTTTCAGAACCCATCCATCTCAGGTGTGGTCTTACCACCACTGTGTACCTGTTCAGCAGGCCTCCTAGGTGCTGACAGAGCAGAGAACAGCTAAGAACATAACATCTGATGCCTACTATTATCCTATTTTACAGATGGGAAACTGAGGGCCAGAAAACAGTGACTAGGGCCCGGGAGGAAATCAGGCGGTTGGGTTCTAGGGCCCCCATCCTTGACTACCACACCACACACCACTCTACAAGTTGCCTACCGGGATCTGCTCCCGGGTCTGGCTCAGTCAGGTCTTCTCCCAGCACCCCTGAGGCCTGCACTGGACTGAAAAGAATCCAGGATTGGGAGAAAAGCAGTGGACATCCCAACTTGTAGAGCTCAGGGTCTACGCGGGTCTTCCCGGCATTCAAGGCCCTGGAGACCCGAAAGGAGCGGCTGGGGAGGCCAGGAGCCAGAGTCCTCAGGTCTGCGCGCCCAGAGGCCCCGCGGGGAGCCAGTGGGGGAGGGGAGGGCTGCCGACGACGCGCGTCTCCCCACCCCCCGTCCGCCCCCGGGCACCCGCACTTTCGCCGGGTCTCCGCCTGCCCGGGGCCGCGGGCCAGAATCCCGGCCCCGCGCCCTGGCCGCCCCCCCGCCCCGCTCCGGCTCTCACCGCCCCTTGCGGCGGCCGGACTGGTGCCCCGGAGGGGGCCCGGCCCCGCCCGCGGGCGGGAGGAGCGAGGCGCGGGGAGGGAGCGCCCACACCCCGCCCCCGCCCCCGGAGCCAGCCCGCGAAGCCCGCGGCCAGGGCGGCGCAGACCGGCCCAGCCACTCGCCCAGGCTGTGCGCCGGGACGCGCTGCCGCCACCCCTGCCGCCGCGTCCGCCCCTCGGCCCCCGGCCCCCGGGGCTCGCGGAGCGAAGGTAACAGCGCCACCTGGGTGGGCGTGGACGCCGGCGGGGGTGGGGGGAACCCGGCACCCTCCTAGGCACCCGGGGGCTGAGGTGGCGGGGGGAGGCCAGGCGGCCCAAGGCGCTCCCGGTGCCAACAAGGAAGGCCCAGCCGCCGGCCGCGGGAGCAGCGCGGGGGTGCCTCCAAGTTTGGGGGTTGTTTTGTACTGTCCCCGGCGAGCGGAGGGGCGCAGAGTTGGGGTGGGTGAGCGGTAAAGCGGGCTGCGGGAGGAGGGGGCGAGCGGAGGGCCGTCTACGCTCCTTCCTGCCCTGGGAAAGGAAGGGAAGGAACGGGGAGGGGGCGATGTCCCGGAATGTCGGGCCCCTTGGCGAGGCCGGCGTGGAGAGCGGGAAGTGGGGGGCGGGAGGGACCGCTGGGGAGATGGACCAGGCACCCTGCCCCCTCCCCAACCGCCGCATTCCAAACCGAGCAGCGGATGAGGTCATCCCGTCCGGTTCCCCTCCGGCCACGGCAGCCGGCTGTCCCCTTCTCCCGCGGAGCGACCCTCCCCATTCTAAACCCCTACCTCCCAAAGGGAATGTTTTATGGCCAAAGTCTTCCCGGGGCTTCCAACGCCGACTGGCCTCGAGATTGTTCTGTCCTAGCCTCTACCAGGCAAGACCCGCGAAGTCTGAAGCCCATTTTCTAGACCGGGAAACTGAGGCCTAGAGAGGCAGAGGGACCCGCCTGAGGCCGCGCCAAGCGCCTTTCGGGGACTGGAAACCAGGACTGGGGGACACTTGGTCCGTGGCCAATCCCCTCCCCTAGTAGAGGGCTTCGGCCCTAACTTGGAGTGGTGGGCCAAGAAATGTCTCCCCCCGCCCCCCACGCTCTTCCCTCTCATTCCCCTGTGGCCCTTGGTACTCCCACCTAACCCCCTCAGTCCAGCAACAGGGTCCCCGCTGCGACTTCGGACAGCTTGATGCGCTTTTCCTGGTTTCAGTTTGCCCGTCTCTCCACGTGCGGTGGGTGTGGGGGCTTTAAGGGCCAAGAGGGTCCCCAGGGAGTTAATCTTTTATTCTAGGACCGGTCCTGACCCAGGCAGGGCCGCGCTGTCCAGCGGTACTGGTGGTGTTACCTAGCTGGACACAGGTGGCGAGGGGACTGTGTGCATGTGCGTGGCCTCCCTGGTGACAGGTGGCGCGCTGGCAGGCACGCGGGTGACCCCCCAGGTGAGCCCGTGGGTGCAGGCGCCCCGCCTCTGCCCTCCCCCAATGTCAGACCGCCCCCTCCCTCCACCGCACCACGGAGCCTCCACAGCGGCCCCTGTCGGCCGCTGTGAGAGCGTGGTCCCTGCCTCCCGCCTCAAACCTTGTCCGTTGCGGTCATGACCACCATTGAGTAACCTCTTCCCAAGTGCTTCCTCCTGACTATCCTCTGTAGACTAAATACAAGGACTGCTGGGACTTTGAGGCTGCTCGCTGACCACTCCTGCCTGGGTCACGGGCACTGAATCCACGCAGCTGGGTCTCCTGCCTCCCAGGCCTGCCCTTCCTGAACTCAGCTGCTGGGCATTGCCACCTCCAACAACCATCCCTGGGCCCTTGTGGTCCTGCCTCTGCCCTGGCATTTACTAGTGATGGTGACAGAATCCCAGGGAGGCTCCCGGCCATGGCACTTTCTTTGCTCTGTGACTTGGGGCCGGTCAGTCCCCTTTTCTGCACCTCATTTTGTTCACCTGTAAAATGGGTGTCCTGAGAGTTAACAGGTAGTAATTCTGGGCTGGTGGGAGGAAGTAGGCCTTGCACTGGGACACCTGGAGCCCCTCTTCCTCCAGGGCCAGGTGGGTGCATCTGATCTTCCCCAATAAACCCTGCAGTCAGCACCTGGCGCCAAGTAGCTGGGACCAAGAGGGCCCTGAATGAGAGGTGTTAGTGCTGGAGTGTTGGGTTTGAGCTGGGGCTGCTCTGCTCCAGGAACTGGGGCTCTTACAGCTCCTCTGGGGAAGGACCAGCTCTTGATGTTTTTCTTGTTTTCCACGTGGGAAAAGAGGTCCCCAGTAGCAATGCCCTGCCCTTGACCCCACAACCACTCTACAGGCAAGGTTTCTTTCTTGCAGTGTGCAAGGTAGAGGGTGAGGACAGACCTTCCAGAGGCATCTGGGAGGCAGGAGCATCCTAAGACTGGGGCAGAAGCTGGGCTCGCAAGTCAAAGTGGCCATGGGGATTCGGTGGGCACCAGGGTCCCTTTTGCTGAGACAAGAGCAGCCACTTCGAGGTGGGGGCTGGGAGAGCAGTGGGTGTAGCCACAAGGCAGACATAGGGACCCCTCACATGGCATCTCAGGGTGACCCCCCCAGTTCCTTCCCCCTCCCCAAAAGTCATCCCTCATCTCTGCAGAGCTCGGAAACCTGGAAACCTGGCCCCTGCCGTGTACCTGCTAGGTGACCTTGGCCAAGTCCCTTCCCTCTGAACCTTGGCTCTCCCTGTAAAAATGGGCTAACCCCTCAGCTTTGCGGGGCTCTAGGAGTCCTATGACGTTATGTACTGGTTGGCCAACTGCAGAGCGCTCCGTAACTTAGCAAACATTCCACGAGGACTTGGTGCCGGGGGTGCCAGGGAAAAGGATGATTCACACAGCCCCCCCCCAGGGGGAGGAGTTAGCGTCGGGGGAGGATCCGAAGGTGGGAAGGGAAGAGAATGTAGTCAGAGAACAAAGCAAGCTTTGTTTTATTGCTTTCTTTGTTTTTATCTTGTTATTTAACCTATTTTGAATTTCAAATAACATTGAGAGGGCAGTATTGAGATTTTTCTGCTTGGAGGTGGCTGCAAAATTAAAAAAAAAAAAAAGTTGAGGCACAGATCTAGGTGTTCTTGTTAAGGATTATTATCAACTTTTATCAGCTGAGGTCCCAGGCCCTTGGCAGTAGGTGACTTGCTCAAGGTCATACGGTGAAGCTTTTTCCCACCCACCGACCTACCTGCCCTCCCTTGGAAGGTGGCAAGGGGGGGAATCTTTCGGCAGGAAGGTCATTGTAGCTATCTGCTGCGATTGAACCCCTGTTGATATGGCACTTGCCACGTGCAGAGCCCAAGCTGGGTGCCAGGAGGGAGGGAGACAGGAACAGCGAGACCTCGGCCACACCTTCACAGTGTGTTGCCAATTTGGGGAAACAAGACCGGGCTCCAGGAGCCAGTCAAAGGCTTTGTGAGTCAGAGGCTCTGAGTTCAAGTTTTGACTAGCTCTCTTGATGTGACCTGAGTTCAAGTCTCGATAGCTCTCTTGAGATGACCTTGGACCATCTCTGAGCCACAGGAAAACCAGAGATCAGACCACAGGCTCATAGGCCTTCTCCAGGGATGGGATCAGACCAAGAGAAGCTTAGAGAAGGATGGGGCATGTGGGGGGGGGGGGGCAGGGGAGAGCAAGGAATAGCTTTCGGCACCAACTAAGCTTTTTCCAAAACTTGTTCCCTGACAGCAAGTCTCCTGCCTCAATTTGAAAATAGTAAAGTTCTTCCCTGCGGGCCTACTCAGAGCCTTGAATCTGCTCAGGCATGCAATGGACAGCTGGGAAAAGCCACTTTTGACCACAGGATCCTTTTTCTGGGAAGCACCTTGAAGGCGGAGGGTTCTGAGAAACCTTGGTGCAGGCTGTTTACACAGCAGTTCCCAAAGCCCGTGGCAGGGCACTACCTCCCTCCTGGCCTCTCTGAGTGGAAGACAGTTTTACCCACAGAGAAGGAGTGGTGATTTGCTCAGTCTGGCAGCGGAGGAGACTAGCTTGGGGCTCAAGAACTCTGAGTTGGTGGGGTGGAGTAAGGGATGGGCTGTGCCTTGGCCTTTTTTTTTTTTTTTTTTTTAAACAGAAGAAACTTTTTTTTTTTTAAGATTTTATTTATTTAGTTGACACAGAGACACAGCGGGAGAGGGAACACAAGCAAGGCGAGTGAGAGGGAGAAGCAAGCTTCCCGCTGAGCAGGAAGCCTGATTCGGGGCTTCATCCTAGGACCCTGGAATCATGACCTGAGCCCAAGGCAGACGCTTAATGGCTGAGCCACCCAGGTGCCCCTGCCTTGGACTTTTGACCGTGTAGACTCCTGCAAGTCAGTTCACTTCTTGGTGCCGCCATTGCTGTAAAACAGTACCTCCTCCCTCAGGGCTGTCATGTGAGTTTCATTAGTGACAGAGGTAATTTATCAGCACTTAGTAGGCATGTCACAGATGGGTGGCTGTAAGGACCATCCACGCTTCTTCTTCCTGCTGCACATCTCGAGTGGACAGCTGGGTGGATTATTCTGTCCCCCCTCCCAGTGGACCCTGCTCAGTGGCAACCACAATGCCGACCTTAAACCTGTCGTTTCCTTTGCCTACTCTTCAATGTCAGGTGCCCGGAATTATATAGCGCATCCTCCTCGTGCATTGGAAGTGACCCCCATCTCTGTCTGGTGGATGTAGTCCCCTGCTCTCCCTCGAGATGATTTGGACCCAGGATCCCCCCGGGCCCACCATCATTTTCTCTCTTTCTTTCAGGAATCTACCCCTGGGCAGAGAGGGGCTGACCACACTCAAGACACAACCTGTCCCTTCCCTGTTCTGAGACCGAACACCTACGGGGCCTTCCCTGGGGCCAGGAGGCAGGCCCCAGGGAGAGAACAGCCATGGGCCTTCCACAGCCGCAGCCTTTGGGGGTGACACCTTAGGAGCGCAGGGGGCGAGGGGGACAGCTTTCGTGCACCCCCTTCTGCAGGGAAGGAGGGAGCTGAGACGGGGACCCCGAGCCCAAGCCCCGGGCAGGGGCATGGACCAGCAGCTGTGAAGAGCCAGAGCTGATGCCAGGTCCCCAGGGGGCAGGAAGAGCCCCCGCCATGAGCCTGGGCAAGCTCTCACCCGTGGGCTGGGTGTCCAGCTCGCACGGGAAGAGGCGGCTAACGGCAGACATGATCAGCCCCCCGCTTGGGGACTTCCGCCACACCATGCACGTGGGCCGTGGCGGGGATGTCTTCGGCGACACCTCCTTTCTCAGCAACCACGGGGGCAACTCGGGGAGCACTCACCGCTCACCCCGAAGCTTCCTGGCCAAGAAGCTCCAGCAGGTGCGGCGGGTGGGGGCGCCGCCCCGGCGGATGGCCTCCCCACCCGCACCCTCCCCTGCTCCACCCGCGGTCTCCCCGATCATCAAGAACGCCATCTCCCTGCCCCAGCTCAACCAGGCCGCCTACGACAGCCTCGCGGTGGGCAAATTCACCTTCGACCGCAGTCCTGCCAGCTCCATGGACGGCCGCTCCAGTTACGGTGAGGGCCCAGGCTCGCTGCTTATTCTGTAGGTGTTGAAAGGGTTTGATGGGTCAGCCCAGCCTCCAAGTGGCCGCTTTTCCCCCACGTTAGTTTGGTTTCCCCACGGAGGTCAGGCCCAGTCTGCAGACCGTGGATGGGGTGGGGGCCAAGGGGCACAAGCCAGCTCACTCCCCAAAACCCAAAACACACTGAGGTTGAGAGGTGAGGAGCTTGGGTTGGAGTCCTATGGGCCTCTAACCTGCTCCACTGTGTCCGGGCCCCTGGCCAAGCCAGCCCATCCCCTCCTGTCCCCTTCAACGGAAGCAGCCCTCTTGAATCAGAATGACAGAGTGGATAGACTGGGAGTCTGGGCTCAGGATTAAAATCCTGGTTCTGCCTGATGTCCGACAAGGCAGCTGGCCTCTATCAGGTCAAGGCCTGGCCTGTATCATGGGTCCACAAGGGTCGTTGCTGGGATCCACAGATGGGATAACATGCATCAGGTATGGGCCCAAGTCGCAGAGTAGGTGCTTAGGACACAGGACTCACTGCTGTGTTGTTATTTGAACAGAAGTTCCTGTAACTTGGCCAGTTTGGAAAAAACACTCCCAGGGACAATAGCCAGAAGTCCCTCCTGTTGTGGGGCGAGTGGCCAGGGCCACTTGGGAGCCACTGCTCAGCTCACCTGGGAAGTGGAGCCCCTGTTGCCCCCTGGTGGCCATTCCCTGCCATGTGGCTTTGCCTCACCGCCAGGGGTTTCCTCCAGTGCTCCGCCTCCCCACTGCGCTGCTCAGATCTCCCATGGGGGGCTGGTCGGCAGTAAACACCCCGGGCCTTGGGCCTGGCGGTCTTGGAGCGAGACTGTGGTCCAGAGGTCCTTCGCAGGACATCTGCCTGTCCTTTGGGTCTGTGATTTCTGTGCAGTCAGATCCTGGTTGCTGTTTCTTTTCCTGTGCCTACCAACCAGCCCACGAGCTGTGGGTTCGCCTGCAACCCTCAGCCCCTGTCATGGAAGGGGACCAGGGACCATGACCATCAGTTGGGACTGAGAGCCAGGAGGTTTGAGCTCCAGACTTGGCTCCACCACCTCAGACTCTGTGCCCCAGGGCAAGCCTTTCCCCTTGTCTCCGACTGAGTCTTACTTCCTTAATGTGCAAAATGGGAGTGAGGACTGTGTGTCCATTTTCCACTTCTAGACTTGATAAGAAGATCCTATGAGAGACTCCAGGGTTCACTATATTGGAAAAAGGGGAGAAACTGAGGCCAGATGGGACGAGTGACATGCTAGAGGCCACATAGCAACCTGGGCCCGGTCCTGGCTCTCCCCTCCCCAGTTCCTGGTTAGGGACCCCAGCTATGACCCTGCTCCCCATTTTTCTTCCAGGCGTGGACTCTGGGTTCTGCACTATCTCCCGCCTGCCTCGCCAGGAAAAGCCTCGTGACCGAGACCGTGATAGTACCTTCCCCCCGGAGTCTGGGCTTCACCGCTCTGACTCCCTCCTGTCCTTCCACCTGGACCTCGACCTTGGCCCATCTCTCCTCAGTGAGCTGCTTGGGGTCATGAGCCTTTCAGAAGCCTCTGCAGCTGAGACCCCACCCCCCACCACAAGCCCCCCGGCCCCTGCCACCAGTCCTCCAGCCCCTGCTTCAAGCCCCCAACCCCTTGGACACTGCCCCAATGGGGTAACTACTGGGTTGGGCCCAGCAGCTGAGATGAGGGCCAGCCCGGTGGAAGAGTATCCCCGTGCACCTGCTCACATGGCCCCTGGCAGGCACTGGGGAGCAGGCTGGGGAGACAGGAACAGGGACAGGCAGGACAGCCGCCACCACACTGAGATAGATTCCTGGCCAGAGCCCAGGAAGGTGCTTCCCCAGGCTCGGGCTTCTTGGGAGAGCCTGGACGAAGAGTGGGGGGCTCCCCAGGCAGCCAGCAGGACCCCCGTGCCCAGCACAGTGCAAGCAAACACCTTCGAGTTTGCTGATGCTGAGGAGGACGATGAAGTCAAGGTGTGAGCTCAGGACCCTGCCTGGGCCCAGGGCGCCGCCCAGGAACAGCCCAGGTGCAGAGCCTGCACCTGACAACTAGGTCTCCCGGTGATTGATGGGAGAGCCGAGTCGCCCCCCAGCTCCTCCGCACCTCTGCAGGACAGACGAGGGAGGGAGGCCGGAGGAGACCAGGCTCATTCTGGGTCCTGCTGGGCTGCCTTGCCCTGTTCCCCCTGCCACTCTGGACCCACAGCCATTCCTGAGGCCCACCCCCACCCCTGTGCCACCCCCCCCCCCCCCCCCCCCCCCCGCTGGTTGTGGAGGGCCCAGCCTCACAGTGCAGCCTTTGTGCTGGAAAAACTGTCCTTGGTGGGGGTAGAAGGGGGGGCAGCGGGGTGCATACCACACAGGGCCTTTGTCTCCTCTCCCAAAGGGACCGCCTGTCCCTAGCTTCATCCTAGAGCTGCCCCCAGCAGGGTCCCTGCTGCATGCCCCAGAGCCCCAGCCCTTGCCTAAGGCTGCTTCCCTGACATTACAAACCTAACCCCTGACTTATCCCAAAAGTCTCAGAGAAAAGTCAGGTGTGACCTCACAGGGGAGGAATCCCACCTTCCTGTGCACCCCAGACCCGCTTCTGGGTCCTGATTAAAAAAAAGCTTTTTGATAAAAGGTGTCCTGCAAGATGCTTGGGGACCTGGGAGAACAGGTCCCCATCCACCTGCTTAAACGGCCTCCCGTCATGTTTGGAAAAACCAAAGAATCACGCCGACTCTCCACACCCCCCCATCACCCACACCCCCGGGGGCCCCCAGTGAGGGGAGGGGCCGAGGCAGGGGGTAATGAGTAACCAGATTGGAATGAATGTTCCCGTGATAAAGAGGCCCAGGTGGGAGCCTTATCTGCAGTTCCTGGAACAGCCCCTGGCCCAGGTGCCTGGAACCAGGGCCTGCCCCATGATCCCAGGGGGCAGCTTGGCGCTCGGTCTGGTGATAATCGAAGACAAATAGGCAGCAGTGGGTGCTCGCAATGTTTGGGAGCACGTCCCAACCCCCACCTTGCAGCCCTGTGACCTCGAGCCTCAGTTTCCTTCTCCGTAGCATGAGGATGCTGAGGGCGTGACAATGTATGGAAAACACTGGCCATGGAAAGACTGGCTAAAGACAGGTTCTTTTGTTGGTTCTTAGCCTCAGGGGAGTAGAGGAGGGTCCCAGGGGCAGGAACCACTGGTCCTGTGTGAGTGGGTAGAGAAGCCTGGGAGAGGGCATCTGCACCCGGGGTCTTCACTCCAGGGAGGTGCTGTCCCCTTAGTCGATCTTTTTTTTTTTTTTTAAAGATTTTTTTTATTTATTCATTTGACAGAGAGAGAGAGAGAGAGAGATCACAAGCAGGCAGAGCGGCAGGCAGAGAGAGAGAGGAGGAAGCAGGTTCACTGATGAGCAGAGAGCCCGATGTGGAGCTCGATCCCAGGACCCTGAGATCATGACCTGAGCTGAAGGCAGAGGCTTAACCCACTGAGCCACCCAGGTGCCCCCCCTTAGTCGATCTTGAAGGAGGAGACGCTCAGCCCGTCCAGCACGCTCAGGTAGCTCAGGTGGCTGTGGCCCAGCCTGTTAGGAAAGGTCAGCTGGTGCCCATCTGGCAGGTTCACTTCGAATCCATCATTCCCAAAGGTCACGGTGATCTGTGGAGGGAGGAGGGTGTCAGGGAGGAGGAGGCCCCGGAAGTGGGCCGGGGCGGCCGCGGTGGCTCAAAACAGTGCCAACATGTGTCTAGGCCAGGGGGCCCTACCCTCTGGGCTCTCCCAGTGACCTCCTCCTCAGGCGCTTTTCCCCTTCGACCTCACCTTGACCTCTGACCCGGGGCTGAAGCACATGTGACCTTCCCGTTGCTCCTGCCCCCAGCTGCCATCCCTCGAGTTGCAGACGATAGTGGACTCACTGAAGCGTGGGTTGAAATGCAGGTTGAGCTTCTCTGACTCCTGGCCCAGATTGATCACAAATCTGTCGGGTGGGGGGGAAGGGTGACAAGTCAGGATTGGAGGCCAGCCCTGGGGGAAACTGCTTGGGTTGACCACAAGCTGAAAGGATCACGAGAGAAAGTGTTAATTGCAGCCTGTGCCTTAAAACAAAGGAGGCGACAACCCCGTCAAACTTAGCATGGGGAGTACCAAGTTCGTTTGGTGCCCAGACTCAGGCTCTGGAGAGGAGAGTCACTGAGAGTGACAGTCTCCGGGATGGGAGATGCCCATCCTTGGCGGGGGGGGGGGGGGGGGGGGGGGGGGGGGAACTGCTGTCCTCAGGTATCTGGAGGCCTATTGAGTTTGGCCCTAAACATTTAAGCTAAGGTTTAAACGTTAAATGTGAGCTCCCTGTCATTGCAGGTGCTCAATCAGGGCTTGTGTGAGTTCTTGACCGCATCACTACAGCCTGGCTTAGGCTGTCAAGGTGCCTGAGAGTAGCACACGCTGTGTCACAAAGAGGGTGCCTTCAGAGGGGGGTCTCAGACCCGAGGACTCACAAATGTCTGTAAACTTGAGGAACCCAAGTAGGAGGAGGGGGTGACCTAGCTCTTGGGTCCTCCCGCCTACATCAGCCCGCCCCTTCCCAACCAGAAGCTCATGGAGATTGGTCCCAAGAAAGTCTCTACCGGTTTAGCACACAGGTAGACCCTGACGCTGAGCTGTAACACAGAGAGGGTCACTGAGGCCCCTTATAATGGAGAGGAGGCAAGTGAGACCCCTTGGCGCCTCCTGGTGGCTGTCTCTGGTGTAACGTGAGAGGCTGGCCCTCTGCCCGTTCAGCGGGGTAAAGAGGGTGATGGAGGAAGCGGGCGTGGGCTTCCAGTAGATAACCTGACCCCTGGGGGACTGGGCAGAGCTCCAGGGGACTCTCCACCTGCCCCTTCAACATCTTTGGAGACCATCTTTGGGGATTGAGCATATAGCATGAGCTGTGAAATTCTGAGGGTCCCCAAGCAGCTTCAGCAGTGAAGGCAGGCCCCTCACAGGAGGGGAGTCAGCGGGGGCATGGGAGGGTGTGAGAGTGAGCAAGGATGTAAAAAAGGCCACTTTGGCCTGAGGTCGCTGTTCTCTGTGTGCATCTCACCGGGCTGCCCTGCTGGCTGCCACCTTCCAGGCCTGTTGGGGCCTGTGGACAGCTCCCCTGCCCCCTTCTGCCCCACCCCCCCACCCCCGCTCCCCGCCACTCCCCGCCCTCCCCCTTGCTCACCCATCAGCATCACTGGCAATCTTGCCCTTGATCTTCAGGGTTGTCCCCAACTTCATGTCCATGTTCGTTATCTCAAATTTTCCCTGTGCCGACAGAGAAGCATTCCACAAAAAGCCCATCACACGCGTGCCCGGAGCCTTTCTGCCGGCGGCGCCCACTCACAAGCACCGTCTCGTGGGGCTGCACACTCAAGGACACCAAGCTGGGAAGGGTTCCCCCACCATTAATATAAGAGATTTGGACTGGGTGCTCTCTGGAGCAGGAGGGAAGAGAGGGCAGGGATGGGATGAGCGGAGAAGCAGAAAGAGGGTCGGGAAGGTCTCTGGGCCACAGAGCTCCCCCCCACCCCCAGACGCCGAGGACAGGGACGACGTCATTCCTGCCACACATGACCCGACCCGTGGCATTCACGTTCTGCATCTTTTTTTTCTTTTTTAAGATTGTATTTATTTATTTGACAGAGAGATCGTGAGCACAAGTTGGCAGAGCGGCAGGCAGAGGGAGAGGGAGAAGCAGGCTCCCTGCTGAGCAGGGACCCTAAATCCCAGGACCCTGGGATCATGACCTGAGCCGAAGGTAGCCGCTCAACCGACTGAGCCACCCAGGTGCCCCACACATTCTGCATCTTATCCGTCCTGGCTTGAATGGTGTTTCCCAAAAAGTCATGGCCACCTAACACCCGAGGCTGTGACCTATCTGGAGATAGGGTCTTTGCAGCTGCAATCAAGTTAAGAATTGCTTAGGGCGGGCCTTAAGCCCAATATGACTGGCATCCTGATAAGCAAAGGGAAAGTGGGTCCAGGGGCACAGACATGCAGAGGAGAAGGTTCTGAGGACAGAGGCAGAGATGGGAGCCGTCCGGCAACAGCCAAGGACCACCGGACTCCCCGAAACCACCGGAAGCTGGAAGAGACCAGAAAGGATCCTTGCCTGGAGCCTTCAGGGGAGACCTGACCCTGCCAACCCCTGGATTTCAGACTTCTACCCTCTGAAACTCTGAATCAATGTGTTACGGCAGCCACGGGACACTAAGACAACTTCTGAACCTCAGACGCCGTCTGTGACCAGTTCCACAAAGGCAGGAAACTGAGGCTCAGAGAGGGAGAGTGACTGGTCTGAAGCCACACAGCCAGCTGTGACAAAGAACCAGGGACCGCAAAGAGGATCCACTCAAACTCCTGCACTTCACAGGTGGTGACCTTGGGCCACTTCCTCCCCCAGCCTCAGTTTCTTCATCTTTGGAAAGCTCAGTCGAGAGGCGCCTGGATGGCTCAGTCGGTTCGCCTGCCTTGGTCTCAGGTCACCATCTCGGAGTCCTGAGTTTGAGGCCCCGCTCAGCAGGGAGGCTGTTTCTCCTTCTGCCCCTCCCCCTGCTCGTGTGCATGCTCTCTCCCTCTCCCTCAAATAAATAAATAATTTTTTTTAAAACTCAGTGGGTGTTGGCAATTATTATTACTCCTAATATTATTATTATTATTATGGATAAGCAACGGAGTGTAGAGAGGGGGAGAGGCAGGTGCGGGCTCCCGCTGCAGGGTGGTGGGAAGAGCAGAAAACACCCCTGCGACAGGGCAGTGGAGGCCATCGGTCTGTCTGTCCCACTCAGTCACTATACAGATAGGGAAACGGAGGCCCAGAGTAGGGCAGTGATGCTCTCTACTCCAGCCCCCCTCCCCACCAAGCTGCTGTGCTCAGGCAGAGATCCGGGAACAGAGGAGGGGAGCAGCCGGGAAGCCGGCATCCTCACCGACATGGTGGCAGCTCCTGGCCGCTGCTCTCAGGGGCTCCTGGAGGCCTGGGCTCAGGATCGCACTTCCTGGCCCAGTTTATATTCTAGAATATTACACATTAACTCCCTCAAGGCCATCAATGGGGACTTTGGTCCCTTCTGCCGGGTGTCTCTCCACGGGCATCTCCCAGTACCCAGAGCAAACAGGTGAGACGCTTCTCACCTGGGTGTGCCCAGCCCCACCCAGAGCATCCTCCGGACTTCCCTTCTCCCAGCTTCCTCCAGCCTCCAGCCTCCCCCCCACCCCCCCACCCGCCCCTCTTCACCCAGCCTCCAGACCCCCTGCTCCTAACCGCCCACCCCCTGCCCAGCCCAGCCAGCACAAATCCCGTGTGAGCTTGGCAAGCCACCCGAGGTCCCAAGCCCTGCTTCCTCATCCTCAGAGACTTGCTCTGTAAAAAAAAAACCTCGAAGCTTCTCATTTTCTCTGATGTCAAGATTCATTCCGAGAGCCTTTTGTTTTATTTTCTCCCCTCACCCTATGATTTTTCTGATTGTACGAGTAAGTCTTGAAAGCAACCCGTGGTGGATTCAAGGAAAACTCTGGAAGTATCTCCATCCAACTGTTAAAAATCAGAGAAGGGAGGGGGCTGGGGTGGGCAGGTACTGGGGGTTTAAATGCTTTGATCTTCGGTGACTTATGTCACTGACAGGCTCACAAAGGCAGTGCGAGATATGAAGGATGGAAAAAGTCAGAAACAAAGCAGGCGCTCACAACCCTCCCACCAGAAGGAAACCTGCCTTCTCTCCGGGTGCCTTTCCCTCCTCCTGGTTTTCTGTGCACTCATATCACAGGCAGCCCTCTGCCGATGCCGTTTTCTGTCCTGCTTCATTGAGTAAACGTTAATGCTCACAAATCTGTATTTCACAACGCTCGTGTAATGCCCCTGAACTATCACGCTGTCCACTGGCTAAATTGATTGGACCCATTTCCCTTTGCTGAACACTTAACCTTAATTCTAAATGTTTGCTCTTAAAAGTGCGGCTGCATTAAATCTATTTGCATAGGACGTTTGACTGCATCCTGACCACGAATTTAGGGTGGATTCCGGAAAAAGCGGGATTTTTCTAGAGCCCTGGTTTGGCTGGCCAGAGTGGTTTCCATCCAAGCTGGCAGCCGCCGCTCTGGGAAGGGGTGCGGGGAAGCCGGCCCCGCGGGGAGCCCTCGGGTGCCAGGAGCTGATGGGTGGCTTGCTGCCCAGTGCTCACAGAGGACACCACCTCCAGGCCCCCGCCCGCCTCGAGAGGAGGGTGATTTCCTCATTTTAAGCCACAAGGAAATCAATCCCTTCTTGGCCTTCCTCCCAGGGCTGCAGCAAAGCCCAAGCAAGATAAGGAGTTTTCAAGTGCTCTGTACACAAAACCCCCTAATCAACAGAAACTACACCTTGTAAAGGTGCTATTTTTCTGATTATAGCGTAATTCTAGCTCCCCGAGGAAGGTTTTGATAAGCTCACAAAGTAGAAAGAACTTACACGCTCACTTGTTTTAGAAAAGTCCTTAAAGAGGGGAGCACATGCCCACATTCTGAATCGGACACTCTTCTGTGTGTATGTGTGACATCAGTGAAAGATTTGTTGAAAGAGGGGTGCCTGAGTTTCTCAGTTAGTTGAACGACTGCCTTCGGCTCAGGTCATGATCCCAGGATTCCGGGATGGAGCCCCACATTGGTTCTCTGCTCCCCAGGGAGTCTGCTTCTTCCTCTCCCTCTGTGCTCTCTCTCTCTCACTCTTTCTCGAGAAAATAAATAAAATAAAGCCTTCCTCCTATAGGGTACTCTGTCCAGCAGTTCATCCAGCCTTCATCACAATAAACTCAACAAATGTTCAAGGTGATATTTATTATGATCCCATTTTTCAGATGGGGAAGGAAGGGTCCCATGTAAGGACTGAGTAGCAGAGCTTGCCTTAGCTCCCAGCCCATGGTTCGAGGCCCTCACTTAGCGAAAGGAAGAGTTGCCCTGCAGAAGCATGACCTTTGTCTGACACACAGCCTGGGTCGTGGTGCCCAGAGATCACACCTTCAAATATTGATTCCTCTCGACTGTGGCTGGACCCAGAGACTTTCATGTAACCAGGAGAATACTAGAATAGGGCAAAAGTCACAAGGTGTCACTTCCAAAATTAGGTTCTGAAAAGACTGATTACAAAAACCAACATTAAAGAGGACTATCCCCTCTCCCTCTCCCTCTCTCGCCCTCCTTCCCTCTCTCTCTGTGTCCTAACTCTGGGGGAAGCAAGCCACATTACGATCAGTCCTACCAACGAGGCCCATGTGCCATGTGCTGAGGAATCCATGTCCCCAGCCCACTGCCACTGAAGACCCAAGGCTTGCCAACAGCCCGCTGAGTGAACCTGGCAATGGATTCCCCCCACACCCTGCCCTCTGACTGACTTAAGCCGTGGGGTGGCTGAGGTCGCCAACAGCTTGACCGCAGCCTTGTGAGGGACCCCGCAAAGTCCTGCCTGGATTCCAGAGCACAGAAGCTGTGCAAAACCTGTTTCTGGTTTTATGTCTCTACGTTTGGATGAATTTGTTACATGGCGAGGGGTAACTAGTACACTTGGCTGAACGATTACTACCAAAAGTTCGGTGGGAGAAATATCCACGAAGGCCCCCACTGAGGAATCTGCAGTCAGGGCATGTCCCTAGACATCCCATCGTACTGGTCTTCTTAAAGACCCAGCTCCTGGTTTTGTGTCCTTAATTGTCCTTAATTCCTTCCTTTATGTCCTATTAGCTCTTCCTTTGACATTTATTTTATTACTTTTTCTCACTTCTCAAGTTGAATGTTCAGTTCATTCATTTTTCATCTCATCTTTTTACCAAGAAATGTATTTGAAGCTATATATTTCCCTTGCTGCCTCCTTGGCCACTTCTCAGAAAAAAATTTTTTTTAAGATTTTATTTATTTATTTGACAGACAGAGATTGCAGGTAGGCAGAGAGGCAGGCAGAGAGAGAGGGAGAAGCAGGCTCCCCGCTGAGCAAAGCCCGATGTGGGACTCGATCCCAGGACCCTGAGATCATGACCCGAGCCGAAGGCAGAGGCTTAACCCACTGAGCCACCTAGGCACCCTCAGAAAAATTTTTTTAAGATTTTATCTCTTTATTTGAGAGAGAGAGAAAGAACGAGCAAGGGGGAGGAGCAGAGGGAAAGGGAGAAGCAGACTCCCTGCCAAGGAGGGAGCCCAATGTGGCACTCGATCTCAGGACCCTGAGATCATGACCTGAGCCAAAGGCAGAGGCTTAACCCACTGAGCCACCCAGGCGCCCCACTTCTCAGAAGTTTCAAGATGTTCTGCTCATGATCCCAGTATTACCTTGGACCGAAGCCAGACCACCAGAACGTTGTTCTCAGAACTCAGTACACGCTTAATAACTATTTGGGGACTGACCTACTGAAGAGAGAATCACCACCCCCATCATTACTGGGGAACGGTTGGAAAATAAAATATCACGAATACAGAGTTGGCTCCTAGTCTCGGTCTTCAGGTGTGTTAGCCTCAGGCACAGGAAGGCTGGTCTATTGCTGTGTGACCTTGGGCAAGTCACGCAACCTCTCTGGGCTTCAGTTTGTCCATCTGTAAAATGGGAACTGTCACACCTCCGGGGGTCACACCTCACTGGGTGGATATGAATCTTAAAGGAGAATGTGCATGAAATGCTAAACACTGTGCTGAGCCAAGTTCAGTGTTGGATAAGCATTTGCTGGTATTAAATGTTATCTCTTGGGCCGACTTGGATGTTAGGGCTGCGGAGAAGATGTCCGGCCCGGCTGCTCCAGCGCCAAACAGCCACCCATCCGTCCGTCCTTCAAGAGACTTCCACGGGGTTCTTGCCTCATCTGCCTCAGGGATCTTCCTTATTTAACCTGACCCCAGTTTCTGTGGCTCCACTCTGAGCTCCAGCTGCTGGCTAGACCTGGCCGCAGGCCTGGCTCACATCCCTCCAGGACCACTGAGGTCGCCTGGAGCCCTGGGGTCATCCTCACCTCACCTGGAATTGGGGAGGGGCCTCGAAGGAGGAAGGATTTTGGAGAAGTGGTAGGAGAGGTTGGGCCACAGTCACTTAGCAGTACCCTCAACCCGTCCTCCACTCTTTTTTTTTTTTAAAGATTTAATTATTCATTTGACAGAGAGAGAGCACAGGCAGAGGGAGTGGCAGGCAGAGGGAGAAGCAGGTTCCCACTGAGCAAGGAGCCCGCCTGGCTCAACCCCAGGACCCTGGGATCATGACCTGAGCTGAAGGCAGACGCTTAACCCACTGAGCCACCCAGGCGCCCCCGCTCCCACCCTGTCCTCCACTCTTGCCCCACAACCTTAGCCACCCACTGGGATCTTTATAAATCTAAAAGACAACACCCCAGCCTCCTGCTCTAAACCCTCCAGTAGCTTCTTCCAGCATTTAGAACAAAATCCTAACTCCCCTCTTGGCCAACGAGACCTACTTGACCTGGTCCTGTCCACCTTGCAGCCTCATGTCACCTCCCATGTCCCCCTGGCCAGGCTGACCGTTGAATTCACCAAGCTCATTCTAGCCTTAAACTTTTGTCGTTGCTGATGCCTCTACCTAGAACCCTTCCCCAGCTCTTGGATGGAACTTATCATATCCATCTCATCCCAAAGGTGGGTGGGTGTTGAATTTAAGTTAAAAAAAAAAAAGTTGGGTGCCTGGGTGGCTCAGGTGGTTGGGCGACTGTCTTGGGCTCAGGTCATGATCCTGGAGTCCCAGGATCGAGTCCCACATCGGGCTCCCTGCTCAGTGGGGAGTCTGCTTCTCCCTCTGACCCTCCCCACCTCATGCTCGCTCTCTCTCTCTCTCTTTCTCTCTCTTAAATAAATAAAATCTTTAAAAAAAAAAAAAGATGGGTGGCTGGATGGTGGGTGGGTGGCTGGATGGTGGATTGGTAGCAGAAGCCCTCATCAGAGAATCCAGAAGTGGGGGAATTTGCAGGAGCTCCAATCTAGGGGCGCGTGGCCCCATCACTTCCCTCCCTGCCCCCCAGCTTATTACCCAGGCCTTTGGACCAGGAAGGCTCCCTGTCAGGGTAACACCTCCCTATGCCCAGACAGTGCTGGGAAGATTTACAGAGGAGGCCATCATGTGCTGTGTTCTGTTTCGTGTAATTGGCAAGAGGAACATGTCCATAGAGAACGTCTCTCTAGAAATTAAGCAAGTATTTCAAACTGTTTCTGTCCTTAGGTGGTCCTGTAGTGCTCTTTCTGGCGGAGGGGAGACCCCAGCCCTGAGCCCCACTGCTCCTCCCGGGGCCACTCCGTCTTCCTGTGGACAATGGTCTGCTTTGATGTCCCTTATCACACAGCTGATGGAGCAGATCTGTGGGGGACAGAAACAGCCCCAAACTGACATTCCCACCCTGCTCCCCATCCCTGTCCCGGCAAATGCAAGGGCAGGACTCTATCTGCCTTGGGGCAGATGGGAGGTCTTTGTGTGGGTGAGGGAAGGGGAAGGGGCCTTTATCTGCCCCATTTTGGTAAACAGCAGAGGAAGCTCGGCACCAGGGGAAGCTCACTCCCTCCCAAGGCCTCCAGTCCACCTTGAGCTCCGGAAGCCACGAGAAAGACCTCCCTCTTATTGAGTCAACATCCGTCACCATCTTGCACCCCAGAATCAGAGTAGATGCTGCAGGACTCCAGGGGCTGGTGAAGTCCTTGGGGAAATACCCATTTCAGAGTCTGGCCCTCTTTCTTTAAAGTGGGGATGGAAACTGGGACCCATAATACTTCTATGAGTCAACTTCACAATTCAGAGAGTGACCGCCCAGAGATGTAACGGGCCCCTGTCCAGCTCCCAGAGGCCCCGCGGAAGACCACAAGCCGCCGGCACAGGGCTAGAGAAGACCAGTGAGGATGGAGACCCCAAGTCCAGAAGAGCTACGAGGGGGAGAGGGAAGGGGGTGCGGCGTCAGTGGAATGACGTCATCCTCAAGTCCTGGCTCCGCCCCTTACTCATTGCGTGACCTTGGCCAGGCCAGGTGGCCTCAGTTTCCCTGCCAGGAAAGTCATTTTATTTATTTATTTATTTATAGATTTATTTATTTATTTATTTGACAGACAGAAATCACAAGTAGGCAGAGAGGCAGGTAGAGAGAGAGGAGGAAGCAGTCTCCCTGCTGAGCAGAGAGTCTGATGCGGGGCTTGATCCCAGGACCCTGGGATCATGACCTGAGCCGAAGGCAGAGGCTTTTAACCCACTGAGCCACCCAGGTGCCCCTTATTTATTTTTTTTAAAGATTTTATTTATTGGGGTGCCTGGGTGGCTCAGTGGGTTAAGCTGCTGCCTTCAGCTCGGGTCATGATCTCAGGGTCCTGGGATCGAGTCCCGCATGGCGCTCTCTGCTCAGCAGGGAGCCTGCTTCCCTCTCCCTCTCTCTCTGCCTGCCTCTCTGCCTGCGTGTGATCTCTGTCTGTCAAATAAATAAATAAAACCTTAAAAAAAAAGAATGAATGAATGAATGAAAGAAAAAGAAAGAAAGGAAAAATCAAGGTTTCAACCCCGATTCGTTGCAGGTAGGAATGTAAAAGCATGCAGCCATTACGGTAAACAGTTTGACAGTTCCTCAAAAAGCTCAAAGGAGGATTACCACGTGACCCAACAGTTTGACTCCTAGGCAGGGTCAAAAGGGAAAGACAAGGACTTGAACAGATCCTTGTACACCCCTGTTTACAGCAACGTCAGTCACAACACACAGAGGATGGAAACAGCCCAGCGTCCGTCAGCGGGTGGATGCATAAACAGGGCGGGCTGTGCACCCACCGTGGAACGGTATTCAGCCTTGAAAAGGAAAAAGAAGCCAATCCATGCCGCCACGTGGATGAAGCTTGAAAACCGTACGCTCAGTGAAGGAAGGAGGACACGAGAAGTCACACATCGCATGATTCCACTTTGATGAAGTCTCTGTCATAGATAAATCCATAGAGACAGAAAGGAAATTAGCAGTTCCGGGGGCGGGGGGCTGGGGCTGGGAAGTTACTATCTGATGAACACAGAGTTTCTATTTGGAGGATAAAAAAAGTTTTGGAAATAGATGGTGACATTGCACAACATTGTGAATGCGATTACTGCCACTGAGTTATGCACTTAAAATAGTTAAAATGGAAATTTTATGTTATATATATTTTGCTATGATTTTTTGTTTGTTTGTTTGAGTGTGCATGTGCGTGAGCCGGGCGGGGTAGGGGGCGGTGCCCAGCTCTCAGAGTGAAGAATCTTTTTTTTTTTTTTTTTGACAGACAGAGATCACAAGTAGGCAGAGAGGCAGGCAGAGAGAGAGGAAGGGAAGCAGGCTCCCTGCTGAGCAGAGAGCCCGATGGCTCCATCCCAGGACCCTAGGATCATGACCTGAGCCAAAGGCAGAGACTTTAACCCACTGAGCCACCCAGGCACCCGGAAAGAGAGGCTCTTAAGCAGCCTCTACTCCCAGCACAGAGCCCACGGGCTCCATCTCATGACCCCGAGATCATGACCTAAAATCAAGAGTCAGACACCTAACTGACTGAGCCATCCAGGCGCCCCAATTTTGCTACAGTTTTTAAAAATTAACAATGCAATTTACAAAAAAAAATATTGAACTGTACTTTAAGTGGCTGAGTTGTATAGTATGTGAATTATACATCCCTAGAGCTATTTTTTTAAGATTTTATTTTTATGTAATGTCTACACCCAATGCAGGGCTTGAACTCATAACCCGGAGATCAAGAGTTGCCCACTCCACCAGCTAAGCCAGACAGGACCCCCACGATAGAACTATTTTAAAATCAGAGCTTGCCTGGAGTGCATGATGGCAACTTCTTTCAGTTATTTTCCTCCTGAGGCCCTTCCTGGAGTCTGGGGTCTAGCCACAGAACACAGCCACTGTGTTTTGGGAAGCTGTGGAAGGGATAACCTCTCTCCAGGAGAGAGAAAGCATTTGCCTCCTCCTGGTGGCCACTAAAAGAACAATCTAAATTAGAAAAAAAAAAAAAAAAAGTGGGGTGGTGGGGGTAAGCATCTACCTTTGGCTCAGGTCATGATCTCAGGGTCCTGGGACCGAGCCCCACGTAGCTCAGCAGGGAGCCTGCTTCTCCCTCTCCCTCTGCGGGCTGCTCCTTCTGCTTGTGCTCTCTCTCTCTGTGTGTCAAATAAATAAATGAAATGTATATTTTTTTAAGATTTAATTTTATTTATTTATTTGACACACAGAGATCACAAGTAGGCAGAGAAGCAGGCAGAGAGAGAGGAGGAAGCAGGCTCCCTGCTGAGCAGAGAGCCCGATGTGGGTCTCAATCCCAGAACCCTGGGATCATGACCTGAGCGGAAGGCAGAGGCTTTAACCCACTCAGCCACCCAGGCGCCCCTGAAATATTTTTAAAAGAATAAAGTAAGTTAACAAAAAAATTAGCTTATCAATTGCTAAGCATCTATATCAGGAAAATGAGAAATTACGACATGCATGTGATTTAGAAAATACTTCGTAGAGCTCGAAAGGGTTCAACAG
Source organism: Lutra lutra (assembly GCF_902655055.1). Taxonomy (NCBI): domain Eukaryota; kingdom Metazoa; phylum Chordata; class Mammalia; order Carnivora; family Mustelidae; genus Lutra; species Lutra lutra. Next base: position 134,318,847 of record NC_062285.1, read on the forward strand.
GGAAAAAGCAAGTGTTCCCTTACGAAAATTCCCACGGCCACCCAGAGGAGTACACCATTCTCGTGTTTCCTTCCAGAGTGACGCTCCATGCCTCTCAAGTCAGAGCCTGCCATACGTACTGTCCCATATCTTGGTTTTATTCTCTTAACAATTTGTCTTGGAAATTGTTCCATATCACTAAAACAATTTTCTTTCTCTAGAGGCTGGGTCTAACTTGAGGTCCAGCCATGGGAAGCCGAGTTGAATATGCCTTTAGTTGGAGTGTTAGTGGGTTATCATGATAAAGCTCACAGTCACTGCCAAGAATAGTTAGGTGATGGCTCCCTGCCCCAGTGCAGACAGTGGTCTCCAGAAATTCAGCCATCACCAATACCATGCCCCCTCTGCTGATCCAGCTGGTGTCCTGACATAAAGGTGCAGGGAAAGAGGTCCCATCACTCTGTCACCAAGACTATACCCCAGGCACCCAACGCAGGAAGAATGTGGGAGAACCGAGGTCTGCATCATACAGAACAGCAGGTGGTCTACGGAAAACACTTCCAGTTCTCAGACAAGCAGTGAACTCCGTTCTGTCACTTAGTGACAAGGGAACTCCGCGTGGTCGGGAAGACAGTCAATGACACGTCGTCATGTGTGACTCTAAATGTACCACACGCTGTTTTCTTCTTTGTTGGGAATCCTGTGCAATCGAATGGACCAGAACGTCTCTGCTGTAGGATCCTAGCCTGTAACTAACTAGTGCAAACACCAAGTGCCTTCGTGTGTTACGCTGAAGGTTTTCTAGAACGCAGCGCGTGGCGGTGTGTCTTGGCGTAGAAAGCATTTTGTTCTGACCAAACTTTACAGTTCCTGATGAAACCACACACCAAGTTTGGCTTCCCCAAGCCTGACAATATGAGAATTAAGATTCATGTGACATTTCCAGTAACAGATTATAAAAAGCAGAATAAAATAAAATACAAAACTTTTTTGATCAAACAGGCTAGAAGCCTGACTTTTCTTTCTCATTATAGAAAATGTAATAGGGTGCCTGGGTGGCTCAGTGGGTTAAAGCCCCTACTTTTGGCTCAGGTCATGATCCCAGGATTCTGGGATTGAGTCCCGCCTCGGGCTCTCTGCTCGGGCAGGGAGCCTGCTTCCCTTCCTCTCTCTCTGCCTGCCTCTCTGCCTACTTGTGATCTCTGTCTGTCAAATAAATAAATAAAATCTTTTAAAAAATGTAATAAAATCACTCGGGGTGCCTGGGTGGTTCAGTAGGTTAAGCGACTGCCTTCAGCTCAGGTCATGATCCCAGGGTCCTGGGATCGAGCCCCACATCAGGCTCCCTGCTCAGTGGGAAGCCTGCTTCTCCCTCTCCCTCTGCTGCTCTGCCTACTTGTGTCTCTCTCTCTGTCAAATAAATAAATAAAATCTTAAAAAAAAAATCACTGTTCTCTGAAGAGCATACAACCCAAATTGTAGGAAAAAAAAACTGTTGGGGTGCCTGGGTGGCTCAGTCAGTTGGGCATCTACCTTCAGCTCAGGTTGTGACCTCAGGGTCCTAGGTGAGCCCCCCCCCCCACCTCAGGGTCCTTGCCCAGCAGGGAATCTGCTTCTCCCTCTCCCTCTGCCCCTTCCCCTGCTCGTGCACGCACTCTCTCTCTCAAATAAATAAAATCTTTTTAAAAATGTACTACGGTGGCATGTCAGGTAGTTAGGTAAAAATTTCATATTGTTCTGATCTTACAAGTATGGTATTCGTCAGCTTTTTTAAAGTTTGTAATTCATAGGAATTTATTTTCTCACTCTCCATGAATACCCTAATTTGGGATGTGTCATTTCATATTCTTTTGTTTTAATGAGGTCTCCAAAGTCTTATAAGCTTCAGGCTCCATAAAACTTGAGCTCCCCTTGTCCTTATGTAAAGCACGTTGCTTACACTGGTTACCTGTCAAAAAACAAAAAGGACTGAACACCCCCCCTCTTTTTTTCCCTAGTTATAGTCAGATGTTTATTTAAAAATCTGATCCAGGGGCGCCCGGGTGGCTCAGTCGTTATGCGTCTGCCTTCGGCTCAGGTCACGATCCTGAGATCGAGTCCCGCATTGTGCTCCCCACTCATTGGGAGGCCTGCTTCTCTCTCTCCCACTCCTCCTTCTTGTGTTCCCTCTCTCACTCTCTGTCAAATAAATAAATAAGATCCTTAAAATTAAAAAAAAAAATCTGATAGCCCAATGTAGCATTTTCCACAGGTGGAGGAAAGGTGCAGAAACCTTCCCAGGCTTCACAATCTCTTGTTTAGTAGCTGTCTTCGTGGGAGCCATTGCTGCTGTTTTAGAAACTTGCTTAGCCTTTTTTGCTTCCTTGGCGGCCCTGATGGCCTCTTCGCTCCTTGAGCCTTCCTAACTTCAGGCTTCTGATTCCTCTGGGCCTCTGTATCAGCAAGAAATGCACCAGGGATGGCCCTTTGGAATTTGACCGCATGGCGGGTCCTTTTCTTTTGAATTTCTTCCAACTGTCCTTTGTTGTGCTTTCTTCTGTAGCCGACTGTCCGGTTTATCTGCCAAGGATTAGATAAACGATCTCAGAGATTTCCTCCAGCTCCAGAATTCTCTCTGTGGGAAATGCGCCCTGCCCCCCTCCTCCCCTCAGCTTGACTCGGCAGAAAGACAAGGAAGTCCTGTCTTGGAGCTTATCCAAGTCTTTCCTGCTGTACTCCGTGTCCTTTTCCGGCAGGGAGACGAAAGTACTGGGATGCAGAGCTCTGGAGGGCGAGGTGAAGACGGATACCTTGAAGGTATAAACTTTGGGGCAAAGGGAAGACAAAAGGGTAGGAACCAAACCCTAAACCTCGGGGATAGAACAGGGTGGGGGGGGGGGAGAACTCCAACTATAACAGTTCAGAGCCTTCTTTCATTTAGCATTTAGTGAGTGCCTACTGTATGTTAGGTGTGGCACCGTGTTATCTCTAATCCTCCCCACTGTCACGACTCAAAGTGGAGTGCCCTGCCCGAAGTCACAGGTAGCTCTGCTCTCTCCTGCACTGCATGCCCTTCCCTCCAGCCAAGCCATACTTCCCACATCCTGTCCCCTTCTCTTGGGGAGGGCATTCCCGCTTGTACTTTAGTTCTCTGCTCAAGGGCACCTCCCCTCTCATCCCTCAGTTCGCCACCAGGATTACTGGTCTCCCCCACATCGCCCCCCGGCCCCCCGCAGCCCCTGCCCCTGCAACACTTAAAAGACACCCTAAAGGATGATGACTGTGCAGCCAGCTTACAGCTCCCTGGGGCATCATCTTCCTGGCATCACCCCATTGGATATTACACTGGTCACTTACAGGTTTGTCAGTTTCATAGAATGTAAATCCCACCAGGGCACAGTAATGAATGGTAAGCACCTGTCCATCCACAATTAGAGAAGAGCCATGTTTGAATATTGTCTTCCGATTGGTGAATTCTGGGGTTGCTTCTTTCCTTCCAGCCAATAGGGTGAGGGTCATAGTGTGGTGTCTGTGGCCACACACCCCGGTAAACCAGCTCTCCCTACCGGCTGGAAACGGGTGTAGGGGAAAGCTGGGTTGCTTAGAGCCTTCATTCCCCCACCTTTTCCTCCTCTCTACCAGCTGGGTTGGCGTGTACAATTCAGTCCCTGGAAACTGTGCCTTTCGCTTGGTACATCTGAGAACCAAAGCAGGGAAAGGTTGATGTTACAATGAGCTGGGGCAGAGGGAGGCCAGGAATCGGGGTCCCATTCTGCTGCAGAGGTCATCCATATGATCTCTGGTCAGACCTTCGAGGATGAGTCTGTATAGCGCTAAGTGTGCCCATCTCAGATCTGAGGTCCTGGAGGATCCAGGATGAGCAGGTGCTGGGGGCCCGGGGAGCAGGAGGTGGTAAGGCTAACTCTGGACCGCGAATTCCCAGCCCACAACCATGGCAAGTCCAAAATGAATATGAGGTTGTCCAGGAGCCTGTATCCTTCAGTAGCTCCCCAGGGGACACTGACGCACAAAGTCACCTCGGAGGAAATCAGCAGAGTAGTCCCAGCGCAACCTCAGAAATCAGACAGAAATTGGTCCCAGCTCCCCACTAACTTGCAGCCTCAGTCATGATCCTCTTTAACCTCTCTGGGCCTCAGTTTCCTCCTCTGCAAAATGCGGAGATGAATCCCCATCTCAGAGGTGTGATATATTTGTAAGAGTTACGGCACACTTGACTTTCAAGTCAAGTCATTGGCACACACAGCCGGTAAGTCCATAATAGGTAGCAGGTTATCTTTGTCATGGAATCAAGCGAAGACAGTGAAACTGTCACAGGAGAGATGCCCACCCATTGCCCAACCCCCCCAGGATGCGGAAAAGTTCAATGAATAAGTTCATTTCCCCTGGGGCCTCAACCCTCTCTCTCCCTCTACACACAAGAAATGACCCAGTCCCCTGAGAACACATGTTTACTGTCCCATTATTTCAGGCAATCCAGATTTGCTGGGACAGCTCTCATTGTAAACAACCAATTAGATCCTTTTCTGTAATAGAGGCTTTAGATCTGTGCTGAATTTATCCTTCCTTCCACCTCAAAGGTCAATGTTTTCAATAAGGATAATTCATTAAATGTACGGGGGAGAGGGGAGTAAATGTACCGGGAAATAGGGCTGAATTTTAATACCTCAGGAGCCTTCTAATTTATGTCAATTAATAAATCAGGGCAATAATCTTCCCTATACCAGTGGCCTAGTTCTGATTCAGAAAATAGGAGCCCCTGTCCCTGTCCCCGTGCACATACGGGAATGGCTGAAGACATAAGCCACGTGAACCCTCTCACCTTTCTGTTGCCTGCTTTCCCCTCGGCCAGCAGTAGAACCCGGAATCGTAGTTTCTGGAACCAAGCACATAGTGGGTGCAGACAGCCAAGCTTGAGCTCAGATTCTGTCTCAGGTTTGCTGAGTCTTATGACCTCAGGACCTCTGCACTCAACAATTCTTTTGGCTTGGACACACTTCCTACAGCTAGCTCCTTCTCAGCTATAATGTGAACTCATCAGAAAGGGCTGCCTCCCCCTACCCCCGCCCTGGCACCCGGCCTCCACTCCCACAGCAGCCCATCGCAGTGTTTTTATAATGAATTCAGCATATTTTGTTTGCTTTTGTATTTTCTGTCCTTGGAAGGCAAGGACTCAGGTCTTACGTAGGCCCTTGTGACGGAGGCCACATGGTGACACTGGTCAAACACAGCCATACGCAGGGCCTCCGAATTCTCATCTGTAGGACTGGGAGCATAACACCCAGCTTTGAGGTTGTGTGAGGATTACGGGACACAAGGACACCTGTGGTGCTTTGGCATCCCCGCCCCCCACCCTCCCCAGCAGGCTGGAAGGGAGATGTGAGCACAGCTTACATTCTGGTGGGAAAGTGACTAGCAAACACAATGAAAAAAGAAAATACATAAAATACATAATAAAGGTAAGTACTAAAGAGAAAAGTTCAGCAAAGAAAGTGGGTAGGAAGCATGTGTTGGGGGAGTTCACTTTGCAGACACATTTCTTTGGATTCTCACAACGATGTTTCAGATGACATCATAGCCTGAGATCTAGGGAGGCTAAGTGACTGCCCAAGGTCATATAGCTTGGAAAGCAGTGAGGGCAGAATTTGAATCCAGGTCAAATTCATGCTACCTTCAAAAAAGTTGACTCCTGACTGCCCTTAAATCAGTACGGTAAATACGGTTGCCATTTATTTCTGGGATAATTCATTTCAGTAAAAAAAGAAGCAGAAAGAGGTCGAAGTACACATTACATTACGGCTTTTATTGAGCAAGGCAATAAACGTACATATCACTTTCCTGCATAATTTTAACGGCCTGCGGGGGAGAATTTTAGAAAAGCATCTCAGTCGGCTGCATGGTGAGCTTAGGGGAAAAACTGCCCCAGCACAACCTAACCCCCTCATCTCCCAGATGAGGTCACTGCAGTTCTGCAAGGTGACTCGAGGTCCTTCAAGGCGCTCACCAAGCCCAACCGGCTTCACCAGATTTCCTGGTCTCTGCGGCTTTAACCTCCCCGGGACTGAGTGGCTCCAGAGGGCGCTATGGAGTGGTTCCCCCGAGGGCCGCCAGGGGGCGATAGACTGCAAAGGACTCGGGAACCGGGGACAAGCTCCCGCCCAGCATGACGTCATCTTGCGATCCACCCGCCGCGGGTGGGAAAGCCAGAGGAGAGAGACCTTAGATGGAGGGAGAAACGGCAGGAGAAAAGACACTGTGGCTAGGAAGTGTGTCCATTCTGCCCTCCCTGACTTCAGACTAGCCCCCACCGGTACCGTCTCCCCACTGTTGCCGCCTGGACCGCGCTAAAACAAAAGCCTGACTTTGTCGCTACCCCCGAAACTCTTCAACGACACCAACATAGCTTACTGAAAAAAAGCCAAACACGGACCTGCATGATCTTGCCCTGGCCTAATTCCAGGCCCACCTCCTCTGGGGCCCTACAGACATGCTATCAATTCTCTAAACGCATCCTACTCTTTCTACCCTGCGGGCCCCGCAACGTTTGGTTCCCTCCACCTGAAAGACCCTTCCGCACCAGGTTTATCCGGAGAAATCCGTCTGTCTTTCTGCTAAACGTCACCTCCGTGAAACCTCCCCACACAAGAGCCCCTGCCTCATCCCCGAGACCCCTCAACTCCAGTTTGGAGCCGGGGCAACCCCCTGAGCTGCCACGACCCCACAGCTTCCGCTACCGCACTGTAAATAAATATCCGGCCTTGCCTTTCTCCTCCGGTTCTCCTCCAGCGCCCGTCACAGAGCAAAGCAAAGGCAGACAGAGTTCGTTAAAAGATCGCAGAACGAATGCAGAGACAGCACGGGGTTTAGGTTCTGCCACTTGCGTGCCCTCAAACTATCTCATGGGCTCATGGGTTTGTTGTGGGAGTGAACGCATTCATGCATAAAAAGTGCTTAGAACAACGCCTGGAACACTCTAAGCCCGCAACAAACTTTGACTTGTCATTTTCGCCGCGACCAACGTACGTCATTGCCCTTTTAAGGACCCCTCCACTTTCGCACCTAAGCGGAAATAGCCCCCTCAGGGTTCCGGAAGTGACCTCAGAGCCCCTCAGAAACATGGCCGCGGAGCGTTCTTCCGGAAGCGGTCACGGGCATTTACGTGACGCACAACGAGTTACAGCGTCCCGTGAGGTTTCCATGGTAGAGCTCTCGGCCCCCAGTCCCTGCGTTTCCTCTTCGGCTTGAACGCCCTGAACGGGAAGGCAGGCGCCCCGTCCCTCCCGCGCCGTAGACTCCACCTGGGGGGAGGAGTTGGGAGAGCTGGTGACGCTCTAGGCGAGCTCGTTCGCGTCTCTATGGTGCTCAGCTCTCCTGTGCGACGCTCCCGCGCGTCGGGGCGGACGTTGCCCCTTTAATCGGCAGAGGGCGGTGCCGAGGAGGTCCCGCGAGAGCAGCTGGGGGCGGGGGGCGGTGCCGAGGCTGGGGGCCCGTGGCGGATGGAGCCCGCGATGGAGCCGGAGACCCTGGAGGCGCGAATCAGTGAGTGTCCGGGAGGGGCGCGGGCCGGACCGGAACCGGAACCGGGGGCACGAGGCGGGCCCCTTCCCGGCGGGGGCGGGGTACGCGGCGCCCCCTCCCCACGCTCCGCCTCCGGCCCAGGAGAGGCGGTCCCGGGAGCCGGTTCCTCCGACCCTGGGGTGAAAGAAGACCCCACTGGCCTCGCGGGCCCGCGGTGGGAGCGGGCACCGCCCACCCATCCGATCTGTGGGCCGCGACCCTCGGGGAGGAGTGAGCTGCGCCCAGAACCCCCAGGACGAAGACAGTAGTGTCGAAGCCCCTGAGGCCCAGACTTCTCCACCGAGGGTCGGACCCCCAAGTCTTTCCTTTAGGCCCGGGAGGGGGAAAGCCAGCGGCCTTAGGGCTGCACATCAGCGGCCCTAGGGCTGCATCTCCCCGAGGGAGGGACCCTACTCTGTCTGGGCCCCAGGTCCTCCACTCTCTGGCCCTGCATGGCGTGATTCCCTCCTATCCGTTCCTTGATCCTGGAGCTCCTCTCAGATTTGCTCGTTCCTCGCCCAGGAAGGGAGGACTCACTGGCCCATCAGATCCTCCAAGCTCTGGCCACACAGTGAGAAACCCTTAAACCACACAGGCTTAGGAGGGTCCCATTTGAGACTTCAGAAGTAATGTCAAGTTCTCTGTCACTACCCTCAGCCCAGCTCCTCAGGTTCTGTACCTCCACCCGAGACCCCATTCCCAGCCCTTGCTGACCTTCCTCCAGCAGCCCCTGAACGCTTTTCTGTGTGTGTCCTCAGGCAGTGGTTCCTACGAGTCAGACCTCCTATCCCATATTGCTGATGGAGCTCCTCCGCTCTCGCAGCCCCACGCTGGACTCTCCCTGGGCTAATGACAGCTCCCTCCCAGGTCTCTTCTCTCCTTGGTCCACGTCAATGTCAGGGCCTCAGGGACCCCTTGGTCATCTACCTTCAGCTCAGCTCCTTGGCCCTTGGCACACCAGGGAGCTGTGCAGGGTGATTTGAGGTCACAGTCAGCCCTTTTTGAGCCAGTCTTGAGCAGAATTGAACCCTGAGGTTGGCCCTAGAACCACAGCTTTTCCGGGCATGTTTCAGAGTCAGTCAGTGGAGGGGGATGGCGTGGAAAGGAAGCACTAGGTGGCCCTCGAGACTGTTCCAGAATTCCACAAGTGTCCAGGTCCCAGCAGCAGCTTGGGAGGATGAGCAGGGCCTTGGCTGACAGATCTGACAAACCTCAGGACTTGAGCTGAAGGTGATACAAAGCACTGAGGTTTAACAACAGTGGGGATTTTCTGAGAGTCCCAAGTCTCATCTGAGAAACAGGAGTCAGGACACCTGGGTTTGGCAGTATGCTGGATTTTCTTTCAATAGACTGAGGCTACAATCATTCTCTGTTTTTCTGCCCCTTTGTGCCCCACCAAAATTGTAAGCTCTTCCCTCGGGAGTGGTTTGGAGGTAAAGAGTAGTTTCTGGTAGATAAATGATGATACTGTCTCCACCGTGGAGTGACAGGGTAGAGTTGTGCCCTATTGTGAAAGACTTCCCTCTTGCCCTCCCTGGGTGTTCTCCCTTGCTTCCTGCCGGGGAAAGTGCTCCCCTCAGGTGGAGGTAAGAGGGCTGGGGGTTGAGGGCCCAGGCCACAGAGGTTGGTCAGGCCTCCTTGGACCCAGCGGTTCTCACTCTGAGCCAGATGCAGGGGAGAAAGCTAATGTCTCGTGATGCCCTTGCTTCTTCCTCACTGGCTTCTGACTCAGGAACAGTTTCTAGAATTAGCTTCTCTGTCCTCACTCAGACTCATGTGTCCGATGCTTGTACAGGACTTCCCGTTTTAGGGTCTCCCTGCCAGACGTCATTGAGAGGGCAAGACCCAGTCCCATTCTATCTTTCTAACTCCAGACAAGTGTGCCCAGCCTCTGGCCACACTGGGGGACTAGAAGGCAGAGTAGATGGCCACACTTTCCCTTGGTTGGGGGTGGGGGAAAGAGCGTCTATTCCTGGATCCCTGGGCGGTCAGCAGGGTCTTTGTCTCCCTGAGGGACTAGAGGGCTCTGCAGGACTCCTGGAGCAGAGATTTGTACCCAGAGAGAAAATGTTTCATTCAGATCTCTGCTTCACTGTGCCTCCTCTGAGAGCTCTCCCCGAGACAGCAGCAGCCCCCCTCCCAATGAAGACACCTTCTATACGTTCTCCTTGTTTTCATTTTCTTTATGATGCTTCACAGCAGCATGCAGTGACCTGTTTATTTGTTTGTCTGAGTCGTTGGCGTTTCTCTTGCTGGGCTCTGAGCTCCGGGAGGGCAGGAATTTTGTCTTTTTCACCTGTGCGGCCGCAGCTCTCAGAATCTCTCTTGAATCAATAGGACTGGACTAAATAAATGACCGCCAGGCCCTGGGGTCCCGGAGCTCCGGGCCTCCCGCCACAGCATAGAACCCAAGTGGGCAGGCGCCACCCGCTGGGTCCCCAGCCTCCTGCCATCCACAGATCCTTCTCTGTGCCACCTGCTAGGCTGTGTTCCCTCCACACCCCGGCTCAGTGTCAGGCTTGGGCAGAAGAGGCCAGGACAGGGAGAAGCTTAGAGACAGGCTTCTGGGAAGGCGATAAGGATCCGGCTCTGGCTGTCGCCACGGCCCCACCTTACGTCAGGAGTTTTGTCCTCTAAGTCAGTCCACGTTTCACTCCAGCTTTACAAATGGAGAAACAGAGGTTCAGGGAGGTTATGTTAGCTACTTGATTGTTTTCTAACCAGCGCTGGGTGTCAGGGAGGTGACTGTCTGGCCTGGTGTGTCACCCCCTCCCGTAGGCCTGTACCCTTTCCTGGCCACTGCCTGTACCTGGGTTCAGACGCCCCCAGACCCTGCGCCCACCTGCCGGCAGCTGAGCCCTCCTTCATTCATTCGTTTGCCGAGGGGAAACGGGCGTGTGCCCAAGAGGCTGGGATGCCGCACAACAGCAGGCTTGGGCCCTCGGATGAAGGTCAGAGCTGAGGCACACACGAGAAAGAGCTGATCTGGCCGTGCCCCCCTGGGCAAGAGGCTGGGTTAGCAAAGACTTCGTGGAGGAGGTGATACCTGAGCCGCACTCCTTACCAAGGTCCTTCATGCCCTGCTCTGTGCCCAGGGATCCACATCTCACCTCCGCCTGCACGGCCCTCGTGCTATCCCCAGCCTGGTTAACTCCTGCATGAGTGTTGCCTCTTCCGGGCAGCCTCCCTGGCCCCAGGCCAACTGAGTCAGTCCCCTGCTCGTGGCTTCCCTCACCTCCCTTTTTTCACATTGTGTTGAGAACCTAGCTTCCCTTGGCCCACTTCCCAGCCACACAGCTCCTTGAGAGCAGAACTATGGCTTTTTTTTTTCTTACCTCTGGATCTGAGTGTGTAAATTCCATGAGAATTGTGAGGACACTTTCTGAAGCAGAATCAGAGGAGGTACAGGCAGGCAGGCAGACAGGCATGCAGCTGCGGAGATGGGAGCCCTGGGGAGCGGGGGAACCACCCCAAGCACCATCTTTACAAGTAGGGCTCTCCCGGGCAAGGCCACAAGGGGAAGCCCATGTACAGGAGCTCATCTGTCCACTGATCCAGCCAAAAGATAATTGCTCAGGTCTTGAAGCTGTTGGGCCAGGAAGTCAAGGGGAGTCTTTTTGTTTGCTCAGTCCTCTCCCCGTCCCCTACCGGCCAACCTTGCTGCCGGAGTAGGGAGCGGGAGAGGCAGGAACCCTTTCGCCAGGCCGTGGGGGCCCTCTCTCTCCTCCTGCAGACAGAGCCACCAACCCCCTGAACAAGGAGCTGAATTGGGCCAGCATCAACGGCTTCTGCGAGCAGCTGAACGAGGACTTTGAGGGGTAGGTGGCCTCCTCTTTTGCTCACGTACTCAACAAAATCCACTGTGCGCCTGCGTGCCCACTCCACACCCTGGCCTGGGGCGGAGACTTGAGTGGGTTGCAACTCCATTTTCATTCTCAACGAGCTCACAAACTGATGATGGCACCACTACCGTAAGGCGCGTCATCTGTAAACTGGGCCTCGCTGAACCCATCGTACAGGTGAAGAAGCTGAGGCCCAGGGGACTCGGGGGTTCCCCACAAAGAAAGTGGTAGTCCTGGGCTTAATTAAGCCCAGGCCCGCCTGAGCCCTAGCCAGTGTTTTGTTGGGACATGCTCCCCAGCTGGGAGGAGGCCAGCGGGCCCTCTGCTCAAGGGAGAGCAAGAACCACCAGCATTAGAATTAGTGCTTGTCATTAATGCACATATGGGGCTTGGTGCAGACAGGGGCTAGAGTGGCAGGTAGCATGGGGTGGCTTTGCTAGCAGGCTCCCCAGGTGGTGCTCAAGTCTGGGGAGCACAGCACGCCACCGTGCAGGCGCTGTGCTCTGGGAGGCCGTGCATACAACATGATGGGCGCAACCCGGAGTCTAGCTGCTGGGGTGCGAGTCCTGTCCCTCTGTCAGCTGAGTCAGCCAGGCAAGCTTCCATTTTTTCTGTTGTAAAATGGGGGCAAGAGGGCTGTCGACTCTGAAGGGCCCCACTGAAGGCTGTGCAGGGAAAGGCATCTGGGATGCTTCATCCATTCTAAGCACTCTGTCTAAGTTCAGTGTCACGGTCACCAGTGATGGGTCTTTTGTGATCTAGTAGATGGTATCACCACCTCCACTGTGAGCTGCTTTGCCTTCTCCCAGCAAAATGTCCCAGGGAGCTCTGTCTGCCCGTCTTTCATAGTCCATTGTCATAGTGTACTCCCAGACCAGGCCCTTGGAGGCCGTGGCCCCCTGTCCCGCTCACAGTTCTCAGCGAAGCCAGCTAAGGGTCTGAGCTGATGCCTTTTGAAGGTCCCCGACTCTGCATCCTTGCTTGGTCCTGCCCTGTCGGGCCGCCATCTCTGGCCCCATCAGACCAGAAAAGAAGCTGGGCCTTTGCATCTCCCTGCCCCGCTCAAGCGGCCAGGGGCTGCAGTCCCAGCTGGGTGGTGTGGCAGCCCTCCCCTGGGGCGCCTCGGACGCTGGCCATTTGGGATCTGTGCCGTTCCTCCTGTCCAGGCCTCCACTTGCCACACGGCTGTTGGCTCACAAGATCCAGTCCCCGCAGGAGTGGGAGGCGATCCAAGCCCTGACGGTGAGAAGGGGAGAGAGGGTGTCATCTGGGCCCCAACCATGGGGATGGCACCCGGGGAGGCCAAGACTGAGGTTGATTTGGGGTCCCGACAGGCTCTTCTTTAGAACCCAAAGGAGTGGTGCCAGAATGGCCTAGACTGGGAGTCTGGGCCAGCCCCTGGGGGCCCGTGGCCTCCTGCACCAGCCCCTGCACAGTTAGGCTTCTTGTGGGGGGAAAGGCCCTAGGATTGTCTGGCCTGGGGGTTCCCTGCTCCAGCCGCGTGTCAGATCTCCAGGAGGCTGGGTGCATGCTGAACGAGGGCTGCACCCCAGGCTCGCTGAACCTGAACTCCTTCAGTATCTGCTCCCAGGAATCCGCATGTTCATAAAGGTCCCAGGAGCAGTGAGTGGCCCGCGGAGCCCATCAGGGGTCTCCAGACCCAGGACGGTGCTGCCCTTCCCGTGACGGTTTGAGTGCTGATGCCGGGCTCAGGCCAGAGCTTTCAAAGCTGTATCAGCGGAAGACTGGGGGGGGGGTGCGCTGTGGCCCCCAGGCACGGGCCACACAGCAACCCACTGTAGAGCATGGCTGACCTCGGCCGGTAAATAGTTTTTCTTTTCATAGTTGCGTCTTTGTTTCGATGGGATGGGTTTTCAGATACATCCTAGTCCTCTGAGGGCACAGATGTGTGCGATAAGGCGAAGTAGATGGTGCCTGTTGAACTTTTTAAAAATCATCAAAGAAAAATCACAGGAAAATCATTTACAAGCAGTGCTGCTCTGTGGCCAGGCTAAGGCGGGGCTCCCCCAGCACTGCACAGTTGGGTATCGCCAGCCTGCTCACCTTGAGGTGTAGCAATCAGGCTCGGGGCTCTGACCCTCAGGAGTCCTTCCCCCCTACCTTCCAAATGCCCACCCCTGAGCTTCTGGCCCTGGCCAAGGTGTGAGGGGAGGCTTTCTTCTCTGACTTCCCTCCCTGGGATCCCCCCCAACCCAGGTTCTGGAAACATGCATGAAGAGCTGCGGCAAAAGGTTCCATGACGAGGTGGGCAAGTTCCGCTTTCTCAACGAGCTCATCAAGGTCGTGTCTCCCAAGGTGGGTGCTCTGAGCCCCAGTTCAGGCCTGCACTGTCGCTTAGGGGAGTTGGGGAAGGAGGATCCCTGCTAGCCCCCGTTAGAAGTCTGGCACAAACACTTCACAGCGAAGTCCGGGGCAGCATGGGGTCTGGGACAGGGGCTTCCGGGCCACCTGCTGGCCGGCGGCTCTGAACCTGCTCACAGATGGGGCTGCCCAGGCTTAGTGAGGGGTGACCGCAGGGTGTGCACACGGCTCGGCCACCCCGGCTCCGCTCTCTCCCCACAGACCTGACTGCAGTGCCCCGCCCCAAGGCTCTAGTGGAGGGTCTCCCTGTCCCCACCTCAGGATGCTGAGGCCCCACACCTAAGTGGGGGAGCCGCTGATGGGCTCAGCCCCAGCCTTGGCCTGGGGGGGTCCTCCCATAGGACATGCACCTGTTTGAGGCCCCTTGGATGAGACACCAGTCCTTTGGCCCCTCCTTCTCTCATACGGCCCTCTCTTGACCAGAGCAGCTGAATGTCCCCGCCAGCCCCGCGTTCTTTTCCCACAAGGCGACTGGTGTGACAGCCAGCCGCCACAGCCTAGTCTGCTGCTAAGAGACTGGGGGTGGGACCCGCTGAGCGGTGCCACACCTGCCCCATCCCTGGCCCGCCCCCAGCCAGGCGGCTCCTCCTTCCCGAGGTCTCAGGGTTAAGCCCTAGAAGAGCTGGCCTCGGGCACTGGGCTCTGCGCCTTCCCTGGGTCAGCCCTTCATCCTCGCCATGGTGCTGCTGCTGTCATCCCTGCTTAACAGGTGGGCCGGCGGCGCTCGGAGGTGAGCTCAGTGTGCACGGGTCACGGGGCCGCTCGGGGGTGGGTAGGGAATGCCAGGGCCCTGCAGGCTGAGCTTTCCGGAGGGGGTCCTGGGGAGGCGGCCAGCTCGGGCCGGGGGTTGGGGCCTCAGCGAGTGGGGCTGGACGATGGCAGCGGCCTCCTCTCCCCTCGGTCTCTGAAGTACCTGGGCTCGAGGACATCAGAGAAGGTGAAGAACAAAATCTTGGAGCTCCTCTACAGCTGGACGGTCGGCCTGCCCGAGGAGGTGAAAATCGCCGAGGCCTACCAGATGCTGAAGAAGCAGGGTGAGGGCCCGAGGGCGGGGTGTGGGCAGTGCCTCCACCCCTCCTCCCCGAGCTGGGGCTTCTGGCAGCTTCTGGCAGTGAGGTCATGGGGCTCTCCTTTACCTTTTCAAGAATCTTTAGCTAGTGGGGCCTTTCTATGGCTCTGTCTGAAGCTAGGTTGGGTGGAGGGAAGGTGAGTTTGGGTCAGACTTCTCTTCAGAGAGTGGCCCCCACAGAGTGGCCTCAAAATATGTCTGCCCAGACTCCACCACGCAGTTCGACACTGTAGTTCCGAAGCCAGCCCTGGCCCACCAGAGTCCAGAGCCGGCATGCTGGAGAAAGACCCCTCCTGACCTCCCCTGCCCCACCTTCCCATCCCCCACCCTGGCCCAAGGCCTTTTTCACAGCCTTCCCACCACCGTCTACTCCAGGGATTGTGAAGTCCGACCCGAAGCTTCCAGATGATGCCACCTTTCCTCTTCCTCCTCCACGACCCAAGAATGTGATCTTCGAAGACGAGGAGAAATCCAAGGTGCAGCTCCAGGGGCGGGTAGGAGGGGTACAGGAGGACCTTCGGGGCCTACAGGATCTGAGCTCCAGGCGCTGGCTGCTCTGCCCCGAAGCAGGGGCTTATGAGGGCCCTGGTCACTGTAGTGGGTGACAGGAGGGTCGGTGAAGCACTTCTGTGCGCTGAGTACGTCCCACCCAGAGTCCTAGTGTTCAGTAGACACGAGCGCATGTCTGGTGTCCCTGGGATTAGTTTGAGGGCATTTCATAGGTTGAGCAGGAGTTTGCATATTTTTGTCTTCAGTCCTTGTGATGATAATTTTACTAACTTCATGTTAAAGAAGCATGTGCTCACTGGCGAGAAACTAAACACTATGGAGGAGGTAAGATAAAAAGCAGATATCTATCTAGTCCTGACCTAGAGAGTAAGCACTGTGGAGTTCCTGGTACATCCTTCCAGAGGATTCTCTGGTTAGAATAATATAACATTCTGTACGAGGATTTTCTTGGGGAGTATTCACGTGCAGTGTTTCAGTGCTCCCCAGTTAGGCTTCGGTAGATGCTCACTGTCTCACGGAGAGCTTAGTATGTACCCCACATCCCTCACCAAGGACATGGGGAGCCGGGATATGACCCTAGGCCCAGTACTGATGTCCCAGGTGTGCCCCTCTGTCCCTGCAGATGCTGGCCCGCTTGCTGAAGAGCTCCCACCCCGAGGACCTCCGAGCAGCCAACAAACTCATCAAGGAGATGGTGCAGGAGGTGATCGCGAAGCCCACAGTGCGGGGAGGAGGAAGAGGCGGGATTTGAGCTGGGCCACTGAGGGGGGTTGTGTATGTGCATATGAGAGCCCTATGGTGGCCCCGTAAAGGGCTGTGCCAGCCAAGAAAGAGCTTACTGGGGGAGCCCAGTGGGCAGAGCCAGGACCCATGTGGAGGGAGAACTTCCTAGCAGCCGAGCTAGCCTGCTCTAGTTGGGCTTCTGGGAGGCTGACGGCCTCTTCCACAAGAGGTAGAAATAAATGAGCCCTCTCTGTATTTAAGGTGCTTCTGTACGCATATTTATCACGAGAGAGAGAAGTGTGCGTGTTTAAGTTCTAAGTGAGTGTACGGACGCTGTGGGTTTACACTGAAACTTTTTGTGTGGACGAGGGCAGGTCATCAGAGCTTATGGTCTGGAGACCCACAGGGCAGGAGTCCCAGGCTGTCTCTCAAGGGCCAGCTATGCACCCTGACAGTGCACCAGAAGGCCGGGGCGGCCCCCCGCAAGGAGGGTGACTATGGCACAGCACAGCACGAGCCCACCTTCCATCCCTCAAGGAAGGAGCTTATATAGTCAGCACAGGGGGCCTGGGGTGGGAGGTTCCCTGTCCTAGCTTCTGGTTGTACTGGGTGGCCACAGAGGCCCCCATTCTCTCTTAAGTGTAGGCACCTCCTTTCAAAGGACAAACGCAAGGAGGGCAAGGGTCATGGAGAGCCACACGTGTGGTCTGCAGCTCTGGTCCTCCAGAATCACCTGGGCCATTCTGAGCAGCACATGAGCGATCCTGGAGGTGGTGTCTGAGGGCCCCAGCCGTTCTGACAGCCTCATGCGGAGGCCGGGGGCCAGGGGCCGTTGGCAGGACGAGAGGAAGTGAGCATAGGTTGGCAGAGGACTTCTTGGTCTAGAGTGCCCTGTGGTGGGCATGAGCCCCGTGATCAGGGCCACAGCAAGCCAGTGCGAACTCTGTAGAGTGCTGTGGACGGTGCCTGGCTCAGAGCCGGCATGACCTGGGCTCCCTGGGCGGCGGCCTCCCTAGGACCAGAAGCGGATGGAGAAGATCTCAAAGCGGGTGAGCGCCATTGAGGAGGTCAACAACAACGTGAAGCTGCTGACCGAGATGGTGATGAGCCACAGCCAGGGCGGGGCCTCAGCCCGCAGCAGCGAGGACCTCATGAAGGTGCGCCTCCTCTGCCCAACCCCTGCCCTCTCTGGGCCCCTGCCGGCCTGACCCCCCCCTGCAACTCTACTGCCCCAGGAGCTGTACCAGCGCTGTGAGCGGATGCGGCCAACGCTCTTCCGACTGGCCAGTGACACAGAAGACAATGACGAGGCCTTAGGTGAGCCCCTGGCTGAGTGGTCCTGTTCTTCTGCCTCCTTCCCTCTCCTTTCCCAGGACTTGTTAAGTATCTGCAGTTGATGGGAGCTGCCACCAGGGGGCCCCCTTCTCCAGCCCCGACCTTGGGTTCCTCCACATTGAGGAGAAAGCCGAGAGCAGGGGCTGATAGGGTGACAGGAGAGCCCCTATAGGGTGACAGGAGAGGGGGCCAAGTCCCTCCTCAGGCATTTCATGTGCTGCTCCTGAGCTGAACAACCTGGAATGGGGAGAAGGGACTGGCCCAGGTCACCGAGCCTGACAGTGGCGGAGCCAGGGTATGCCGGGGGCTCTCCCCAGATACTGCCTCCCTGGTAAGGGCCAGAAGCTGAGCACAGATCCCACAGACCAGAGCAGTTCCAGAGCTGGGCACCGTGATGCTGCCAGGGCCACATATCAGGTTCTCGTCCTTATTCTCTGATGCCATGTCAGCCAGAGTCTCTGGGGTCACAGTCTGGGTACCATCTCAGCCCCCAATTCCTTGGAAGCCCACTGAGGGCCTCCCTGTGCCAAGTGCCTGGTCCCTGCCCATGGGACTTGCTGCCCGGACCCCTCTGAGCCCGGCCCCTGAGGGCGTGATGTTGGTATGGGCCTAGTCTATGCTGGATGCTATTCTAGTCCCTGGGGACGTGGTGTGCTTAAAATGGACCAAAGCCACGTCCTCAGCAGAGCACGTAGCCTAAGGAGAGGGGACGGACAAGAAACCAAGGCCGTGAACATGGTCGTTTCTCAGATGGTCATTAGGGACCCAAAGATCAGCCAGCAGGGAGGGGACAGAGTGGGGGGGTGGTGAGGAAAGGCCTCCTGCGGGGACTTAGCATGAAGACCTGAAGGCAGGCAGGAAGGAAGCCACGCAGAGATGCGGGGACAACCGGACAGCAGAGCCAGTGCCAAGACCTAGAGGCCAGAGCGTGCTGTCATGGTCTGGGCGGCAGGAACACTGGACAAGGGGAGGTGGCAGAGGGTCAGAGTGAGCAGAGCCGTTGGGATGCTCCCGGCCCCACCCCCTCACACCCTCACAGGAGGGTTCGGATGGACGCAGGGTGTTCTTCTCCCCCGAGAGGCCCCCACCTTCCTTCAGCCTAGTCTCTCTCCTCCTGCCTGTTCCAGCCGAGATCCTGCAGGCCAACGACAACCTCACCCAGGTGATCAACCTGTACAAGCAGCTGGTGAGGGGCGAGGAGGTGAACGGTGATGCGGCAGCCGGCTCCCTGCCTGGTGAGCGGGTGGCAGGGGAGCCCGGGAGGGGCCTGGCACCTGGAGCGGTGCAGAGCCCAGAGGGGAAGCGCAGGTTCTAGAGCCTGAGGCTGGGACTGCCGGGGTGACCCTGTCCCCTAAAGTTGGGGAAGGCCCCTAGGGAGAGAGCTGGGGGGAGTCTGTGCCCAGGCTGTAGCTGTGGAGGGGAGGAAGTGTGGACATGAGGCAGAGGGGGTTGGGAGCCAGGTTTTGGCAAGGATGGGCAGAAGAGGAAGACCTGTGTTTCATTTGATAAATCTGGTACCTGTTGTGCAGGCCTGGATGGCGCCCTCCAGGCCTAGTCACTTCTCAAAATGTGGTTGGTGGGAGGGGATGACACACAGAAGTTGCGGGCTCAGCTCCAGTCAGGGTGAAGGGACAGCCATGGGGGCCCACAGAGGTTAGAATAGGCCCTGTTGGGGCGGGGGAGGTGTGAGGTGGGGGGCACCACACAGAAGCAGCAGAGTTTAAGTGAGATCTCAAAGGATGGGAGGCCGTTGGCCAAGTAGAGGGAAGGAGGAAATAGGTTCTGAACAGAAGGAACACCATGGGCTAGACAGAGGGCCTAGTGGCAAATTTGGGAGCCAGGGCAGTGTGGCCAAGGAGGGGGAAGGAAGCAGGAGGGCTGTGAGGGGAAGGGGTGCGGCTTGCTACATTCGCGCCCCCCGCAGGCACCTTGGCTTCCAAGAGCCTTACTGCCCTTCATCCCGGTCGTGCCTGACTCCTTTCCCCACAGGGAGCACCTCAGCCCTGCTGGACCTCTCTGGCCTGGATCTCCCTCCTGCGGGCACCACCTACCCTCCCATGCCCACCCGCCCTGCTGACCCAGCCAGTCCCGAGCAGCCTAGCACCTCAGTTTCCCTGCTTGACGATGAGCTCATGTCTCTGGGTGAGGAGGAGGTGGGGCCTGGAGGAGGGCGGGGCGGCTTCAGGAGTGGGTGAGGCCTCTGGAGGCTGGGGTGGGGGTTAGGCCCATTTCACGGCTGAGGAGGCTGAGGCTCAGGGAGGTTAGAGAGTTGGCACACGTTCTTAGTCCGTGGGTGAGGCCAGCCAGCCTCTAAACCCAGCTCCGGTGAGCCTGCCACAGCTGGGCTCCGGTGGCCCGTGGGAAACCAGTGGGACTTCCCTGCAGCGGGTTAGAGCCGAGAGGTGGGCGCAGGCTGGCAGCAGACCCGTGGGGAAGAGGGGGAGCCGTGGCTGGCCCTGCCGCATCGGAGCCCCAGGCACCTCGTGCCCCAAGCTGGTCCTGGACCACAGGCCAGGCGCAGGGCTCCAGGGCCCACGGGGAACCGGGTGCACTCCTGGGGAAGACGGTTGTCAGGAGTCTAGCTTTCTGGTGCAGCGGCCCCATCTGAGGGCTTGGAAGTGAAGGACCGTAGTGACAGCCTGAAGTTATTAAAGGCGGAGAGAGCTTGAGCTCTGTCAAAAGAATCTGGAAGGTTTTGCTGGAGAACCGACTTGGAAGGCAGGAGTCAGTGTT
This sequence comes from Lutra lutra, assembly GCF_902655055.1. Lineage (NCBI taxonomy): Eukaryota > Metazoa > Chordata > Mammalia > Carnivora > Mustelidae > Lutra > Lutra lutra. The sequence continues at coordinate 134,338,974 of NC_062285.1, forward strand.
CTCTTGAGCCAAGTCTGAGGTTAAAAACCAGCCTGACGGACCGGAAAAAGTGCTCATGTGCCGGGGTCCTGGGCAGGGGACTGGGCAAGGGGTTTCCCTAACCACTGCTACCGCAGGGTTGTATCACAGATCACCATCCACAGGAGCGGGGGCCGCCGACGTCCCCGCTTCACGGTTGCGGAAGCAAGGCTTAGGAAGGCGGGGTGACTTGCCCTAAGGGGGGTGCGCAGGTTAGAACGAGGCGCTCTGATTCTGAGGCCTCTCTCTGAGCCTCTCTGCTGCTTGAACTCACCTCCTCGGCCAGGAAAGGGACATAAGGACTTGGAATGGGACACGAGGGAGAGGGGACAATGGACCACCAACAGACGCCCTGCCTAAGAGGGTCTGACCACAGGATGTCCAGGCTCAGGTAGCCCAGCAGGGCGGGCACCCAGTGGCCAGTGCCCCACTGGGAGGTTGGAGAGTGGGGCCCAGCCCCCCGGCGACCAGCAGGGACCGAGCTGCCACCTCATGAGAGGCAAGGTGTGCCTGGTACTTCCTGTCCAGCCGCTGAGCGGCTGCAGCAGAGCCCTGAGCCTCCAGCTTCCGTTCGTTTCTACTCAAAGACAGAGAAAATGTGGGAACAGGAACCGCAAGTGCCAGGGCTGCACCCGCCCGGCTTGGCGGAATAGAGGAAGCCCCGGGACCACAGAGGGGGCTTGTCCTAAACGGTTCTTTGTGGCAGGAAGGGTGAGGGCTGGGGGCAGGGGAAGCCACGCAGACTTCCCGCCCGCCGCGGAGGGTGTCCCGGCCCTGCTCAGGCACTTCCTCTGAAGGGCTGGTTTGTCATGGTCCCCTCATGCAGACGCTGTTGTCAGCTTGGTTTTACAGATGAGGTGCAGGGAGGTTGTCACCAGCCCGAGGTCACACAGCCGAGTGGCTGGGCTGCGTTCAAACCCCTATAAGGAGGTTACAAACTCCGTTCGGGCCCCGATGCTGCCCCTTGCCGGCCATGTGGCCTGGGGCAGATTCCCTGACCCATCTCGGCATCCATTTACTCAGCCCGGAAAGAGGGATGACATCTCTACACTGGCTTCCATGGTGGTTCGAGGAGTCAGTGATCCCCATGCCTGAGGAGCCTGACATATCAGGGGCCGGGGGTACGCGTGGGAAATGTTAGCGGCCACCCCCGTGTCGTCCCGGTTCTCAGGGCAGTGGGCCCGGAGGAGACCAGTCCTGCGCCAGGCTGCAGCTCGCTCCTGCAGGATTTGCTAGAAACAGGATGACTTGTCTTCCCTAGGTAAAGCCTGTGGTGACCTTGGCGGAGGTTAGACTGATGGGTGGCCTACCACACGGCAAGCCAGCGAGCAGAGCCATGCAGAGGGCCGCCGGCTCCCCTCAGCCCCAGCCAGCCTGCGCTGTGGGCATGGGCCAGGGCAGAGAGGGCCTGTAGGGTCTGTGCCAGCTTCGCCGGCCAGCCTGCACGTGGGGACACCACAGCCCAGCCAAGGGGGCTGTTCGGAGTCTGGGGCACCACCTGCCCCCCAGCCCGAACGCTCAGAGGCCATTGTGGGGGGTGGGGGAGTGCAGAATGGTGCCTCCTGTCCATAGCTCCTCACCTGGTATCTCCCACCCTGCCTCCCTCCCCACCACCCCTGGGCTGTCAGCTCGCTTTGAAGACAGAATTCTGGGGTCCAGTGGTGGAGGTGGCTTTAGAGTGGCAGGCACGGAAGCATGAAGGGTTGTGGGGAATGGGCCTTCAGGCTCTCTGGTTTCTGCTTCTGCTCTGCCACTGGTTCCCTCTAAAAGTGGGTTCTGCCCTTTGAGCTAAGCCTCTGGGGGGGAATGCAGGGGGAAGGCAGGCGCCAGCGACCCCCAGGCCAGCACGCAGCACCCCCAGCTCCCGTGCTTCCGCTCGGGAATCTGCCTCCTTCACCTCCGTCTCGCTTCCTCGCAGGACTCAGCGACCCCACACCTCCTCCAGGCCCAAGCTTGGACGGTGCCGGATGGAACAGTTTCCAGGTAGGAGGGCCAGGAACCAGCCTGAGCCGTCCCAGGGGGAGGATGGCTGGGCCGGGCAGCGTGCAGGGGGCAGTGAGGAGGGAGGACCATGTGGGGGCCCTGGGCTAAGGCACCGTGCGCAGGTGGTGGAGGGCCGGCGTGCTCTCCTCGCCCCCGCACCCTCTCCCTGTGTCTCCGTGTTCAGTTGTGATGGGGTTCCCCATTCTTTTTCTCTTGGGGGTGACTTTAAGTTCCTTGGAATGTGATGGTTTCTAGAGTAGAAGCCCGGATCAGGCCAGCCCACGAGAGGGGTGTGGGCCAGCCGGAATGTTGTCCCCTTCCGTGCTGCTGCTTCCCTGGATGTCACCTGCCAGGTGGAGAAGGGGCCTCAGGGCAGTTCCGGTGACTGCTCCTTCTCCAGCACAGCTCTACCCGTCTGCACGCTTTGTATATGCCCAACAGTCCTCCGATGGCGCAGAACCCCCAGTCCCGCCTCGGGTCCCCAACACGGACAGCCAGCCCTCCGCGCAGACGCCCCTGCCAGCGAGCAGTGGTCTGGACGACCTGGATCTCCTGGGGAAGACCCTCCTGCAGCAGTCACTGCCCCCAGAGTCCCAGCAAGTGCGGTGGTGAGCGCCCCCCTGGGCTGACGTGGGGTGGGAGTCGCACCCATCCCGTCCCCGACGCACCCCCACGGGTGGCAGCTTCAGGGCTCTCCCAGGCCCAGCAGGGAGAGACCCGGTGCCTGCGTGCTCCTGCGAGCAGCGGCTGCTGGAGGACCGCCATGTGCCTGGCTCTGTGCTGAGCTAGAGGAGGTGGTGGTGCCCAGAGCAGGTGCAGGGCCCCCGTCCCGTGGAGCACAGAGGTTATGGGAGAAGGGGGAGCTGCGCCCTACAGGGCAGGGGTGGTGGGCAGAAGAGCAAGAGCCGCCTGTTCCAAGGTGAGGAGACCAAGGCCCGAGAGACAGGAGGCGTCTGAGCTGGCCATTTGGGATGGTCAGGAAGCCCAGCCTTTCCTGTGCCCCTGATCTCTCAGCCCCCCAAGATTCACACCCCAATGCCACATCCCCCAACAAGGGAGAAGCAGCAGCCGGCCCCCCGGCTCACACTTCGGGACCTGCAGAATAAAAGCAACTGCAACTCGCCCAGCTCCGGCGCCCCCGGCCTCCTCCACGCCGCCTCCCCCGAGCCCCCCGGGCCTCTGCAGCAGCCCGCAACGACTGATTTCTCACTGGCCAGCATCACTGTGCCCCTGGAGTCCATCAAACCCAGTGAGTGGTCCAGAGGCGCCGGCGGGTACGGGCTGGGCCAGGACCCCCTCGCTGTCCACTTGGGAGCTCTGGGCAAGGCCCTTACCCTTTTCGGGCCTCTGCTTTCTCATCTGTGCCAGAGTGAGGGCAGAGCGTTACACAGAGCCCAGGCTCCCATAGGCAGGAGGACTTTTTTTGCTAGGTGCGCCTTCCCCAGAAAGGCAGGGCCAGGACAGAGAGGTTGGGGGTCTCTCCAAGATCGTGAAACTAAATGAGGCTCAAGCTGGAGGCCCACGGCTGAGCTGCCCCTGCCCGGGAGCAAGAGGGAGGCCAGCCCAGCTCAGGCTGTGAATAGACCGATGAAGACGGGCAGGTCTTCTCGGCCTTGTCCCTCTCGTGGCTACACTGTCACCAAGGTCCTCACCCCCAGTGTCCCCAAGAAGTGGGGAGTGGGAGCACCCTGAACAGCAGGGTGACCGTCCTGGGGTCGCGTGGTGAGAGCGTGACCCCAGCTCACCCCTTGGCCTGCACTCCAGCACTGGGGGAGTCCCACCTGTGACCCCGTCTGGGGTGGGTGTCCTGCCGCCACCAACACAGTGAAAGTGTCCTGCCCCATCTGGGTGCCAGTCTGCAGCTCCCCGCCGCCCTGCTACCCAGGGTCAAGGCGAGGACCTGAGCTCCCAGACCTGTCCACCCGCTCCCAGCAGCGCGGCGAGTGCCTGTGGGGAGCTGGGTTGGGGGAGTGGGCTGGTCTCGCCAGGGCTCGGGCCTAGCACCACCCATCACCCCTACCTTTCCCCCTGCCAGGCAGCATCTTGCCAGTGACGGTGTATGACCAGCATGGCTTCCGGGTCCTCTTCCACTTTGCCCGAGACCCGCTGCCCGGGCGCTCGGACGTGCTGGTGGTGGTGGTTTCCATGCTGAGCACCGCCCCCCAGCCCATCCGCAATATCGTTTTCCAGTCAGCTGTCCCCAAGGTGACACATGCATGCCTCCCTCCTTTGGAGGCAGGGTGACTTGGGGCTGGAAGGGAGCCAGCTGGCGGGGCAAGGGGGGGCAGGGGGCAGGGTCCCTCTGGGAATTAGGGGATAGAAGGGAAGCAAAGGACAGAGCCCCAGGACCCCCAGAGGAGGAGCTGGCAGGCGGACTGAGCCCGGCCCATCAGATGGGGCCAGGAAGCCAGGGCTAGCCGGGTGCGTCCCGTCCTACGGTCTGCAGGTCATGAAAGTGAAGCTGCAGCCGCCCTCAGGCACGGAGCTGCCAGCATTTAACCCCATCGTCCACCCCTCAGCCATCACCCAGGTCCTGCTCCTTGCCAACCCCCAGAAGGTGAGGGGCCTGGCCGTGACAGCGCGCCGCTGTGGGGGTGGGGCGGCCTCTTCTCTCCCTCTGACTCTGCCTTCACCTCTGCCCCAGGAGAAGGTTCGGCTCCGCTACAAGCTTCTCTTCACCATGGGCGACCAGACCTACAACGAGATGGGGGATGTGGACCAGTTCCCCCCACCCGAGACCTGGGGGAGCCTCTAGAACAGGGAGGGGGCAGGGAGAGGAGAGGGCAGTGGGACCAGGCACCGCCTAGCCTGGGTGGGAGGCTGTGGTGGCCTAGGACACCCTTTATTCCCATGGCGAGATCCCTTGGGCCTGGTGCTTCTCCCCTCACCCCTGTGGCCCCCCTCCTTCCTCGTCCCCCTCCCCTGCGGAGCTGAACCCAGCAGGAGGCTGGGCCTGGGTTTTCACTTCTGGGGACCTTCGCCACAGGGGGGAGCCTGGAGCAGGGAGCAGCTGCGTGGCCCTGGAAGGACCTGGGGTCATGAGGGAGAAGCATGGCTGTCAGGTAGGGGCCAGGACCTCAGGCCCAGCCCCGACCCCAGCCCAGGGTGGGGTCATCCCCACCTTTCTCTTATGCCTTATGGGAAGGCCCAGCCATAACGGGGGGCCATGCTGGTGCGGGAACCAGCTCAGGTCTCCTCCATAGGAACCGGGTGACTGGGGGGGTGATGCCTGCTCCCCCAGCTCTTTGCACTCTGTGGTGTGTGGTTTGACTCTTTGCTTTTCTTTCTCAGTGGCCCTGTGGTCACCATCTCAGGAGGCCCAGTTGGGGGAGACCCACGTGGCCCCCACTCCTCATGGGGGTTTCACTCCACTCACCTGCCCCCTTTGCCGTCAGGCCTCCTGAGGAGCTGTGGGGGCTGTGGCTGCTGGCCCAGAGGTTGTGGCGGAGCCGGGTGCCACAGCTGGGGGCTCCAGGGCTCCCGGCCAAGGGAGGCCCTGCACTGGAGCTCCTCAGTGCGTCTCCTTCAGTCGCCGGCCTCTGCTGGGGCCTCCCGTGGGTGCCTCCTCTCTGCCCATCCATCTGTCCGGGGGCCGAGTGGGGTCAGTGTGTGAGTGAGAGCAGGAGTATTTATGGAAATAAAAACGTCCTTTTTTCCTGTACCAGCTGCCCTCCTGGCCTTTCTGAGGTGGAGGGAGATGGGGGTCCAGGAGCTGGAGGGCCCTCGGGCTGCCCTAAAGGCTTCTCTGGCTCAGTCTTTGGAGCTCCAGCCACCCCCCGTCTCCCCGCCCCCCTCACCCCTGAGCCCTTCACCGGAAGAGGCCCAGCTTGGGGGCCTGTGGTGGTGCTGAGTCAGTCACCAGAGAGGGCCCAGGGTTGCGGCGGGCCCAGAGCCGTCCCAGCTGGAAGTGAGTGGCCGCTCAGGCCTGCCAGGAGCCCCAGCTGCTGCAGATGCTGAGTGGGAGCCCGCCCCCCCGCCACCGGCTGCTCACAACTTCCTCCTGCTGCTCTCCAAACACGACTTCGTGGCGGCCCCAGAGGGCCCTGCCTCGCCTTCTCTTCTCACTTTCCCCAGAGGCTGCTCCCAGGAAGCAGGGTGCTAATGGCAGCTCAGTTCTAGAGAGGCCTGGGGATGCTGCACTGGGCCCCCTGCCAGGCCCAGCTGCGGCTCGCTCACCCCTCAGTGCTACCAGAGTCCTGTCTTCCCTGGGAGGCTCCAGTCCAGTCCCCGGAATCGGCTCAGCCTCTCCGCCGAGAGAGCAAGCCAACGAGGATCGGAGCAAGGGGCGGTTCATCAGGGCGGGGGCGGGGGGGTGTTGCTGAGCCTTGTGGGGCCAGCCCTCCCGTGCTGCTCTGCAGGCGAGGCTTCCCCTCAAGCCTCGGCAAGGCCGCCCACCATTTCCCCTCCCAAGCAGATGATGGGGAGTCCTATATTTCAAAAACCAGTTTCACTTTGCCTTACTTGGTGTTTCCCGGGCTGAACCCCTTCCCACAGACACCACTGGGACGTCTTCCCAGAGCCCAGCATGCTCACTCTTTTCCATCCAGCCCGTGAGGAGGGCTGCCTCTCTGCCCCAGGTCTTGCTGGATGCGCGTGGGAGAGCTTGACGTCCCCGCAGAACCCCCACCCCCACCCCAGACACAGGCCTCCTGCAGTGGGACTTCCGGGTGCCCTGACCCCTGCACACCCCCAGCCACGTGGCTGGTTCCTGTAACCTTCCCTAAAAGGCCAGACTCCACGCAGACACCTGTGATGTCCCCGAAAAGACTGTAGTAGGAAGGCTCTTGTAACCGAGATGAAACTGCTCCCTGCGCTCCTGCCCCAGGGTCCCGGAGTACGCGCTGGTGGGGGTGGGGATCTCGTGGGAACCGTGCTAGGGCTGCAGGGTGGGATGGGACTGTCCACAGCCTTGGGCTGGGAGTCTCTCTGCTCCCAGTGGGGGCCCTGGCACACTATGTGACTTTGAGCGAGGGGCTGCCTTTTCTCACCTTTGGGTTCCTTGTTGATAGTGGGGAAGGACCCAGGGAGCTGTAAGGGCCCCTGAGGCCTTCTCGAAGAGCCCTTGAGCAAACTGCTTCCCCAAGGTGTTGGCCTGGAGTGACCGAAAGGTGACAGGAACAGGGATATCTTTTTCATCTTCCCGACCTCCCGCCTTCCCTTTTCCCTAGTCGGTCAGGCCATCTGCCATGCTGCAGGGGCCTCTGAGTGGCCCGCATGAGAGGCAGGCCCCATGGTCAGCTCAGAGGCTGGCATGGAACCCGTGAGCCGGGAGCTCAGCATGTCACATAGAGAGCCCGGAGGGATGTGGACCCAAGGGACCCGCCACGGGAGCCCCGCCACTGTCCGAGTGGCTGGGGTCTGATGATGGGAGATGGTCCTCAGCCTCCACTTCTGGAGGAGTCCGAACCAAGTAACATGTGTCCACTCGGCCCGCAGTCGGGGGCACCAAGCAGCACACAGGAGACCCAGAGCCTCTGGAGCCCTCCAGCTGGAGCGGAAAACAGGGAAGATGCATTCTCTTGTCTCTCGAAGGGTGACCCCCACCCCCCACACCAGGGGCAGTGGGACTTCCCAGACCCTGAAGCCACACTTCCACTTCTATTCCTGCGGCTGGAGGCTGCTGATCGTTTGGGTTTCTCTTTTGGCAACCACAGCACACTGCTCCTCTGTTGGTGGCCGCCACGGGCCATGGAGGGGCCGCCACCCGCTGGAGAGCCTGTCTCCACCGTAGTCCTGCTACCCCTGCCCCCAGTCTCAGGCCAGGCGGAGGCCACAGGAGCTGGAGCCTGACCAAGGCCCGGCCTAGCCCTGTGGCAGGCCTGCTGCTCGAACCCTCCCCTTCCGTCCTCAAAGGCCTGCGGCAACGAGAAATGGAGGCTCTTGGAGCTTGTCAAGTGCCCAAGGACACGTGTTAAGGCCGAGGCCAACCAGCAGTCCCACCAGGTGCCCCTCTGGCGGCATGTCGCCCCCCCATCTCCCGAGCCCCCTCTCCTTGGCCCTCCATGGGCTGCCCTCCCTTGGAGCCAGGGTTAGGGCTTGAGGGCACGGGCTCTCAAGGGCTGTCAGGACGGGGATGTCATGGCTCTGCCCCACCCAGAGTTTCCTTCTAGGAGAGCCCTTCTGGCTTGAGGAGGAGACAGGCAAGTTCTCAGAGCCCCAGAAATCGCACCCCCATAGCTGGCTGCCCTGGGCAGCAGCCTCTGCTCAGAGCTGGGCACCGAGAGGACCAGACCACAAACCAGTGACGCGTCCACAGCGAGACATTCTTGCTCAGTCCTGTGGCTGTGCAGCTGACGCCTGCTCCCACCCCACCCCCTGCCTCTGCACCAGCCATCGGGCCTCCCAGCCCGGGTCCTGCTTGAGCTTCGCCTGCGGACACTTCCCAGACTATCCCTGGTCTGCCCCAGCCGTGGGGATGAAGGAGAGGGCAGGTGGCAGCCTTTCGGGAGCCTCCAGACAGCGCCACCCCGCACAGCAGGAGAGCACGTAGGGGCTTAGAAGCCTGTCAGATCAGCTTTCTAACGTGGCCCCTACCCCTTAACCAGCGAGGGCCCTGGCGCCCTGAGCCTTGGTGCACTCACCTGAAAATGGGAATAATGACGCCAACCTCGCTGTCGGGGGGTGGTGTGCTCAAGTAGGTGACAAAGCGGGCTAGTGTCCCCAGAAGGCAGCAGGACACCTGGAGGGGGCAACTAGGCAGGCCCAGGGGCAAGGTTCTTCTTTTCACGCCAGATAGTACAGGCTGGATAAGAAGAAGCGGAGCCTGTTCTAAGTTTGTTTTTTTTTTTTTTAAGATTTTATTTATTCATTCAACAAACAGCACAAGTAGGCAGAGAGGGAAGCTTGGGGGTGGGGGGAGCAGGCTCCCCGCTGAGCAGAGAGCCTGATGCAGGGCTCCATCCCAGGACCCTGGGACCATGACCTGAGCCGAAAGCAGAGGCTTTAACCCACTGAGCCACCCAGGCGCCCCTGTTCTAAGTATTTTAAATAGGAACTCGTTTAGTCCACAAAGCAGGTCAGGTCCCTGTTCTCATTCTTCTCATCCGACCCAGGACACTGAGGCTCAGACAGGTGAACTCCCCGGCCCAAGGTCACCCAGCTAGCTAGAGGCTGAGCCCAGCTGGCCGGCTTCTTCCACACACACTCAAGCTCTGTTCTAGCTGTCTCTGGGCTGGAAATAAGCGTCCATTGATGCAATGCCTTCACTTGCATTCAAGTCAGCCCTGTCTGTTGAGCTCCTGTGACCCTGGCACGTCGCTAGACCATGCAGGATTCGGCACGAGCAGAGGAGAGCCAGCCAAGCCAACGAGCCCTCCCAACGCCCAGTGGAGAGATCTCATGATCGGAGATGGTGTTGGCCGGTGACCTCTGACGCCCCCTTCCTGCACCTGCAGCTCTAAAACTGTGATCTTGACATTTCCCGATAAAACCTCATAGTCCAGAAGTCTCTGATTACAACATCCTTCGAAGGAACAGCCTATGATCCAACCTTTGGGGCTTCCAACCCTTTATGATTCAGCATCCAAGTGTGCTCAAGCTTAAATATAACCTAAAACATACCCCTCACCCAAGCCAAGAGGCACAGCAGCCCCACCCAGGCCAGTCAGAGAAGAGCTCTTGGGTCAGGCTGGAGGGGAGCCCGGAGCCTGGGTAAGAGGCCCAGAGCTCCACTGGGCTGATCAGATGGCCCTTCCTGGTGGTTTCCAGCCGCTGCTTCTCCAGGCCAGGTGTCCTGACCCTTGTGAGCTTGGGCTCAGGCCTGGGCAAGCCTAGAGGGGACAAAGGTAGAAGCCAGACCGTGCCCTCAGGGACCTTCACAGCAGCTAGGGAAGTGGACAAGCCCAGGCCCAGAGTGTTCCAGGCTGGAGGCAGGGCTGAAACAGGGTGGGGACACCGTGTAACCCAGGATTTCCCAGACAGCAAGGCAGCGGCACCTGGTGTCAAGCTGCTGGCTTAGGAACCTTCAGCTTCCTAATTGTGTACACAGTAGGCTCTGCCCATTGCAGAGATGGGGGAAACTTGAGCCACCATGGTGTTCTGGGATCTGGCCAGTGAGCAAGGGGGAAAGGCCAGGAGTAGCACCCAGGCCTTGCAAACCCCAGCCCCACGTTTTAAGAAGCCAGGTCTACACTGGACTCTGATTGCTCCTTCCATCAAGGCATTCCTCAAGCCCTGCCCTTTTTCTAGAATCCCCTCCAGGGGCCTTCCAGTTGGGGAAAGAGAGGTGGGTTAGGAAACCTTGTCTGGGGTCTCCTTATGCAAGCTTGAGCCTTCAATCCGGTGGACTCCACACTCAGGTGGCCTCACAGCTGGGAGGCTCTGACTCAGCAGCAGCAGCTGGAGGGTTCCCTTCTCAGCCCCTCCCGAGTCCCACTGGGCTGGGTGTCCCTTGGGCGGGGGGTGGCAAAGAGCAGCCAGCATCCAGTAAGCACTCACTGTGTGCCTGATCCCTTGTCTGAGGCCACTGGTCCTGCCCTCGTGCAGTACTAAGTCTGCCCACCCACACACAGTAGGTGCTCAAGTAATCCTCAAACTGAGTTAAAACTCAAAGCAAAAGGCAGGGGGCATGGCAGGACCGCAGGGATGTCCCTCTCCCTCCACCCCTGGGGCCTGGGGGGTACGGGGGTTCAGAGTAAGGAAAGACTACTATGTGTGGTCCCTCATCTTGTATGAACAGATATGGAGCACCTACTGTATGCCCAACTGTGATTTGGGTGGAAGGCCAAAGAAAGAACTACTACTGAGTCTGGGGGATGAAAGCCGCACCCCCATCACTGCCTTACAAGAGGAAAGGCAAGGACTCCCAAAGTTCGCTGAAAGGAGGGGCTCTACAGATGGATGGAGGCAACTGCTGGGGCTGGGAGGGAGCCAGGTGTCAGGGAGCTGGGAAGGAGGGTGGGCCACCCTCCTTAAAGGGACGACCGGAATAGTCAGGATCATCTTGTCCACTCTCCAGGATGGGCAGCTGTCCCGCCCATTAGACCATTAAAGGCAGCAAGTCCCGAGTTCCAGGGACTTGTCCAAGGGCACAAAGCAGCAAGGTGGCCCCAGGAAGCCAAAGTCCCCCAGCCGGTCTCCAGCAGGGGAGGAGGGAAGGGTAATCTTTAGCTCAAGTTGGCCAAGAGGTCCTCTGGAGAGGGAGTCCAAGGCAGCATCCTTGGGCAAGCCCAGATGGGCCAGTACGGGCTGGAGAGGCCCGTCCTTGGCCTCTGGCTCCCGAGCGTGGAACCCTCCTTGCCTTTAAGAGGGGTGCAGAAGTTACTGAAACCCAGGGCCCTCGGGCCGGCGGGAGGGGCGGAGCCCAGAGTCCGGCCGCGCGGCGGCAGGAGCCGGCTTACCTGCTTCCCGCCACCGGGGTTGGGCGGGGCGGGGCCGGGGGGCGGGGCCGCCACACAACCTGTGGACCGCCAGGGGGCCGCCGGCGCGACCGTCGCGGGGTCCGGCCGGGGGCCTGCGGGGCGCCCGGAAGCCGGGGGCGAACGAGAAAACAAACTTGGAGAGAGGAGTGACCTGGGGGCCGGGGGCGGAGTCGCGCGCGGAGGAGGAGGGAGCGAGCGGCCGCCGGAGCGCGGCTGGCCCAGGAAGCAGAGAGCGCCGCCCACCCATCCGGGGCGAGAGCGGCGCTGCGGGCGCAGGCAGGCTGGGCCGGGGGCTGCCGGGCCCTCGCCCCCTTCCCCCCCGTGACCCCGCGGCCCCCAGCCCGAGCCCAAGATGATGAAGAGGCAGCTGCATCGCATGCGGCAGCTGGCCCAGACGGGCAGCTTGGGACGGTGAGTGTCAACCGGCTCCCTCCCAGCCCCACGCTCACCCCCGCCCGGACCCTCGGGGACGTGGAGGGGTGGGGGAGGTCGGGGACAGACAACCTCGAACTGGCCAGAGGTCTGCTCTCATTCCCATGCCTCTGAATGCCACCCCCACCTCTCGGCCAGAGCAGGAGGGGCAAGGCCCTTTGGGGAAGGGGGCACCCCCACCCCTTTGCCTGCCAGGGAGGATCAAGGATGCTGGGTCTTCTCGGCCTCCATGAGCCTCTTGAGCGAACGGTCTTCCCTGGCCTCACTTGTCCCCTCTGTACAATGGGGACAACTAACCATCTCTGGTTGCCTGGAGGGGGGAGGGGCAGCGGTCAGGGTCCTAGACTTTGGGGGAGGGGAGGAGACTAGGTCCCGGTGTGGTGTGGTGGGAGGAGGGGCCTGCTTGTCCAGCTTTGCGCCTTTCCCCCACCCTACCCGCAGCCTGGAGGCCTCCAGCTTCTCTATCTTGCTTCTGCTTTTCCCAGCCTCAGGTGGAAACATCCCTGGGCCTCTTTGCTCTCACCTACCCCACCCCCGGGGCCCCAGAGCCGATGGAGTGGAGGCCAGAAGTTTGGGGAGCTCCCAGGGCCTATCATCTCTCCTCTTCCCCCTGCATTGGGAGTTTCCCATTCTCTGGGCCCCGAGGAGGGGACCGAGTGTCCAGGCTCGCATAGGCATCTGTGCCATGGGAGACTAGAGCCAGGGATTGACCATCCCCCTTGCTCTGGGCCTCAGTGTCCCCATGTGTCCCTGGGCAGAGGGCCAGGGCCTGCACACCACTCCAGTCCAGAGTCCTGTGTGTCTGACAGCCCAGGAGTCTGAGATCTCACACTTCCCGTTCTTGGGGCCGGCCCGGCCTCCTCTCCCTAGGGTCAGCGCAACAGAGGCTGGGGTGGCTTCCCAACCCCGCCGCTTTGGGTTTCATCCGCCCTCTCTCAGGACAAGCCCTGGGTGGAGGAGGAAAAAGCCATGTATCCTATTCCCGCCCCCATGGAATGTGCTCCGACTGGGATGAGGCAGGCAGGCCGGCCACCCAGGGCGGGCCCAGCAAGGAGAGGAGGGGCACTGGAAGCGACCAGGGTCCAGGTGCCCTCTTGAGGGGGCAGGGGGAGGCAGGGGGTTTCCTAACCTGGGCTGCCTCAGCAGAAGCTCCTCCCTCCCTTACAGCACCCCGGAGACTGCCGAGTTCCTGGGGGAGGACCTGCAGCAGGTACAAGCCTGGGCCAGCAGCGGGTGGCAAGGCAGGCCCGCGCAAGCTGTCAGCGGAGGACCCGGCCAGGACGCCATCTGGGGGGGCCGGGCTGAGTCATTCCCCAAGCTGTTGGCCATGGGGTCTCCAGGAGGGAAGGGAAAGGTTGTTCCTGCTCTGGGAATGAACAGGGCAGGGGGTGGGCAGGGGACAGCAACCTCCCACAAGCCACCAACTCTGAGCACCCCCCACCCAGGTGGAACAGCGGCTGGAGCCGGCCAAGCGAGCAGCCCACAATGTCCACAAGCGGCTGCAGGCCTGTCTGCAGGGCCAGAGCGGGGCAGACATGGACAAGCGGGTGGTGAGTGGGGGTCCCAGGAAGTTGGGGCCCGCACAGGACACCTCTACCCAATGGGAGAGTGAGGTCAGGGCTGGGGTCTCCCTGCTAGTTTGAGCCTCTAGCACACCGAGGGGGTGAAGCCTGCGCTGTCCCAAGACCCCTCGGGCACCCCACTCATGAGGCTCTGTTTCTTCCCCATCCCCTTCTCCACCCTGGCCCCCGCCGCACCGATCCCCTGGGCCAAGGCCAGGCCTCTGACAGCTCCCGAACTTCTCTGTCCTGTCAGCCCCCAGAGCAGAGCAGAGCAGGCCTTCTGAACTGAGGCAGTGCCTGAGGGCTTCCTGAAGGAAGTGGCATTTAAGCCGATACTAATACTCACTGGTATTAATCAACGGCGAGACTGTTGCTAAGCTCTGTTAGCGCATTGCCTCACGTCCCCTGACGACACCCCTAGGAGGAGGCTGCCTTTATTAGTACTTTGTACAGATGAGGAAACGGACCCAGAGAGGTAAAGTCTTAAGGTCACACAGCGCGTTAGTGGCAAAACCGAGGCTTGATCCCTGGTCTTTCTGACTCAAGCTGGGGCTCTTCCTAACTCTAGATGGGAGGGTTTTGAGCTTAGCAGTGACTAAGTGCAGAGCCACCGATGCCCTGGGGCAGGGGAAGAGCCCCGCCCCCAGGCTGCTCCCAGGACCTCCTTTCACCCTCCGTCCAGCTGTGTGACTTTGAGCCAGCTGCCTGCCCCCTCTGTGTGCGAGAGTACTTGATGGTTTCTTCAGGCCCAGTTGATTGGTTTCTGGGAGGGGGAAAAGATGGGGTGGGGCTACATGGTCACAGGGAGATGCCACTCTGCCCTGCCTGGCCGTCCTCTCTTCTCCACTCCCACTTAAGACTGTGGCCCTCTTGGCTTCCCTCCTCCCCTGGCCATACCGAGAGTCTCAGCAGGGGCCCTGTCCCCAAGGAGCCCTCTGTGTGCTTAGGTGGGGTGGAGGGAGACCTGGCAAGTGAGCACGTGCTCACAGCCAGGCCCTGGCCTTCCTGCAGAAGAAGCTTCCCCTCATGGCTCTGTCCACCACGATGGCTGAGAGCTTCAAGGAGCTGGACCCTGATTCCAGCATGGGGTGAGCATGGACCGGGCCCCAGCCCTCACCCAGAGGTGCCAAAGGGGGCAGATCTGTGCTGGGAGGGGGTCCAGGTGAGGAAGGGCATCCCCCGTGGAAGGATGACCAGGCTGAGGGTCAGTTAGCATCTGCGCTAGGGATGGGGGGTGGTCAGTGTCCAGGTCAGGGAGGGCGGCCAGGCCTGGGAGGGGGGGTGCTTAGCTGAGAGATGAGGGAGAGCTAGAAGGGACAGGGAGTGATGGGGAGGGAGGAGGCCCCACCCAGTGTTTCTGCGTGGGTGTGAGGAGCTGGGCCCAATGGGTGCTGTGTCCACAGGAAGGCCTTAGAGATGAGCTGCGCCATTCAGAACCAGCTGGCCCGCATTCTGGCTGAGTTTGAGATGACTCTGGAGAGGGATGTCCTGCAGCCGCTCAGCAAGCTGAGTGAGGTGACCCTCCCCACTCCCCCCAGCCCCGCCCCCAGCCCCACCCCCTCCCCAGCCTCCTCTGCCCGCTGACCTCCACCCTCCGGGTGCCTGTACCCAGGAGGAGCTGCCAATCATCCTTAAGCGCAAGAAGAGCCTGCAGAAGCTGGTGTCGGACTGGAACACCCTGAAGAGCAGGTGGGAGCCAGAGTCCCCGGGTAGGCTCTGCACCTTGGTCGGCCCCCATAGGCGCCCACAGAACCCACACTCGGAGGCCGTGGCAGGGCCCGCTGGCGACAGTGTGTGCCCTCGTGTACACATCTAGTCTCTGTGAACATGTGTGTGCACGTGCTCATGCTAGCTGAGGGTGACCCCCAGAGACTAGGAGAGCCAGAAATGATCCTCCAAGATCCCTGGACGGCAGGAGGGCCCCGCCCACCACCCTGGGGCGGGCTGGCTGCGATCACCAAGCCCGCCACCAGGGGGCGGCCTCGAGCACTCATGGCCCCCCAGACTGAAGGAGCTCAGGGAAAGTGGGGCTCTGGGATATTCATCCATAAATCCCAGAATCCTGGGTGGTCAGGCATATGGAAGGGACCCTTGGCTCTGGACAGGCAGTGGGGGGTACACTGACCACCCCACCTCGGGATCGTTTTTGCCAGGCTCACTCAGGCAGCTAAGAACTCAGGTGGCGGTCAGGGCCTGGGCGGCGGCACTGGCAGTTATGGTCATACGGCCACGGCCACCAAGATGGAGACGCTGAAGGAGGAGGAGGAGGAGCTGAAGAAGAGGGTGGAGTCCAGCAAGGTGAGCAGCCCTTGTGGTTCCCAGGATGGGGGTGAGGGGCAGCAAGGGTGGGTCCTGTCCCCATTTCAGGGAGGGGAAGCTCCGGTAGGTGATCTGCCTCACCCAGGGCCACACAGCTGAAGAGCAGCGGAGCCGGGATTTGATCCCAGGGAGGGAGCCTCCGAGCTCTTGGTCTCCTGTCTATACCGCATACTCTGTTCCTGGGAGGCAGGGACCTGGTGTGCTGGCCGCTGTCCCCGCAGGCTTGCTGAGTCGAGGAGTGAATGGTCAAGGACATAAGCACCGCGCTAAGGGTGTGGGACAGAGATGAGGGCTAGAAGCTGTAAACATCCCTTGAGAGTTCCAGGGGGTTCCTGTGGGCCGTCCCCAAGTGCAGAACGTACCAGAGAGAGGAGACGTGACCAGGTCCCTCCACAGAGAGCTTGGACAAGTCATTCACCCCTCTGGGTCTCAGTTTCCCCTCTGGGCCCCAGCCTCACCGGTGCGAGCCCCCTCCTTTCTGTCTCCAAGGACGAGTACTTGGCCGACCTCTACCACTTTGCCACTAAGGAGGACACGTATGCCAACTACTTCATCCACGTGAGTCTCAAGACGGGGCTCTAGCCACTGGAACTCAGGGGTGGACACCAGGGGCCACTGGGACACCCTTCCAGATGTGGGAGGGAGGAGTGTGTTCTTAGGGACTCCAGGGAGGTGTAACTTCCCTCACTACCTCTGGGGGTGCCCCCCTGTCTCCGCAGCTCATGGAGATTCAAGCTGATTACCATCGCAAGTCTTTGAGCTCGCTGGACACAGCCCTGGCTGAGCTGAGGGAGAACCACAGCCAAGCAGGTACAGACAGAGGCAGGGCTGGCGCATAACCCTGACCCCGGCCCTACTCCAGGACTGCTAAGAAGCTGGCAGATTAGTTCCGATGAGATTTGTGATAGAGAGGTCGTCTGCTATGTAGAGGATGGAGTGAAGGGGCAGGACTGGAGTCAGGAGACCTTTAGGAGGCAGAAGGGAGGGGACAGTGGCCTGGACTGGGGTGGCAACGGTGGAGTTGGGTGGGTTCGAGAGAGATGTTGGATGATTTCAGGATCTGTGGTGTGGGTGATTGGGCGGGAGGTGGTACCATTGGCCAAAGCAGTAGGCTTTGCAGATGTCTAGGGGTACCCTGGCTGCCAGGGAGGGGAGGACCCTAGGCGGCTGATCTGTCTCATCCCTGCAGACCCCTCCCCCTTGACGACGGCCACCCCCCTCGGGGTGTATGGGGTGCCCCTGGAAACCCATCTGCAAAATCTGGGCCGGGACATCGCCCTGCCCATTGAGGCCTGCGTCATGATGCTGCTTTCTGACGGCATGAAGGAAGAGGTGGGACCCACGGGGGCAGGTCAGGCTGGAGCCCTGGGGCCCTCCCTCTGTCCACAGCCCCCATAGGCTGCCCTGTGCTGGTTCTGTGACCCCACCATTAGAGCCCAGTTCCCCGTGAGGCCACGGCCTCCTGCTGGCAAGCTGACACCACCACCCACTTGGGGATGCCCGTGAGGCAGCCGCTGTGCCCTAAGGCCTTTACGTTTCTTGCTCCGTTTAGTAATCCCAGAAGCCCCTGCAGGAAGCCTTCACTGGCTCCCTTCTACAAGGGGGAGACGGAGGCCACGAGGAACATGTGCCCCGCGGCACCACAGGAGGGTGTCAGTAAGGCCTGGGCCCGACCGTGCGGCCCCTGCTTTAGGTAGCTCGCGTCCATCCACTGCATCAGGCGGTCCCTAGTGTGTCAGCTCCGTTCCTGAGCCCAGACCCTTAGGGGGTAGAACTTGCCCGACTTAGGCTTCTTTTTTTTAAAAAAAAGACTTTCTTTATTTATTTGAGAGAGAGAGAGAGAGCATGAAAGGAGAGAGGTGAGGGGGGGAAGCAGACTCCCTGCCGAGCAGGAAGCCCGATGTGGGACTCGATCCCAGCACTCCACGATCATGACCTGAGCCAAAGGCAGTTGCTTAACCAACTGAGCCACCCAGGTGCCCCTCAGCTTAGGCTTCTTGACAGCGCTGCCTGGCCTCCTCTCTCCCTCCCACTCCTAACCAGACCCCTGGCTCCCCACCACTTTGCCAGCTTCTCCCAGATCTCCCACTTTGGGCCAAATCCTAGACCTTGAGAGCAAGGGCAGTCGTGCACACCGTGGGCCCCACGCCGCCCATCAGACTGGGGGGGACACGTGCCCCATGAGGGCCAGGCGCCCACCCCGAGTGAGCCAGGGCATCCCCCCCTGCCCACCCCTCTGTGACCCCCTGCCCGTTTCCTCTGGTACCCCAGGGCCTCTTCCGTCTGGCCGCGGGAGCCTCGGTGCTGAAGCGTCTCAAGCAGACCATGGCCTCGGACCCCTGCCGCCTGCAGGAGTTCTGCTCTGACCCCCATGCTGTGGCAGGTGCCTGCTCCCAGGAGCCCCGGGAAGAGGGCCTTCCCCCCAGATCCCTTCCCCGCAGCTGCCTGGAGCACTCCCGTGGTAGTTTGGCTGAAGGCCTGGTGATCGACACCTCAGGACACACAGGGGTCCGTGGAGGGGGAGGGGAGGGCTCGGTGATGAACCCCCTTGCATGCGTGGACATCTGGCTGGGAACAAGTCTGCCAGACTTCATCATTTTCTCCAAAAGGCCCAGGGCCCAAAGAAATGATCAGACCTGGTCACGTCAGTGTGAACGGGCCCTGGTTCCTAACAGATGCTGAGCGCCGGGCACCGGGTGGAGGTGGGGGACTCGGGAACCGTGTCCGAGACCCTTGCCACCACTTCAGGTGCCCTCAAGTCCTATCTGCGGGAGCTGCCGGAGCCCCTGATGACCTTTGACCTCTATGATGATTGGATGAGGGCAGCCAGGTGAGGTGGAGGGATGGGGTTGCTGGAGATGGTGGGCCTGCGGACGTGGGTTCCTGGACTGGCTCACCAGGTCTCTCCCCATCCCCAGCCTGAAGGAGCCGGGGGCCCGGCTGGAGGCCCTCCAACAGGTGTGCGGCTGCCTGCCCCGGGAGAACTTCAACAACCTCAGGTGAGCCCAAGCCCGGCCCCTCGTCCTAGGCAAGATCTCAGAAACCACAGCCAAGACAGGCTAGTCATGTTTTTCCTACTAGACACTGAGCTAAATGCACTCCTAGAACCTTTGAAGCCTTGCCACGTGGCTTGAAGTTCCCACCTCTGCTGCTGTGTGGCCTTGGGCAGGTGGTCTGACCTCTGTGCCTCCATGCCCTCATCAGGAAAACACAGAGCACACCAGTTCCTACCTCACAGGGCAGGGAGGAAGATTCTCAGCTTAGCTCCGTGCCCCACACATGTGTGGCACTCAGCAGGTCAACTCATTTAGCTATTAAAAAATTTTAGGGACACCTGGGTGGCTCAGTCGGTTAAGCGTCAGCCTTCAGCTCAGGTCGTGATTCCAGGGTCCTGGGATTGAGTACCACATTGGGCTCCTTGCTCAGCAGGGAGCCTGCTTCTCCCTCTCCCTCTGCCGGCCGCTTCCCCTGCTTGTGCTCGCTCTCCCTCTCTGACAAACAAATAAAATCTCTAAAAAAAAAATTTAGGGGTGCCTGGGTGGCTCAGTCATTAAGAGTCTGCCTTCAGCTCAGGTCATGATCCCAGGGTCCTGGGATCAAGCCCCGCATCGGGAAGCCTGCTTCTCCCTCTCCCACTCCCCCTGCTTGTGTTCCCTCTCTCGCTGTGTCTCTCTCTGTCAAATAATAAATAAAATCTTAAAAAAAAAAAAAATTTAAAGCATCCTGAGGGGGACGTTTGCCACTCTGGAAATCCCAGGCTGAGAAAGTCTCGGGCCTCAGGGGCATCACTGGGTGTTCGTGGCCCTGTCCGTGACCGAGCCTACCTTCTGCCTCCCCAGGTACCTGCTAAAGTTCCTGGCACGGCTGGCTGAGGAGCAGGAGGTGAATAAGATGACCCCCAGCAACATCGCCATCGTCCTGGGGCCCAACCTGCTGTGGCCCCCAGAGAAAGAAGGGTGAGGGGAAGAGGGCAGTCCCCCCACCAACCACAGCCGTCTGCTACTTACTTTCCCCCTGGGCCTCAGCTTCCCCATCCTTGCAGTGGGTTGAGTTCCCCATCTCAAGGCTTGCCGTGAGCAGCGACCCAAAGGGAACGTGGACCCCACAGGGTTTTGGAGTGAGGCGTCCCGGGTGAGAGTGATGATGGGGAGCTTGGAGTGCTGGGAGCCCGGAGATCTAGTTCTAGCCCCACCCCCTCGCCCTTCCAGAAATGCCTTCGGACATCACTCTCTGGATCTCCATTTCTTCATCTGTAAATTGGAGAGAAATTATACCGACTCTGAAGGGGTTTTGCTTTGGGAATTAGACAATGAATGGAGAAATGGTTTCCAAGCTGTAAAGTGCTGTATGTGCTATGGGAGGGGTCATTTCAATGCACCTGGCCACAGATGGCAGAAAGATTTCATTCATTTGCTGAGGATGGTTACTCGGTAGAGGCTCCCTAGATCCCAGAACTGCGAGGGAAAGGGAACCATCCTGCCTAGTGAAGCCTGTCTCAGAAGGAGGGGCAACGTTGGGCCTGTGAGCGACACGCTGGCCACCCACTGGTGGTCTGTGAGCTTCTTTTTTTTCTGAAGATTTTATTTATTTATGTGAGAGAGAGAATGTGTGTGAAAGACAGAGAGCATGAGCGGTGGAGAGGGAGAAGCAGACTCCCCGCTGAGCAGGGAGCATGACCTGAATTGAAGGCAGATGCTTCACACCCTGAGCCACCCAGGCGCCCGTCTGTGAGCTTGGTGAGAGCAGGCACTTGATCTTATTGGGCCAGAAAGAGAATTGGGCTCGCGAAGACTTTATGAAATGGACTGCTCGCTTTTGTTCCCTTTTGCTCCAGGGACCAGGCCCAGCTAGATGCGGCCTCCGTGTCCTCCATCCAGGTGGTGGGTGTGGTGGAGGCTCTGATACAGAAGGCGGACACCCTCTTCCCTGGAGGTAAAGCTCCTGCCTTTGTTTGGTTTTGTTTTGTTTTAAGATTTTGTTTATTTGAGAGAGAGAGAGAGCTCGAGAAAGCAGAGCAGGGGCAGAGGGGCAGAGGGAGAGGGGGAAGTAGACCTTCCCTGTTTAGCAGGGAGCCGGATGCGGGGCTCCAGTCCCAGGACCCTGGGATCATGGCCTCAGCCGAAGGCAGACACTTCGCCCATGGAGCCACCCAGGCACCCTAAAGTATCTGCCTTTGTGAACGTGTCCCTCTGCGCCCTCCTCTGCCCAGCTTGGTGCCCTCCAGACTCAGCTCAGTCCTTGGCAGCTCCATAAACTCACTAGGAGACCTGGAGCAAATTGCTTCTCTGTGAGCCTCAGTGTCTCATCTGTAAAATGGGCATGATCCTGCCTACCTTGCGGAATTATTGTGAGGCTTGTGTGGGAGCGAGAAGGTGAAACGTGGTCCACGGAGTGTCAGGGGAAAGGGAAGGCGGTCCTGACACTGGCTGAGGTCCTGGAATTTAAGACATGCTTCCTTCTGTCCTCAGACATCAACTTCAACGTGTCAGGTCTGTTCTCAGCCCCTGACTCCCAGGACAAGGTCAGCCACAGGCCAGAGGCTGAGGAGCTTCCAACGATTGCTGTGGCCGCCCCAGGCCCTGCTCCGCCCCCGGCCCCTGCCCCTACCCCAGCTCCGGCCCCCGCCCCAGCCCCAGCCTCAGCAGCTACCAAGGAAAGGTAAGGTCTGACAGATATGAATGACCTCCGTCTTTGCCCGAACACATCAGCCTGAGGCATCATCTCAGGGCTTCCGACAATACTTTAGGAAATGTAATTATTGTATTTTCATCCCAAATACCAGGTTTCCCCATTTGGAGGGGGTGGGATGGAGACTTGGAAGCGATATTCCTCCCCGCCTCTGATGTGTTCCCTCGATCATCATGGGGCTTTTTACTGAGCACCTACTGTGTGCCCGGCACTGTTTGGGGTCCTGGGGATTTAGGGAACGAGGGTGCTGGTTAGCTGGAACTTATAAATACCTTCCAGTCTTCTCTTTGAGCCTTTCGATCTGGAAGGGCTGCGTGGTCCCCAGGAAGTACCCTGGCACTGTGCCAAGCAGGCATGGCTTGTTATCGCACAGCGGGGGCCCAAACTGAGACTTTCCCTAGATGAGCAAGGCAGACAAAGGTGGCCCTTAGTGCTTGCTTTCCCGGGGCAGGGGAGAGAGAGTCACCAAGCCCACCGACAGATGGATGCTGTCATGCCGGGCAATGACTCGTGCCCTCGTAGGAGAGGGGAGCAGGTTGGGGAGCTGGACTGGGCGGCTGCTTTAACGCAGGATCCCTAAGAGGAGCCAGTGAGCAGAGAGCAGGAGGGAGCCAGGAATGAGCCGTGGCCTCCCCTTCCGCTTCTCAGCCGCTCTCTGGTTCCTAGTGGCTAAAACATCCAGTGATGTTCAGATGGGGCTTAAGAGCCCGTACAGTCCCTGTGCTCCGCCCGCCTTCCTGGCCCACGGGAATCCAAGGACCCTGTCACAGTGTCACACAGAAACCAGGGCTTCCCTAGACGCAAACCCTGGCCAAAGCCAGAAGCATCCTCTGGGGGGAGAGGGGGGCAGCCTGGGGACAGATCCCAGGCCCAGCCACAAGGTAGTGGGGAACAAGTCCTGGGAGAACCCAAACTCAGCCTGTTGGCTGGGAGTCTCCCCAAGATTCCAGGAGACCTGCTGGGAGGTGGCCAGGCCTGACCCTGACCCTGTTCTTCCTTCCTAGGGCAGAGTCTGAGGTGCCCCCCAGACCAGCCTCCCCCAAGGTCAGTAGGAGTCCCTCAGAGGCGGCCACTCCAACGGAGGACATGGCTCGGAAGAGTAAGTTGGCTTGGGGAGGGAGAGGGGAAAGGAGGTGGGCAGGGAGAGAGGCCGTGTTTTCAGACAGCTGGCGAGGCCAGGAGTCCAGGTGGCCAAGAGCTCAGGTTTGCTGCCTGGCACTCTGGGTTCAGATTCCAGCTCTGTGACCCTGGGCAGGTGACTTCACCAGGTCTGCCCTTCCTCCCCTGCGTCATAGGACAAGACCTACACCTGTCTTGTAGGGCTGTTTGTTAAACGCTGCTGCCTGACTCTACCCGGCACACAGCTCATGCTCCGTGAAGCTTAGCCATCTCGGGGTGGGCGGCTGAGGGGTCCAGTCCGTCAAGAAGTCCAGGGAGCGGAGCAAAGACGAGGGAACGTGGGGTGGAGGCTTCCAAGGGCAACGAAGGGAGGGGAGGCAGTGGTAGTGAGAAGAATTTTGGAGTTCCTCTGCATCCCTGTGGTGCCCACACCTGTTGACTTGGCCACGCCAAAGCCAGGGTTCCGATGGGGCGTCAATGCCAGGGACCAGGACACTTGGGAGGGCCCAACCAAGCCATGAGGCCCTGGAGTTTTCTACCTGGGGGTACAGTGTAGAGCCAGGAGCAGCCGTCAGGGCCTCTGGACCAGCAGGAGTTGACAAGTCACAGAGGGACTGTCCTGCAGGATGGGGCGTCTAGGGATACGTGTGCACTGGGGCACCGCACTTCAGGGGCCCGAAGGTTCTCGTTCCAGCCCTGGGAAGTCCAGGCTTGCCTCCCATCTCACTGATGAGGAAACTGAGGACCCAGGGGGCATGATTTGCCCCAAACCCACAGTGGGAGTGAGTGGAGGTGAGGCTAGGACCAGAGTCTGGGCCTCCTGGCCTCTCAGCCATCTCATGAGGTAGGAACTGTGCAGTGGGATCTCTGAAAACTGGGCTGGGGGGCTTCTGGTAGGCTCCCAAGAGGTGAGCAAGACCCCAGAATCAGGGGGGACAGCCAGCACTTCTTTGTTCAACAAATACGTATGGATATCCACTCTGTGCCCCCAACACTGGGCTGGGTGACCCCACACAGGACGGCCTCTTTCCGTTTACCTGCTCCTCAGGGAGTCAAGCAAAATAAAAGCGGACATGCTCCCTTCGGAGGGCAGCGAGTCCTATGAAGAATGTACAACAGGAAACTATGACAGTACCTAGAGTGGGACTGGGGAAGGGGAACTCTAGAGAG
Organism: Lutra lutra; assembly: GCF_902655055.1. Taxonomy (NCBI): domain Eukaryota; kingdom Metazoa; phylum Chordata; class Mammalia; order Carnivora; family Mustelidae; genus Lutra; species Lutra lutra. The sequence goes on from NC_062285.1 coordinate 134,362,624, forward strand.
GGTGAGACCCATGGAGGGAGGGCTAAGTGAGGAGGAGCCAACCGTGGAATAGAGTTCCTGGCAGAAGGAATGGCAGATACATAGGTCCTGAGGTGGATGCCTAACCATCTCCCCACCCCATCCTTCCTCCACAGCCAAGCGCCCAGCGCCGGCCCGGCCCACCATGCCGCCCCCCCAGGTCTCCAGCACACGCTCCTCCCCTCCAGCCCCACTCGCGCCCCCTGGCTCTAGCAGCCCTGTGACCCCCCAGGCTCTGCCCCGCCGTCTGGTGGGCAGCAACCTCCGGGCCCCCACAGTGCCACCCCCATTGCCCCCTAATCCTCCCCAGCCCGCCCGGCGCCAGAGCCGGCGTTCACCAGCCTCCCCCAGCCCGGCCTCCCCTGGGCCAGCCTCCCCCAGCCCTGGTGCAAATATGCAGGTGGACCTGGGGGCGGGCCCAGAGGACGGAGCGGCTCCTGAGGCTGTAGGCAGGGCCTCTACTCCCCCCACTATACCCCCTCAACCCCGGCCCAGGAGCCTCACCTCAGAGACTGACTGAGCCTGCCGCCCCTCAGCAACAGCCCCTCAGCATTTCCTCCCTCCCACCTGTCCCCCCAGGACACGGCCCTCACCCTTTCCCGGGCTGGGGGCCTTCAGCCTTTGCATACAAGTGCCTCGGTGCCCGCTGGGTCGGCCCCCATGGCAAGGAGGACTCAGGACAGTCCTCCGCTTCCAGACCCTTTCCTCTGCAGCTGCCCTTGGGGGGGGCCCCTCACCCGACTCCCAGCTCTCTGGCAGGGTCCCCCAGGGATCCGCCAGAAGGAAGGAGGGGCTTGCCTGCTCCTACAGGACTGTTATTTTTCTCTTGCCAACGTATTGTTTTTAAGGCTGGCAAATAAATTATTTTGGACAAAACTGGAGCAGCTGCCCCCATGATCGTCGGTTTTTTCCTTTCTGCCCTCAAAATAAAGAAGCCACTTGCGTGAAAGGGAAGATATTCCCTCTTCCTTGCTCCCTTCCATCTTTCCTGTCTGAAATAAAAAGGGCCAGCGTTTTCAGCGCTTACTCTGTGCTCTCCCCCGTGCTTTTCCGTGCGTGGTTTTTCCATAGAACCCTCTCCCGCGGAAGTAAATCCCATCACCTTTGACTGGTTGAGTAGAGACTGAGGCTCAGAAAGCGACTTGCCAGGCACACAGCAAGTGAGGCACGGACGTGGAATCAGGACCCGGGTCTCCCTGATTCCAGAGCCTGGGTCTGTCCCTCACAGCCCAAGCAATTCACCTCTTGGTGCTCCGGGAAACAGGACAGCAATCTCCACCCCAGAAGTGTCTTGAGGATTACATGAGACATTCCCGTAAAAGCCCGAGCACCAACCTTGCACACACAAGTGCCCTGTAAACGTTGGCTGCTGTGGATGTCAGTGCCCCCAACTTCCGCTGTTCCCAGAGTGGGGACAGGTAAGGCTCCCTCAAGGAGCAGAGCTGGATCTGTCTGCAGACCACGGTGGCTGCTCGGTGCGGGAACCTGGGCCAGGCCCCCAGCTCAGCCCTATGCCCAAGGAGGTCCTGGGAACAGACATGCAGGAGAGCTGACGGTCAAAATCAAGTATAATGGCACTGGGAGCCCACGTCAAGCCAGTTAGGGGCCGACCGGCTAACCCAGACTGTGTGTGGAGGGCACAGGAAGGCTTCATGGAAGAGGTGGTTCAAAGAGTCTTTTAGGGGCGCCTGGGGGGCTCAGCTGTTAAGCGTCTGCCTTCAGCTCAGGTCGTGATCTCAGGGTTCTGGGATGGAGTCCCGCATCATCAGGCTCCCTGCTCGGCGGGAAGCCTGCTTCTCCCTCTCCTACTCTCCCTCCTTGGGTTCCCTCTCTTGTTCTCTTTCTGTCAAATAAGTAAAATCTTTAAGGAAAAGGAAAAAAAAAAGTCTTCTGGAGTTGTCCAGGTGAAAAAGTCAGGGAAGAAGGAAGAACATTCCAGGCTAAGGAAAGCACGTGAGACAGAAGCAAAAGGCCAGGGCATGGGGGAACAGGAATTATTTGAGCCTCAGAGAGGGGGACAGGGTGGCTTTTCGCAGATCTTTGGAGCTCTGGTTGCTCCTGGAGGCCAGGTTTTCCGCACCTTCTCAGAGGTTGGCTGACAACTTGGAATTGTGACACAAGCCTCCCCAGATGGGGACCAAGGCAGCCAAGTCACCCCAATCGCTGTCCTGGGCAACTGGGTCTTCTGTCCCCCTCCATCCCCTCCCATCCCCAGGGTGCTGAGTGACAGGCTGCCTCTAGCAGCTTGGTGACCCAGTGCCTCTCCACCCTGGCCTGGGGTGTTTAAAAAAAAGCCCAAAACATCTCGGCCTCACCCAAAACAAATCAGAATCTCTGGGGTGCAGCTATGCTTTGGTATTTTTAAAAAAAATATTTTGTTTATTTGTCAGAGAGAGAGAGAGAGAGCGCGCACACAAGCAGGGGGGAACAGCAGGCAAAGGGGGAAGCAGGCTCCCTGCTCAGCAGGGGTCCCCATGCAGGACTCAATTCCAGAACTCTGGAATCATGACCTGAGCTGAAGGCCGACACTTAACCAGTTGAACCACCAAGGCGTCCCCACGCTTTGGTATTTTTATTTTTTTTTTTTTTTTTTTTTTTAAGATTTTTGTTTATTTATTTGACAGACAGAAATCACAAGTAGGCAGAGAGGTAGGCACAGAGAGAGGGGGAGGCAGGCTCACCGCCGAGCAGAGAGCCCGATGTGGGGCTCGATCCCAGGACCCTGGGATCATGACCTGAGCCGAAGGCAGAGGCTTTAACCCCTGAGCCACCCAGGCGCCCCTGCTTTGGTATTTTTAAAACGCATTTGTCAAAGTCATCATCCAGCCGTGCATTTAAGATCTGCGCATCCTACTTGTATGTAAATTATATCTGAAAATACAAGTTCCCCAGGGGGACTCTACCAGCCAGCGCAGAGAACGACTGGTCTAGGCCAGGGACCCTGGCGTTTGAGAAGGCACTACGTGCCTCTTTCCTATCATCATACCAACACGCTTCTCTGGACTTTGCACAGAACTGAAGCGTCCAGGGTTCAGAGGGCAATGAGATTTGACCCAAAGGCAACAGCTCCCTTAGCATCTCTGCTTCCCCCCTAGCAACCAGCTATCCGAAGCTTCTGATTGGCTGGGAACGCAAGGGGCGGCTAATCGCTCCAGATTTTCTATTCGTAACTCTTTATTGGCCAAGAAGAACGGCAGTCCGTCCTGTAATTGGCCAGTCTGGGTTCGAAACTCGGCGGCGACTGGCCTAGCCGAGGTTGGGACGAGGCGAGGGCTAGGTCTTCATTGGTCCCCTCCCCTCGGCGGCGGCCGAGATTTACCCTTTATTCCAGGTTCGGTTAGGTCGAGGCCGCGCTCCTCTTCGAGGTGCTTGCCCCCATTGGCCCGCGGGCCAGGCCGTGACTCCGCCCCCCGACCCTTCCGGCGCGCCGATTGGCCGCTGCGGGGGGCGGGCTGCGGGCCGGCGCGCCGTGCCCGCGGAGGGAGAACGGCGTGGGGCGGAGCGGGCGTGCGAGCGGCCAGCCGGCTGCATGGCGCGCTGCGAGCGGCTGCGCGGCGCGGCCCTGCGCGACGTGCTGGGCCGGACGCAGGGGTTCCTGTTCGACTGCGACGGGGTGCTGTGGAACGGCGAGCGCGCCGTGCCGGGCGCCCCGGAGCTGCTCGAGCGGCTGGCGCGGGCCGGCAAGGCGGCGCTGTTCGTGAGCAACAACAGCCGGCGCGCGCGGCCCGAGCTGGCCCTCCGCTTCGCGCGCCTCGGCTTCGGGGGGCTGCGCGCCGAGCAGGTGTTCAGCTCCGCGCTGTGCGCCGCGCGCTTGCTGCGCCAGCGCCTGCTCGGGCCGCCGGGCACGCCGGGCGCCGTGTTCGTGCTGGGCGGCGAGGGGCTCCGCGCCGAGCTGCGCGCCGCGGGGCTGCGCCTGGCGGGGGACCCCCGCGAGGACCCGGGCGCGGCCCCGCGCGTGCGCGCCGTGCTCGTGGGCTACGACGAGCACTTCACCTTCGCCAAGCTGAGTGAGGCGTGTGCTCACCTGCGTGACCCCGACTGCCTCCTCGTGGCCACCGACCGCGACCCGTGGCACCCGCTCAGCGATGGCAGCCGAACCCCCGGTGAGCGCGGGGCTGGCGGGGAAACCGAGGTGGGGTGGCGACCTGCGCTTTCCCTTCCACGCCTAGGGGAGAGGGGCGAGGAGGGGGTGTCTACAGGTGACAGGTGGGGACCTGGAGAGACGCGAAGGTCGGTCCCACCCTGTAAGAGCCCGGGCGAGCTTTGTCATGGCCACATCTGTTAATTCTTGAAACTGCCACCACTGGAGGGGCAGCAGAAGGGCCCTATACGGCAGCTGAGAAAACTGAGGCCTGTTGTGGTTCAGGGGGTTGCAGGCGGATACCCAGCCCTTGCCTTCCTGAACCCGTCTCAGGGACCCCTGTCATTTTGTCCCCCTCACCAATCAGGGGTTGAGGCCGGAGGGTTGGAAACAGCCTGAAAGGACTGTGTCCCCCGCCCCGTTGAGCTGTTGGAACACCACTGGCAGCCCCTGATTGTAGGTGGGTGTGTGATGAGCATGGGGAGGTGGATGGAGTTTGACCTGCGTTCCAGTTCCAGCTCCAGGACTCAGTAATCTGAAGTTACATAACCTCGGAGCATCGCTGTCCTGGGTGTAAAATGGGATAGCTCACCATGCCAGTTTCCTCCCAGGGGAGAGTGATCAGGGTGACTGCCAGGCACATAGTAGGTGTGGGTTGTACTCAGACCCCTCTCCTATTATTACAGAGTTTCGTGAAGTACCTTGCGGTTTGTTCTTAGTTCCAAATTACTCCGGAAGTGTCCCATTTCTCAGTTAAAGAAACTGAGGCCAAGAGAGGGGAATTGAGCTGCCCAAAAACAGGAGGACCTGAACTTGGCTCTTGTGGTCACCCCACCCCCATCCAAGGCACCCTTTACTGCTGTCATCTGGGTATTCAGGCCTTCAGAGGAGGCAAGAGCAGGTGGAGGCTCCCACATTTTGGAGGGTTTGAGTTAGTCAAGAACGGATGGTAGCAGCAGCTAACTGCCTGGGGTAAGTATGTGTGGACAAGTCAGTACCCCAGCCTGTAGGCTGAGGGTGGGGACAGTCTCCATCACGCCCTCCTTGCTGGCCCCTGATTTCGACTGTCACTGATAACAAATCCTGGGGGAGTGGGTCTGGTATTGATAGAGGAATAGACATGGTATTGTGATGGGGTGGCAAGGAGGGCCTAGAGTCAGGCGGATCTGAGAAGGGTTCCTGGAGGAGGCATCCTGCAGGGCAGGGCAGTAGGGGATGAAATGTGGAGCCGGGTGTGGGCCATGGCAAAACCGATTCCAGGCCGAGAATCTATAATTCTAGGCAAGTTCTGTCCTCGATTTGTTGCAGACCTACTTGCTGCATATTCCGATCTCCCCAAAAATCCAAGCTGAGGGCTCTGGTCAGGGCTTTCTGCTGTCGCAGCTGCTGCCTGTCCTGGGCCATGCTGTGAAAAGCAAGTTTCTCCCTGAAGGCTTCAAAGTTTGGGTTAAGACTGTGGGTTAAGAGGCCCCCCACTCAGGAAAGGTGGTTGGAGGAGCTGGGGACCGGCCAGGCCCTGCCCATATGTCTCCGCCTCTTTCATCTCTGTCCCCACCTGCTGTGTCGCACAGGCCCTGTTGATCTTTCCTACGACCTAGAGGGGGTGGTTGTAGAAGCTTAGCTATAACGCGGATGTCCTGTTTGTTCATAGCTGAGTGATGTGGCTTTGAAACAGTGGTATAAAAATATAATAAAGGCCCCGATATGCATAAAATCTGAAAGAATGCAAGTCTCTCACCCCAGTGCCTCCATCCCCTTCCCTGTGGGTCTCCTAAATTTGTGTGTTTACCCTCTTGCCACATGGCAGCCACTTGAATTGGCAAATAGAAGTGCCTGCTGTCTTAGAAAGATGTCACCACCAAAACGTGTCGGCCTTGGATTACAGGATGTTGTTGTTGTTGTCTAAAGATTATATTTTAGGGGCTCCTGGGTGGCTCAGTGGGTTAAGTCTCTGCCTTCGGCTTGGGTCATGATCTCAGGGTCCTGGGATCGAGCCCTCCATTAGGCTCTTTGCTCAGCAGGGAGCCTGCTTCCCCCGCCCCCTCTGTCTGTCTCTCTGCCTACTTGTGATCTCTCTCTCTCTCTCTGTCAAATAAAGAAAATCTTAAAAAAAAAAAAAAAGATTTTATTTTAGAGAGAGCATAAGAGCAGGGAATGGGGCAGAGGGGGAGGGGCAGAAGAAGGGGGAAAGGGAGACCAGACTCTCAGTTGAGCACAGAGCTGGACATGGGGCTTGATCTCACAACCCTGAGATCATGACCTGAGATGAAACCAAGAGTCAGACGCTTAAGTGAGCCACGTAGGCGCCCCACATTACAGCATGTTCAGTGAAGTAGCATAACGGTGGTCTGAGGACAGAGCTATGTTCTTAGATGCTCCTGCTAGGACGCTCACTCCCCGAGGGTTGACACCATGTCCCTCACACTGCTCTATGCCCAGTGCCTAGCAAAGTGCCTGGCGTGTAGTTGGGCCTCAGTAAATATTAGCCGAGCGGATAAAGTGGGACATGGGGGGCGCCCAGGGTGATCAGCTCCATGGTGGTGGGAGAGGGCGTTGCTGACGCAACTGAGACCATTCTGGAGGTGAGAAAAACACTTTGGGGTGACTCACTTGAGCCCTACCCATCCTGAAAGGAATTTCTTTTTTTTTTTTTTTTAAAGATTTTATTTATTTATTTGACAGAAATCACAAGTAGGCAGAGAAGCAGGCAGAGAGAGATTGGAGGAAGCAGGCTCCCTGCTGAGCAGAAAGCCCGATGTGGGGCTCGAACCCAGGACCTGGGATCATGACCTGAGCCGAAGGCAGCGGCTTAACCCACTGAGCCACCCAGGCGCCCCCTGAAAGGAATTTCTAACCAACAGGGCAAATGGCTTTTCTTCCCTACCCACTTATCGAGAAAACAAACAAGCCAGCTCTAGGTCAGATGTCAGGCAGAACCTCCCAGCAGAATTGCTCTGGGTCAGCTCGTGACCTAAGTCAGTTCGTGACCTGATCTCATGACACTGGGGAATTTCCCCCTCCTCGTGTGGGGGCTGGGCAGGCCGAGGATTCTTGCTATTTGTGCCCGCTCTTCTGTTCTGTAACTTTGACTTAATGCCACGGAATGTCCTTCCCTGTGAAGGGAGACAAGACCCAGAGCATTCGGGAGTCTGCCCCGTGTTGTACTGATGAACGTTTGATAACTGGGGGGGGGGGGGGACTTGATCTATACCATTTCCCAATCCCTGTGGTGATAGCCAGGTTCAAGTCGGCAACATTAAGTCACTGAATGTGGAGTTGGGAAGTCTGTGCACAGCATTATATAGTATTTCCATCATTATAGATGTAAAGAATCTCCAGAGCATAGATAATGGCAAAATACTTAGGAAGTAATGAGCTTTGACACTTTATTATCTTTATTTTAAACATAATTAGACCATCAGTTTATATAAGTTGACTTTTCATAGTGGCTTTCACAACGAGCTCACGAAATCCCTGAAAATGAAACATTCAGCGCTCCCAAGCCAGGACAAGCTGGCCCAGTACATGACTGGGTCGGACACACCTGAGCACGTACCCTGTCTCTCCCATTATGAGGCTGTGCGACCCTGGATAAGTTACTTAATGGCACTGAGCGGTCAGCTTTCCCATCTGTAAAATGGGCTTCTGGGAGCAGCCAGCACAGCCCCTGGCGCGTTAGAATGTGCTCAGTAAATTGTGATCATCATCATCATTTGTTCAGGGACATTAATGTGAAGGCTGAAACTCGCGGCACAAGGACGGGCCTGTGGACGGACACAGTGGACTTATTGTGCAGGGGGCCGCATGGTCCTGGGCTGAGAGTCAGGACTGTCCTTTTCTAAACAGTCTTCCTATTGTTAAACACTTGGGCTCATTCACAGTTTTGCTTATTCTAGCTACTGGGGCCACGGACATTCTCAAGCATGTCGCTTTTTGTCTCCAGCTTGAATTCTCTCCGTGTGATCATTTTCCCAGCCACCGAGGCTGACTGGGGCCGGGGCATGAGCATTCCTGTGCCCGTTCTAAAAGGGCTGTGCCCATCTCTGCAGCCAGGAGCCCCCATTCTCACAGCAGCAACTACAGCCCCTGTTTCCCAAGCACTTGCCCCTTCAATGCCCACAGCACCTCTTTGAACGTCGGCCTGACTTGGATCCCCCTGTTCCAAGCAAGGACTGACTAAGCTAAGCCCAGTTTACACACCGTATGGCTCATTCAGCCCCTGCAGGGCCATATTAGAGATGGGGAAACTGAGGCACGGAGAGGCATAATGGCTGGCCTAAGAAGGGTGGAGATGATGAGGTCTGAACTCAGGCAATTCGTTGCAGGGTCTGTACCTATACTTAGCGCCATGCTAAGCCTTGGAAGACTTTTGACTCATTTTGGTGCCTCCTCTAACCCCCCATGCCAAGCCACCTCCCTGGAAGTCCAGCGTCGGAGCCTGGCTGCCCCCCCCCCCACGCCCCCGCCCCCGCCCCCGCCGCCACTGGGCACTGACCACATCTCCATCTCCCTGCAGGCACCGGGAGCCTGGCTGCTGCAGTGGAGACGGCCTCGGGCCGCCAGGCCCTGGTGGTGGGCAAGCCCAGCCCTTACATGTTCGAGTGTATCACCGAGCACTTCAGCGTGGACCCCGCCCGCACGCTTATGGTGGGCGACCGCCTCGAGACCGACATCCTCTTCGGCCACCGCTGTGGCATGACCACCCTGCTCACGCTCACAGGCGTCTCCCGCCTGGAGGAGGCCCAGGCCTACCTGGCGTCCGGCCAGCACGATCTCGTGCCCCATTACTATGTGGAGAGCATCGCGGACTTGATGGAGGGGTTGGAGGACTGAGCCCATGTGACCGGCACTGCAGCCCCATCCCTCCCCGCCCCTGATCCTGTAGATGGAGGCAAGAGGCCAAGAGCTGCAGGCTCCCGGGCCCCGTTTTCTGCAGCCTGGTGGGGTTGGGACCCAGGGAAGGTGTTAGGGCCCTCGCATACCCTCCCCGTGGTGGCTGGGCACTCTGCTGTTCCGGAAGCTGTCTGCCCCATCATCCACCAGTTCGCACTGGCCTGACCCAACCAGGTGGCCTTATTTCCTCCCCTGTGACCTCCCCTCTTGGAAATCTGGGCCTTGATGCTCACTGAAGATTTCCCCCAACCCTGAGCACTTAACCCCCTATGCCCTCCCAGACTGGGGTGAGGGGGGCGGGGTTTGCCTCTAGAGCTGTACCTGCCCCTCCAGCGGCCTTGGGTTCCTGTCGACCAATCAGAGGCCTAGGTAACCAACCTGCGCCCTGAATGGACCAATCAGAAGGCTAAGTGAGTGACTCATCGATGGGTCTGTCCTGAAGGGTTTCATTGGGAACCCAAGTGACAATGACCCTTTGATGTTCTGGAGCCCGAGCGGACCAGTCAGAAGGCTAAGTGACAATGCGCCTTTCATGTCCCTGGTCCTGAGTTAGGCCAAGCAGAACACCAGGTAAAAATGACCCGTTGGTCTCTTAGATCCTGAAGAGAACCATCCAGAAACGGAGACACCGTGGTCCCTTGACAATCTGGATCTCACTGGACCAACTATGGATCCAGGTGTCTGTCTGTAAGGGTCCAAGGGCTGAAGACACCCCTCCACAAAGGCGGTGATCCTGGGGTCCGCACAGTGGCTCTGTGGGGGTCTGTAATGGAGCGCCCCACCCTTCCCTGATGATGGTACCGGTCCAGCGTAGACGCTGGCCACGGCTCCAGAGGGCGGGGCTTTCGTGTCCCTCCCTGTGCCATCTGCCCCTAATGCCCACCCCCCTATTTATTTATTTGTTTGTTTGTTTATTATCGTGTGCCAGTGATGGTGGAAGTGGAGGCTGGGCCTTCCCACCGCTTCCACCCCTGTTGTAACCCGTCCTCCCGTACTTAATAAAGTGCGAGCGGAATGTCTGTGTGGGCTCCCGTGTGTGTGTGTGTGGGCAGCACTGCGGGAGGAGGACCCCCTGCCCATGCCGGGTCTGCACAGACCTGGCCCAGTGCTTCTTTCCCCTGCGGGAAATGACCCACCGCAGGCCCAGAGCATTTTCTGTGTGTAGTACTTACTGCCCTAACCCCACGGCGCTCTGGGCCTTGCGGGGGCTTTAGATACCAATGTGTATCAGGCCTTCAGAAGACAGCGAGCTTGTCTTATTCGGCTCATTAAATCACTTGGGGAAGGAGGATTAGAAATGGTGGCGTTAGGGGGCGCCTGGGAGGCTCAATCAGTTAAGGGGTCCATGATCTAGGCTCCGGTCTTGATCTCAGGGTCCTGAGTTCAAGCCCTGCTACTTAAAAATGATGAGGATACTCTAGGAATGTGGGGTTAACTTACACAGTGGCACACATCTAGATAGCGTGATCTCCTGAGGCAGGATTTGAACTGGAGTCGGCTGGTCCATGAGGGGGCAGCTCCCACTCTGCCTAGACTGACAGGGAATGATTCTGGAAATGTTTCCCTCACTTTTAAAGAAGTCTCTGGATGGAGGAAGGAAGCATTCTTCTGGACTTTGGGTGTGGAAGCTGTTGCAGCCATTCTGTGATCATGAGGCCAACCCCACATACTTCTCCCCTCACGCCTCTGCTTCAGGCGGCAGAGCAGGAAGATGGGAAGAGCATGGTGGGGACCGAAACTTTTTTTTTTATTCTTTTACAAGCATTTTATTTTTAAGGAATCTCTACACCTGATATGGAGCTCCAACTCACAACCCCGAGGGCAAGGGTCGCATGTTCTACCCACGGAGCCGGCCAGCTGGCCTTCCCCAACTTTTAATTCAGAAAACTTCAAACAGGTAGAAAAAGTGCAAGAACAAGAACAGCACAACACCCATAAGCCCTTCCCGCGGATTCCCAGTTAATATTCCAGGGAGCTGATGACACCAGTCCGCAAAAGGAAGCAACTCCTTCCCACTCTGCTTCCTGGTTTCAGTAGTTTTCCTGGTTTTGCGATCCGTCCATTGGCTGGCCTCTTGGTGACCAGAGGCCTTAGAGGGAATTCTGTTACTGCACACTTCCTTCCTATGGAGGTGGCTTTGAGGCCAGGGGCTGAAATGCAGATTCGTTGAAATCAGCTTGGTCGAGCACCAGCGTCCCGCCCAGCACGCTCTTGATTTCATTTTTTTTTTTTAAAGATTTTATTTATTTATTTGACAGAGAGAGATCACAAGTAGACAGAGAGGCAGGCAGAGAGAGAGAGAGAGAGAGAGAGGGAAGCAGGCTCCCCGCTGAGCAGAGAGCCCGATGTGGGCCTCGATCCCAGGACCCTGAGATCATGACCTGAGCCGAAGGCAGCGGCTCAACCCACTGAGCCACCCAGGCGCCCTCTTGATTTCATTTTAGCTACTACGGATAACCGCGACTAGGGGATGATCTATGTGGCTCCTTTTCACATTTCCTTACATGTCCCGTACACCGAGTGGGGAGCCGGAGCCACCTCTAAATTCCATTGGTCACTTTTACCATGAGTAACAGTTCAGCACCGATGCCACGCAGCTCCGCGGCCACCCAGGAATCAGAGGTTTCCCTTCCCTGCCCTGCCTTTCTCTTCCCAAACCACATGTTTCCATGAGCCTGGGCGGTTCTAGCAAATCCCACTCTTCTGACACCAACTGAAACGGAAAGCTTTCCTCTACCCACAGAACCCTTCTGCCACCAAAGGTGTGGGTTTTCTGTATCAAGCAAGTCTGTAGTTTTAGGCAGACCCTAGCTACGCGTCCTAGAATTCAATTCAACTCTGGCACTAAGTCACGTTCATGCAGGCTCCCCAGCTTAAGGGTTCAATCCCACAAGACTCCCTGCCCGTCCCCCCTTCAGATACCACCCCTAAGTCCCCAGGCATCACTAGTGCCTCTGACCAACTAGCTATAAATTGGAGATTCCCAAAGCCCCCTTCTCAGATTCAGTCATTTGCTGTTACAGCTCAGGAAACTCAGGGGAAACATTTGTGTTTACTGGTAATAAACCAGTAACAAACGACATGGAAGGATACAGATGAAGAGCTGAATGCAGAGACGCATCTGGCAAGTTCCAGAAGGTGCCAAGTGCAGGAATGTCTGTCCCCATGGAGTTAGGGTGTGTCACCCTCCCGGCATGGACATGGTTCACCAGCCCAGAAGCTCCAAACCCTATAGCTTAGGGAGTTTTTTTTTATGGAGACTTCGTCACATAGACATGATCAACCATAGCTCAAACTTCAGCCCCTGCTCAGCATCAGAGCCACTGAATTAACAGCTGTGGAGGGGCACCTGGGTGGCTCAGGGGGTTAAAGCCTCTGCCTTCGGCTCAGGTCATGATCCCAGGGTCCTGGGATTGAGCCCCACATCAGGTTCCCCCGCATTGGGCTCTCTTCTCGGCAGGGAGTCTGCTTCTTCCTCTCTCTCTCTGTCTGCTTCTCTGCCTACTTGTGGATCTCTGTCTGTCAAATAAACAGTCGTGGAAACCTCCTCCTTCCAGATTTGTTCATTTTAAAGCAATTTCCTTTGCATTCCCTGTGCCCAAAACCCTCCTGATATGCAGGCCTCAGGCACCTTATAGAAAACAGTAAAATGCACCCACTTCCCGGAAAGTTAAATATATGTGGGATTTTTTGGCTATACAGTTTCAAAGTATTTTTCGATGTTTATTTTTTATTTTATTTATTTATTTTTTAAAGTAGGCTCCACACTGAGCGAGGAGCCCAACACAGGGCTTGAACTCACGATCCTGAAATCGAGACCTGAGCTGAGCTCGAGAGCCGCTCGCTTAACCAACTGAGCCACCAGGTGCCCCTATATGTTTGTTTTAAACATTATTGACTTGGGGGATCTAAGGTAGGCGTGCCCAACCTCTAGGAAGACTTGGACACACTTTGGAAATAAGAAAATTCAACCCTGGAGAACCGGTCTCAAATGTTTCCACTTTTAGGATGAACAGGGTTTAAGTCTGAGCACCATAAATGCTGACTGGCTTCAGTTTTGCAGTTTTGGCCTTTTGAAGCCAATATATATTTTTTTTCTTCAGGTCTCAAATATTTTATAAGCTCTCAAAAAGCTCTCAGCTTCCTGAGTCTATAATTATGTCAAAAGAAAAAAATTAAACGACTCCTGTCAGAGCCCTAGTGGGCTGATGAATGGCAGGATCCCACCCAGACCCCGTATGAGAGAAGGAGTGGCTCCCCGAAGATGAGTGAGGGTCTGTAATCAGAAGAGGGACAGACAGCAGGTGGGAAGGCAAAAGAATGCCACTGTGTTTGGGGAGATGGCTGTCTGGGCACGTAGAACAGCACAGCAAAGGCCGGGAGGTAAAAATGGACACTCAAGATAAGTGGGGGTTGGAAGAGCCCCTGAGGTTGGGGGCCATCTCTGCCCCCCCCTGCCCCAGTTCTTTCTACACTTCATGGAGCAAGTGGGAAAAAAAAAATTTTTTTTTTTTTTTGAGGTCCAGATATCCCAGGACCACAGTGTTCTTCTTTCCTTGGCTCAGGAGATGGAAAGCAGGTCAGCCCTGGCTCCCTGTGTGACCTTGGCCAAGTGGCCAGCCTCTTAGGGTGGTTTCTGCATCATTAAATGAGATGCAGGTTCTGCATCATTAAATGAGGGAGCGGGTCAGGTGCAGAATCTCTGGGGTCCCTTCCCGATCTGACTTGTAGGACTCTGGAGCTGGCTCTGATCACCCCCACCATCCCTGGCTGGGCCAGCCAGGTTGGCTGAGGGGTGTGGATGGTGTTTCCGTGGGCCTGGCAGCCCTCCCAGCCACTGCCCGCTGGAGGAGGAGGCACAGCCTTCCCGTGGGCAGGGCAGGCAGGAGTGGGCAGGCTGGGAAGGGCCATGCTGGCCTGTATCCCCTGTCCATGGGTATGGAGCTTGAGTCTCACCACAGCGGCCAAAGTCCAGCCTGTAGGATGGAGGAATTCCAGAGAGTTCTTTGCCTCCACTGCAGGGCAACGAGGGAGGAGGAGAGTCCCAGGACGTGGGGCCCTTGGCCTTGGGAGAGCAGAAGAGAGGACAAATGCTGAGCCCCCCGCCCCACATCACCTCTGTAATCCAACCATTAGTGAATGGTAATATTCCCACTTTCCGGGCCTGGAAACAGGTTCAAAGAGTTCAAGGACCTTGGCCACCGTCACAGCCAGGCAGCCCCCAAATTAGGACTTGCCTTCCCTTCTGATTCATTTCAGGTTCATTTCAGGGCCCAGAGCAGCTTCTCTGTGTGGTCCATTCCAGTTGACAGGCACGAGGCCTAGGGTGGTGGTGGCGGGGGGAGGCGTAGATGGAAAGAGGTAATGTTTGAAAGCAAGGAGATAAGGTGCCCATTTATCCGCACGGGGCCTGGCAGATTAAGTGGGTGCCACCTCTAAGAGGCCCTGAGGACTGGGTGGGGGTGGGGTGCACAGGGGGCCCCCTGTCATCCAGGAAAACCATGGTCCCTGTTACAGGAGACACGGGAAGCTGGGGAGACTTGCTGCCCCAGAGTAGGCAGGAGGGGACTGTCAGGGATGAGGTAGCAAGGGGTGAGAGGGAGACCTCCCAGCAGTGTGGACCCCAGGAAGGTAACCTCAGCCTAGGAGAAGAGATAAGAGGGAAGCCAAAACCTTCTGAGACTGTGGGGAAAAAAAAATCACTATTTAGTTCAACAGCCATGAATTCCACCCTGGACTAGCTTTGTGCAGGGAACAGGGGTTCACCTCCCCCAGTTTCCAGAGAGGGAGGCTACCTTGGGAACGGCATGGCAGGGCCAGGACCCGAATCCAACTCTTGGGACTCCCCAAGGGGCCTTTCCGGAGGCCTATTCATGCCACGGCACCCCTCTACCGGCCCGGAGCCAGCGGAAACTGCCCATCGTCCAGCAGCACGCACTTCCTGACACTGGGCCCATCCTCCAGGTTGGGGGAAGCATGGGAGCAGCTCCTGAGGCCCTGAGAGCTCACAACTGGACCTGGACCAGAGCAGCCTACCAGCCCCACACTACCTCCGCTCCCCGCTCCTCGGTCAGAACTCCCCAGATGCCCCAATTCCCTGATTCAGGCAGAGAGTGCCTGTGGCACTTGGAGGGGAAACACAGAGGAAAAGCAGCCAAGCAACTCGGCTCCATGCACCCCTCCCTGTGCTGAGGTTGAGGGGAGGCCCCAGAGGAAAAAATGAAAGAGCTGGGCTTGGTTTCTGAGGCTTGGTCTTGGAGGAGGGACGAGAGCCTGCCTCAAGGCCCAGGGCAATTCCCACCACTCCTCCTGTGCCAGGGTGGGGATTAGTCATCTGTAGGGGGGTGGGGGGCAGGGGAGAGGACAGTGGAGGACCTGGCTTCCAGATGCGAGTCCCTCCTGGTCCACATCTTCCTTCCTCTTCAGTGCTGGCAGTTTCAGAAGGGAGACGGCAATGTGCAGAAGGAGGTCCCGGTGTCAAGTCTCCTAATAAGCGCCCCACCTTGCCCAGTGCTCCCCACACCCCTCTCTCCTAGTCCCTGGCTATGAGGTGAGCACCCCTCTAACCCACCCACCCTCAATTCTGTTGCTCCAGTGATCTTCCCCGAAGCCCATGTTTGCTCTCGGTACTTACCTTCCCTACAACCTTCCATGGCTGCCGCTTCCTGACGGCTCACGGGAGAAGAATGAGGCATGAACAAGTCAGGTACAAGAGAGAGGAGAGCTGGGTAGCTCAGTGGGATAAAGCCTCTGCCTTCGGCTCAGGTCATGGTCCTGGGGTCCTGGGATCGAGCCCCGCATCGGGCTCTCTGCTCGGCGGGGAGCCTGCTTCCCCCTCCTCTCTCTGCCTGCCTCTCTGCCTACTTGTGATCTCTCTGTCTGTCAAATAAATAAATAAATCTGAAAAAAGAAAAAGAGAGAGGGAGCAGGGGGCGACAGGAGAAAAGACTGTCGCCTGGAACAACCCCTCAGTCCCGTATTTATTAGACATAGACAGCTCCCACAAAGGAGCCGAAGAAGGCTGTACATTAATCATCTGCCTCGTAGATAAACAAGAAGGAAGGCAAAATACATCTGGCCAGGCAGTATAAAGTTTACATTTGAGCAGCACATTCAGAGGGAGCATCTGATTAGCCACAGGGGCTCTAACGGAAAAATGAAGCAGGCGGTGTTCCGCCCTGAGCAGGTCGGGCATCCCCAGCCGCTCAGCCTCAAGGATGGATATTGTCCTCTCCCCCAAAGGCCTGTTGCCTGTCCATGGTTTTCTTAAGGCCATATCTAAACATGCTCGTAACTAGTATAATTTCCCATGGGTCATATTTTAAGTAATACATTATTCTGAGGGACAGTGACACATGGCTCCCCAGCACCCTCCGTTAAAATAATGGCCCAGTACCTGGAATGAGGCCCTTCCTGATCCAGATGCTGTCGGCCTCCCATCTCATGCCCCGACTTCCCCAGCATACCCAAAACTCCAGCCGTGCCCAGATGCTCCCTGTTCCCCGGACGTGCGCTTTCTCAAGTCTGAGCCTTTGCTCATGCTGGAATGCCAGCCCTCCTTCTTCACCCATCCTTCAAGACCCACCTCTGGGGCACCTGGGTGGCTCAGTTGGTTGAGTGTCTGACTTCAGCTCTGGTCATGATCCCAGGGTCCTGGGACAGAGCCCCATGTGGGGTTCCCTGCTCAGCAGGGAGTCTGCTTCTGCCTCTCCCTCTGCGCAGCCCCCACTCAGCCCCCCTCACCCTGTAAATAAATAAAACCTTAGAAAACAAACAAACAAACAAACAAACAAAAACACAAAGGCCCCCAGTCTGGACAGTCTCCCTTGCACCACGGGGCTTGCTCATGACTTGCCTTAGAACCAGCATCATGCTACGCAGTCAACCAGGTCATGCCCCACCAGTGGGCCACCTAAGAGTGGGGACCAGGTGGGTTCCTCTTTGAATCCTTACAGGCTAGCTCAGGGCAGTTACCTTCTAGAGGCCGAGTAAAATATCTGCTAAATGAACAGAGAAGGGAGGGGCACCTGGGTAGCTCAGTAGGTTAAGGCCTCTGCTTTCAGCTCAGGTCATGATCCCAGGGTCCTGGGATCGAGCCCCGCATCCGGCTCTCTGCTCGGAGGGGAGCCTGCTTCCCCCTCTCTCTCTGCCTGCCTCTCTGCCTACTTGTGATCTCTCTCTCTCTGTCAAATAAATAAATAAATAAATCTTAAAAAAAAAAAAAAAAGAACAAAGAAGGGAAAGACCGGGCCTAACCTTGGAGAGAGAGATGTGAAGAAGAGTGGAAGAGAAGGGGACAAGAGCCAGAACCCCAACCCCTCCTGGCCTGGCCCACCCCGAGGCCCCCTCTCAGGCCTGACTCAGGCCTGACGCTGTCAGGCAGGAGCCCTTGGAGGCTCCGCAGCAGGCCCCTCAGGAGGGCTGAGGCATGAAGCCTGAGGCCTGGCACCCGGCCCAGGCTTTCTTTAGCGCTAAATGAGGAGCGCCAGCAGCAGCCACAATCCCAGCTTCCGGGGAGGCCCGGGTGGGGCCAGGGCCTTCTGGTTCAAGGTCCCGGGCCCTCTGCAGAGGCCTGCAGTGCAGGCCACGCCCTGGTCCCTGCAGGGAGCAGCCAGATGAACCCCAGTTCTAATCCTCTGAGGGACCCTGGATCCCCTCAGCCATCTTCTCTGGGTAGCCCCTGAGCTCGGCCTGCTGGCCCTAGGCCCCCTTCCCGCCAACTCTTGTGCCTAACTCATCCTCAAACTATTTTCCACTGGCTCCCCCCCCCCCCCCCCCCCCCCCCCCCGCAATCCCTGCCACAGCACAATTTTTTTGGTGGGGGTGGGGAGGGATGAAGGGGAATGGAAGGTGGAGCCTGGACCCTGGGGGAGTGGTTAAGGAAGACGCGTGGGGAGCGGGGGGGGGGGGGTTGCCACTCTGATTGGTCACCTCTGCTCTAGAAAGTCTTCAAAATTCCATTGACCCCGCCTCCAGTGGGCCCCCATCCCTGTCCTGCCTTACAATTGGCTGGGCTTCTAGGGGGCGGGACTTACCGGAGCCCGGTCCCGTTAAAAGGGTGGGAGCGGCCCTGGATCCCACCCCTCCAGTTGAGTCTTGACACAGCTGGTGCGGCAGGCATTCCGCGGGAACATCCTCTGGTCCCCAGTCATGGCTTGTGTGAGTATGGGGATCCCGTCCCAATGCCCAGGGATGGTGTGGGGGCAGACAGCTGGGGGAAAGTGGGGGCAGATGAAGATCTGGGTTTTAGTCCCTGGGGTGTGGCTTTGACCAAGTACCTTCTTTTTGCTGTGCCTCAGTGGCCGCGTCTGTAAAATGGGGGTGGGCGCCATGGCCCCTAAAGGCCCTTTCTGGCTTAAGAATTATCTGAGTTCCTCCAGGGTCTGACAGCACAGTTATTTCCGCCAAGGTTTGACAATCTGCAGCACTCCATACCGGGAGAGAGAAGGGTGTGGCAAACTGGTGGGGTGTTGACTTTGATGACACCCAGCCTGCTGTCCCTTCCCCCCTCCTTCACCCCAGAGAGCCTCCTGTCCCTTCCCCCCCTGCAGCTGTCCCCAGTCACTGGGCCAGGGCAGAGTCATCCTCTGCTCTAGAGAGCTCTGAAAAGTCGCCAAGATTTGAGACCGGCTGCCTGAGAGGGCGCCTGCTTGGGTTAGTGGGTGGAGGGTGGTTCTGTGCAGGGTAGTCAGGTGGGGGCTGGGTAGTTCCCATCCCCCTCCACACACACATTCCCCAGGCCTGCAGATGGGGTGCTAAGGGGAAGAGAAGGATGCTAGAATCTTCTGCAGGCCCCGAGGAAAGGGGTTCAAGTTTCTGGCAGAAGGAACCACTCACACCAGTTATGCCTGTGCGGTCAATCTTGCTATTGCTGAGCTGGCCAGGCTACTGAGTCTGGCCCTTGACCACTCACTCTTCCTTTTGCACAGGAGCCTGGCTGCGCCCCTTAGGGGTCTCCTCTCCAGCCCTTGTGCCTCTCTGTACCGAGGGGCTTGAAGGGGATGGTGGGAGATCTCCCAGCCCCGGGTTGCCTCCTCTCCAGCAGAGGGGCCGACCCAGGTGCCTTTCTTTGCCACCGAGTCGCAGTGTCACTCACTCTGAGTCCGATTCTCTCCATCCATCTATTAAATGAAGGGATGGAACATATCATCTCACCTCCCAAGCCGCTCTGAATCTAAAATCCCCAAGCTGAATGGCAAAAACGTCTGTATCTTGCCTTCCACAACCTCGGAAGTGGTAACAGACAGGAAATGGACCCGGTTGGGAGCAGGGACTTATCCGGGACCACACGGAGAAAGAGAGTCTAGAACTTGCTCCAGATTCCCCAGGCTTCCCGCGGGCGGGGCCTGAGGATCCAGGGCGGGCTCACCCCCGCCCCTCCCCCTCCCGCACTGTGTCCTCTAACCCCGCTGGGTGGGTCTCCTCGTTGCAGGGTCTGATCGCCAGCAACCTGAATCTCAAACCTGGGCAGTGCCTCAGAGTTCAGGGCGAGGTGGCCCCCGAAGCCAAGAGGTGAGAGGGTGAACGTTGGGGTGGCAGGCTGCAGGGGCCCGGGCTGCGGAGCCGGGCGCAGCCGGGCCAAGCGGGCCCCGCTCTTGGAGGGGCGTGGAGTCCCCCGTCAGACTGCCCAGTCCAGGCCACCAGCTGACTCTAGTTCTGGCCCTGCCGCCTCCTGGCTGTGTGACAGAGGCCCCGCCCCTCCCTCCCGCGGCGAGGGGGTTAACGGGAGCCGCGTCCTCTGGGTGAGTCACTTCCTCCGCGCGGGGTCTGGATGCCCCCGCTACAGTCGCCCCCATTCCTCCCGGCTGTAGCCTCCTAAGCTAAACCAGCTGCGGCCTCGGCCTCTACCTTGCCTGCCCCGCCCCCACTGGGGGGCGGGAGCCGAGGGAGCCGAGGTGGGCGGGAGCCTGGGAGAGGGGAATGGGGGCGCCGCTCCCCTGCTGGTCCTCGGAGGTCCTCTCCTTTTGGCCCCACCCTCTTCACTCACTCAAACTTTCACTCCTTCGGCCCTTCTTCCAAGCTGCCTAGTCTCTCCGCAGCCATGTGACCTTGGACCAGTCAACCCACCGCACTGCACTGCGCTCCATCAGCTGTCAGTTCCCCGCTTGGGGAGGTGGTTGTGTGGAGAAAGTGAGATGCTGGGTCCCTCAGTGACCATGACGCTGACCAGCTGATCTTAGAAAGAGCCTCACACGTCGTGTGCTTTATGCTTTTCATGCCTCCCAAACCCTCCGAGGGACATACCGCTCTTCTCTCCACTTAGCAAATGCGTTTTGGATGATGATGATGGGTTTGCTAGCCCCGCCGCTGTTGAGCACCTACCGCGTGCCGTCCTGCTGGGCACCAGGAGCACAGAGATACACAAGGCAGACAGGACATGTGCCCTCCCAGAGGTCACCGTGCGGAGGAAGTCTGTCGGTTCGTGACCAGAGGGATACAAAGTCACGTCTGTGAGAGTCTGGGCTTGGCCATCAGCACAGCCAGATCCTTAGGGATCCCTCCTGGGCAGCCCCCATGGGGCAGATGAGGAGACTGAGGCCCAGAGAAGGGCAGGGACTTGCTCAAGGTCACACAGCCAGGAGGTGGCAGGGTCAGAACTAGAACCTCCTCACTCAGTGAGTCCCCCAGCTGGTGGCCTGGACTGGGCAGTCTGAGGGGGGACTGCAGTCGGCTGCGAAGGTCTCAGTGCCCCCTGCTCCCCGCAGCTTCGCCCTGAACCTGGGCAAAGATGGCGACAACCTGTGCCTGCACTTCAACCCCCGCTTCGAAGCGCATGGGGACGTCAACACCATTGTGTGTAACAGCAGAAGCGAAGGGTCCTGGGGCGAGGAGCTTCGAGAGTCTAACTTCCCCTTCCTGCCTGGGAGCCCCATGGAGGTGGGCTGGGGCCTGGGGCTGGGGGCGAGGGGTGGCTGGCAGAGCGGACCTTAGCAGCTACAGACCTAGGTCCCACCCTGCCCTCCCTCCCATCCCCTGTCCCCTCTCTCCCCTCCCCTGCTGTGATCAGGCCGGTGAGCACGAGCCCCTCTCCCAGGGAGCCTGTGTCCTGGGACCTGCAGGCCAGCTGTGACCGCAGAGCCCAGACTCCGGATTCAGGGCCCCTGCCACTCCCTGCCCCTCTCTGTCCTCCAGGTGTGCGTCTCCTTTGACGATGCCGACCTGACCATCAAGCTGCCGGATGGATACTCCTTCAAGTTCCCCAACCGCCTCAACCTGGAGGCCATCGAGTACCTGGCGGCTGATGGGGACATGAAGATTAAGTGTCTGGCCTTTGACTAAGGGCAGCCGGGACGTGGCCCCTAATAAAGGCAGCTGCCTCTCCTCCCTCTGGACCAGCCTCCTGTGTGTGTGTTGGGGGGGAGGGGTGGAGGTGGAAGGGGAGGTTGCCACCGACTCCCCCAGGCTCCTCCTCCCTTCCCTTCCATTTGCTTCCTCAGCGCACACTGCCTAAGTGCCAGGGCCACACAGGGAACTCAGTGCGTGGGAGGGAGCTGGGGACTGATGAAAGAAACCCAGTCACAGCCCTCCCGATGGCTCCCAACCCAGGGAGCCCCAGCACACACTAGGTACTCAGAAGAGGAGAAATCAACGAAACCAGGGGGAAAGAGGCAAGGAGGGACTGATGGGTGCCGTGGTAGCTGGCGGCAGAGAGGGAGGTGGAGGGAAGAATCATGGGCTCCTCAATGGCTTTCAGGAGCTAGAAAGAGATGGGTTCAGAGCTGTGTGGCCTGGTGCGTGCTAACTGACCTCTCTGAGCCATTGGTTTATGTACCTATACAAGGCAGGGGTGAGAGCACGTAGCCTATCAGAAGGCTGTCGGAGAAGATTACATGAGACCTGAGAAGCAATTCAAGTTCAATGCCCGGCACAGGGCAAATGCCCGATGGACGTTGGCTTCCTGTTCCTGCTGCATTAGCACAGGAGATGTTATCGATGTGGTTTCGGAATATAAGCGAGGTTGGGTGGGGTGGGGCACGGAGTTGGCCGCCAAGAAAGAATTCTAGAGACGTATTTGGTGTGCTTTTTGGTGTGAAAAGCATGGTCCCGTGAGCAGAAAGAGATGCCCTGGGGTTGTGAGGAGTGGCCCATGATATCCTTTCAAGTTGGGAGGGGGTTAAAGTCTTAGTCATAAGACCCTTCAGATGTATATCAGTGGGCCATATGCTTGGGGATGATTGTCAACATGTATCTTGGGGGGGTTAGAGATAAAAGGAAGTTTCCAAAGGAATTTTTATATGTTAAAGTAGACTTACAGGATGCTGGGGGTGGGATGTGTGTCAGAGGTCAGGCTAGGTTTGCCTTTTGCCCTTAGCAAAGTTTTAACATTGAGGCAGTTGAGTCCCTGGAGGAATGTCACTCCGCCTATTTCAAGGACTTGTCAATGGCCTATAGTTAGTAAGGAATTTGTTTTTAAAGATTTTATTTATTTATTTGACAGATCACAAGTAAGCAGAGACAGGCAGAGGGGCGGGGGCGGGGGGGGGGGGAAGCAGGCTCCCCGCGGAGCAGAGAGCCCGATGATGCGATGATGCGGGGCTCAATCCTAGGACACTGGGACCATGACCTGAGCCAAAGGCAGAGGCTTTAACGCACTGAGCCACCCAGGCGCCCCAGTAGTAAGGAAATTTAATAATTTTTCTTCTGCCTTTGTTCCCCACATCAAAGAGGACCTACAAGATAATGCTAAAGAGGCCTTGCCACAGTCAAGTTAAGGTTGTTTACCCCTCTACAAAGGTATTAACATTAAGATAGTTGGGAGCTTTCTGGAGGAATGTCACAAGAGTCCCACCCAGGAGTGGGAGTTGGGGGGGAAGGTTTGGAGTGTCAGCTTGTGTGTCTTCAGCCAGGCTTCTTCTCCCTCATCATGATCAGCCCAGTTTGAAGGGAAGGAAAACCGCTCTGCAGGATGGCATGACTCCCTGGTCTGCACCAGCCCCGCTGAGAGCTGTGAGGCGGCCCACACAGCCCAGCCTTGTGGTTCCAGGCCACGTGCCACCACGCTGGAGCCCAAGGGCAACCAGGTCTGAAAGCTGCTGGTTCTGTGACCCTGGGCAGAACCCTCATCCCGACACTGGGGAGAAGGGCTCAGGCAATGATGCTGGCTCATTCCCCCGTTCCCCCCCTCCCCCGCCCACCCAGAAGTTTGTTCATTTGCTTATAATCGCTGCACCCAACCTGGGGCTTGAACTCATGACCCCAAGATCCAGAGTCACATACTCTGCGGACTAAGCCAGCTGGGCACCCCTGTTGGCCAGGTTCTGTATAGGAGGAACTGGGGTGTGGGGTGTGGGGGGGGACATGCCAACCCCCTTCCCCCGCAAGGAACTGGGTAGAGGCAGGCAGTCTCCCTGCTCCCAGAGGTCCCTTTCGTGAAGAGCAGAGGAGTTCGGGGAAACTCAGTCGGCCTGGGAGGAGGTCTCCAGGAGCCCCTCCTCTCTTGGTTTCCAAAGAGGACATGCCTTCCAAGACCCACCAGGCTCTATTCCCCCAGAGGGCATTATTATTTTATTTTATTAAATATTTTTATTTATTTATTTGACAGAGAGAGAGAGACAAGAGAGGGAACATAAGCAGTGGCAGAGGGAAAGGGAGAAGCAGGCTCCCTGAAGAGCAGGGAGCCAGATGCAGGGCTCGATTCCCGGACCCTGGGATCATGACCTGAGCCAAAGGCAGATGCTCAACAACTGATCCACCCAGGCGCCCCAGAGGGCAATGTTTAACCCAGCCCATCGTACTCATTTGTCATAAGTGATGGGACCTGAGCTGAGGGCCAGGCAACCCTGCAGACTGACCATTCCCTGGCTCCTTTCGCTTCCTGCTCCCTGTTCCAGGGCCCCTACCTCCCTGGGAAGTAGCCCCTAGACCTGAGCCAATGTTCAGGATGACTTAGTAAGAAAACCTCCCACGGGCTCCCCCACAGGGCACTGTTACCTGAGGTGTGGAGGGTGGGAGCCTGGCCAATTTCGGTCTCCAGGTGGGCCAGCACTAGGTGGGACCTAGTGTGGGACCTGTGGGACCTAGGGTGGCGCTCCTCTACCCACCCCCCCAGTCTTAGTTTCCTCATCTGTAAAATGGGGGTCGTTATTTGCACCTGGGCCCTTTTGGGTGGATAATCCCCATCTCAGTAGGAAGCATATCTCTAGAGGAGAGCCCAGGAGGATGGAGTGTACATGCTGGGAGCTGCCAGGAGCGGGCAATCTCCAGGCTCTCCCACGGCCGCCCAGAGAGAAACGGCTTTGGAAGTCTGGCTGTGACGGAGCGCCCTCTGCTGGACGTCGGAGAAAGTGTCTCTTGGACCGCCTTTCGCTGGTCCTCTTGGTTCAGCGCCACAGATCCTGGATAGACCCGCTGAACTCCCACAATACTCCAGGACTGGGAGGGACTACAACCCGGCAGAGGAAGGTCCTGGGGCAGATAGGAAAGGAAACCACCGCGTCTGGGCTCGGAGTCAAACACTCTTGTGTTCAAACCCCAGCTCCATCCCTGTGTGCCCCTGGATCAGTTACGAGAGCTCTCTGAACCTCAGTTGCCTCAAAATCACGTTGCATGAATACTCTTATCTACCCCATGGGGCTGTTGTAAGGATTAGCTGAGATAAGGTGGAGAAATGCCTAGTTCCTAGCACACAGTAGTGAAGTAGGAAAGACGTTAGAATTTGAAGCCAACGGACGAGAAAGAATTCTTGAGACGTCTTTAGTGCAAAAAAGGTGTTTTGTTTTGTTTTTTTAAGATTTTACTTATTTATTTGACAGAGATCACAAGTAGGCAGAGAGGCAGGCAGAGAGAGAGGAGGAAGCAGGCTCCCCGCTGAGCAGAGAGCCCAGGATCATGACCTGAGGCGAAGGCAAAGGTTTAACCCACTGAGCCACCCAGGCGCCCCAAAAATGGTGGTTTTATTAAAGCACAGCGACACGACCTGTGGGCAGAAAGAGCTGCACTGGGATCATAAAAAGTGGCCCACTATATACTTTCTAGTTGGAAGGGGATAAGGGAAAGTTTAAGTCTCTAAGCAACTTGGAAGCAAGGTTTCCAGGACCTTGAGGGAGCTAGCTATTATTAGGAAAAGGTCATTTTACTGTCCAGTAAAACCTTAGTCATGAGACCCTTCAGATGTATACCAGTGGGCCATATGCTTGGGGATGATTGCCAACACATATCTTGGGGGTTTAGAGACAAAAGAAATTCCTAAAAGGAATTTTTATATGTTAAAGTAGACTTATAGGTGGGGGGAGTTGGGCTAAGATTTTGCCCTTAGCAAAGTATTAACATTAAGTCCCTAGGGAACTGTCACTCTGCCTGTTCCAAGGACTTGTCAATGGGCTGTACCTAGTCAGCAACTTTAGTAATTTTTTTCTTGTGCCTTTATTTCCCACATCAAGTAGATGCTCAATAAACAAAAAAGTGATTCAAGGTGAAACCAATCCAAAGAATTATTATTAAGATTTATTAATTTATTTGAGAGAGATGCCCGTGTGCCCAAGTGGGGGGAGGGGCAGAGAGCCAGGGACAGAAGCAGACTCCTGCCTGAGCAGGGACCTGACTCAGGGCTCAACTGGGGCTCCCTCTCATGACCCTGAGATCATGACCTGAGCCCAAACCAAGAGTCAGACACTTGACAGACTGAGCCACCCAGGCGCCCCCAAAGAGTGGTGGGTGTTTCAGACCATGAGCTGCAGTGTCTTTCTGGAGTCTGGAGTCTGGGTGCGGTCCCAGTCCCTTGGCTCCTCTCCTGGGGCAAGGGGATCTGAAATCCCCTGGGAAGTGTAAAGCAATGGTCCCTGCCTGAGGTGGAGGGCTTCACGCTGCACTGGGTGGGGGCTTTTGCATAGGAGGACTCCCAGAGCGCTCTGCAACCCCACCCGCAGGGGGCAGGCAGGCATTGAGGGCTAGGTGGGCTACGAGGGCCAACCAACTGCCCAGAGCTCCCTGATCTCCCTAGCCTGGAAGCTCAGCCAGGGCAGCAGCCAGAGAACGGCTCTGTACACCACTTACCTACTGGGCGACTTCCCCGCCTGAGCCTCCCTTTCCTCACCTGTATAACGGGCTTGGAAACAGCACCAGGAGGGCAGTTGGCTGGCTCAGGGTAGCATGACACTCTTGATCTCTAGATGGTAAGTTCAAGCCCCACATTGGGTGTAGAGATAGCTAAAAAAAATAAAATCTGTAAAACAAAAGAAAGAGGGCCGCCTGGGTGGCTCAGTCGGTTAAGCCTCTGCCTTCAGCTCCAGGTCATGATCTCAGGGTCCTAGGATGGAGCCCTACATGGGACTCCCTGCTCAGCGGGGATCCTGCTTCTCCCTCTCTCTCTGCCCCTCCCCCAGCTCCTGCCTGCACACTCCCTCTTTCTTTCTTGCTCACACTTTCTCAAATAAATAAATACCTTTAAAAAAAATAAAAAGAGAGAAAGGAAGGAAGGAAGGGAAGGAGGGAAGGCACAAGCACCGACCTCACAGGGCCCTTAGGAGGATTCACTGGAATAATCCACAGGAGGCCCTGAGAACATTCCTCAGCACAGGAGGAGACAGACTAGTCCTGTAACCCCTGACAAGTTGCCTCCACTCTCTGAGAGAACAGGTAGGTCCCTTCTTTGGGTGCCTGGCACACAGTAGGTGCTCAATACATGTATGCTTACTTATCTTCGGGCCCCAGTCACTTGTCCAAGGAGAAGTCCAAGGGGGGGCGGGCTTAAAGAGTCTGATATTCCTCAGATATCCCTACTCTCAGCCCGTTCTGGGGTCACTTCCTCTGGTGGCGCTCTGGCAGCCTCCTGGGCTCCCCGCGGGAGAGGTACCATGCCCTGCGCTGTAATGATCACCAGCCCTGCCAGACTGGCCAGTCCTTCAAAGCTAGGGCAGCCGTCCCTCCGCAGCGCCGCTGCAGGGATGAAAATTGAGAGTGGGGCGTTCAGGCGTATGATCCCAGTTACTAAGATTCCCCTTCAGGTGGTGTTTTACTGAATGCCTTCACACGCCCGCGCTCATCTTCCATAAAAGGTTGTGTTATTATGACACCCCCATGCCACACCTGGGGAAACAGAGGCACAGAGAGGGGAGGTGGCTTGTGCAGCAAACACAAGTGTGGCACGTGTTACTTACACGCAATGTTACACAACTCACGTGTCCTCCTCATCGTGGTTCTCACAATGTGGTCCGTGGGTCCAGGAGTACCAACATCCCCTGAGAACTTGTTAGCGTTGCAGATTACGGGGTTCACTGTAGACCCGCAGAATCAGAAACTCTAGGGTGGGGCCGAGGGGTCTGGGTTTCAGCAAGCCCTCCAGGGGATCCTGATAAACGCCAAAGTTTGAAAACCATTGTCTTGCACAACCCTACCGAAGTCACTGTAATTATCCCTATTTTACAAATAGGGTAATTGTGGCCAAGCGAAGGCAATTGGTGCAGAACCACAGCTGTAACTGGAAGTACCAGGATTCTAATCCAGGGAGTGTGGCGCCAGAAATGGCTTCTTGGAGACCACTAACGATTTGACATCAGAATCAGAAGTAGGATCAGCAATATTTGGCCATTTGCTAATAATTCCGTATGGAGCGGCTACTGCGTGCCCAGGCACCGTGCTAAACTCTGGGACGTCTCTTTCACCGTTGCTGGCCTAGGAGAGGTACTGGGGTTAGGAATCACCGAGGAGGGAGGGGTAGGTATCTGATTGTTACACTCAGAAGGCAGGTACCGGGAGGCGGGCTCCGCGGCCCCTTTAAAAGGCGGGGCCTGAGCAACGGAACTGAGGAGCGTAAGTGCGAAACGTGCCCGAGAGGCTAAGAAGGATACACCCGGAAGTCTCTGAGGCGTGCTGGAACCGCGCCGCCGGAGGCCTCGCCGCTATGGGCCGCAACAAGAAGAAGAGGCGAGATGGCGACGACCGGCGGCCGAGGCTCGTTCTCAGCTTTGATGAAGAGAAGCGGCGGTGAGTGTCAAGGCTGGAGCGGATTTCCTTGGGGCCGCTGGCCGGGGCGGGCGGCTGATGCTCACGCAGAGGTCCCTTCCGGCCCCGCCCTCCCGGCGTGGCCCGGTTCCTCTCCGACATCCCCCTCCCCTGCGGAATGGAAGCGGCCACGGTCGGCCCCCGCGCCCAGGGGATGGAATTACCCGCCCCGCCCTCCCTTCGCTCTGTCGGTGCTTGGGCTGGCCTGGCTCCTGCTGTGTGCACAGCGGGAGGGCGGGTTTGGGGACCCGGAGCTGAGGCGTCGACGTCCCCAGCCCGGCGGCCCCCCACTCAGCTGTTGTTGATGAGTGAGGAGGGAGTGAGATGAGCGTCGCTTAAGTTGATTTACGCCCTCATCACACGTGTCCTGAGTTCCTTCGATGTGTGGGTCCAGATCTCAGGACCCCCGAGCTGCACCCCTAAGCCTCAGCGTCCGGTCCATCAGATGTTTCCCGCTCACAGCGCCACTTTGCCATGTGGTAGTCAGCGAAAAGCCTAGTGTTGGGGCCCCAGAACCTTTGGAAATGGTGCAGCCAGCACTAGAGAGATGAGAAGGAGCCCAGATCAGATGGGGAGGGGAATGCGGGGTGCGGGGGCACCCACGGGCCCTACAGATGGGTCGGGGAGCAGGTGTCCTGGGGAAATGGGGTGCCAGTCCAGTGGAAAGTTTGTGGACTGTCGGGGTGAGGGTGTCCTTTTTTTAAAAAATTTTATTTATTTATTTGACACAGAGAGATCACAAGTAGGCAGAGAGGCAGGCATAGATAGAGGGGGAAGCAGCTCCCTGCTGAGCAGAGAGCCTGATGCGGGGCTCCATCCCAGGACCCTGAGATCATGACCTGAGCCGAAGGCAGAGGCTTTAACCCACTGAGCCACCCAGGCACCCCGTGTGAGTGAGTTAATTGACTGGGTCAAGGAATCTGGCAACATAGAACGGGCCCCACCTGTCCTGCCCTGCACCTGGCCCTGTTACCTGAGGCTGAGAGCCCTGGAGGGAGGTGGGTGGAAGAGGCAGCATCTCTCTCTTTCTCCTGACCTTACAATCTCTATGACTTTCGGCAAATAGCCTAGCTTCTCTGTGCCTAAGTGTCCCTATGCGTAAAACGGGGATGGGTACCTACCACATAGGTTGTTGTGAGGAATACGTGAGGTAAGACATACGCTTTTTAAAAAATTTATTAGAGAGAGCAGGCACACAGAAGCAGCACGGGTGGGGGTGAGGACGAGCAGAGGGAGAGAGAGAAGCCGACTCCTCGCTGAGCAGGGAGCCCGATATGGGACTCGATCCCAGGACCCTGGGACCTTGACCTGCCCAAAGGCAGACGCTTAACCGACTGAGGCATCCAGGCGCCTCTGTGTACATTTTTGTAGCGTACGGTGTTAGTGGTTTTTCTCTTCCTGGCATGAGCCTTTCTTTCCTTGTGTCTCCTCCTGACTCTTCCATGCCTCTCTCCTGCAGGGAGTACCTGACTGGCTTCCATAAGAGGAAGGTAGAGCGGAAGAAGGCAGCCACTGAGGAGATCAAGCATCGGCTCAAGGAGGAGCAGAAGAAGCTCCGGGAGGAGGTGCACAGGGCGGGGAGGGGTGCGGGAAGGCGGGTAGGGAGGGAGAGAGAGTGTGTTTGTATAAAATCTGACTCTTAAGGGATTTACATCCTTGGATGGCCTTAATAGGGGCGTCTGCAGGAATGAGGGAAGGCGTGGGGAACAGTCTGTACAGGTAGAATCATGGTGGGCCCTGGTCTGGGGAAGGTTGAGGATGGAATCTTCTGGTGTTTCACCCGGAGTCAGTCATTCATGGTCTCACTCACCCTGGAGATGAGCAGCGCTCCTGCCTGGAGTTGTCAGGAGAGGCCACACTCACTGTGTTCCCTTCCCTTTTGGTTTCAGCGGCGTCAGGAATACTTGAAGATGCTGGCAGAAAGAGAGGAGGCCCTGGGTAAGTACCGTCTTTGCCCTGACCTTGGGGGTCAGGCCAACAGGCCTAGGCTTATTTATCCTTTGGTGGGTGGAAGCGGAGAGGTGTGGGGGCTGGTCAGAAGCTAACTTCCCTAGCTCTAGGGGTCTTGGCGGTGAGGCAAGGGCCAGGGGTGGTCTTCAATGACCTCTGTAAGTGAGTGGATCAGACACAGGGAGGAACAGCCTCTTGGTGAAGTGACCCTGAACAGAAAGCCCAGTTCCGGAGGCCTGGATGGACTAGGGATCGAGGGGAGGGGGCAGCAGCAGCTGCTGGGGTCACACCGGCTTTGTCCTAGATGAGAACCAGATGGTCTGAGGTCTCCCCAGAGCATCAGGGAGGGAGTGGAATCGTTTACATTTGTCTGCGGGCCAGACTCTGGAGCCGGTGACTTCCTGGACAGTCTCCCATAGAGGAGAGGGCCCACTGCACTCTAGGGCTGGGCAAGGGATGAGAGTCTGGTTACGTGCGCTCTGAGGCTGAGACCCGGTTCTGTGCCCACCTGGTGCAGAGGAGGCAGATGAACTGGACAGGCTGGTGACGGCGAAGACAGAGTCGGTGCAGTATGACCACCCCAACCACACGGTCACCGTGACCACCATCAGCGACCTAGACCTCTCGGGGGCCCGGCTGCTGGGACTGCCCCCACCAGAGGTGGGTGTAACTTCCAGCCCAGGTGCAAGATGGGTCCCAGGTGCAGACAGGCCTGTTGGCTGTGCTGAGTGCCGCTCCCCGTTACGGGGATTCCAGTGCGAGGGGCTCTTTCCCTCCTGAGCACTCTTTCCGGCCTGGACAAAATCCCTGACCCTGGGGCTTGTCGAAGCCGGTTCTATGACTCAGCGGCTGTGGACACGTGGGCAGGTGTCTTTGCCAGTAGGTTGGGAGGGGGTGTGGCGGGGGAGTCCTGGATGCTAACACCTGTCTTGTGGGATTGCTGAGAGTATAAAAGTGGTTCATCCAAGGGAAGCACCGGTGATAGTGGTGTGTGGTGGTCACTCTAGTACGTGGGCACAGCAGCAACACGGCCCGGCCATGTGCATGAACAGTGAGTTTGCAAGCTGTGAGTAGGGAGATACTCGCAGATTGCAACCAACATTTATTTATTTATTTAAAGATTTTATTTATTTATTTGACAGAGATCACAAGTCGGCAGAGAGGCAGGCAGAGCGAGAGGAGGAAGCAGGCTCCCCGCTGAGCAGAGAGCCCGGTGCGGGGCTCAATCCCAGACCTCTGGGATCATGACCTGAGCCGAAGGCAGAGGCTTTAACTCGCTGAGCCACCCAGGCGCCCCTGCAACCAACATTTAAAAAAGAAAAAAGGATCCCCCTCTTATTTATTTATTTTTTAAGATTTTATTTATTTATTTGATAGGGAGAAACACAGCGAGATAGGGAACACAGCAGGCAGAGTGGGAGAGGGAAAAGTAGGCTTCCTGGCAAGCAGGGAGCCTGATGTGGGGCTCGATCCCAGGACCCTGGGATCATGACCTGCGCCGAAGGCAGACGCTTAACTGACTATGCCACCCAGGTGCCCCAGGATCCCCTTTTTAAAAGCACTCGGTGGGCCCTGACTCGGGAGCCACGGAGCCTTCCAGAAAGGGCAGAGGAAAGCACTGCATTCAGGTGAAGCAGCAGCGTGTTGAGTTGTTTTGCTTGAGTTGGTGTGACCCGGTGTTCCCCCTCGGTGGCGGGGACGAGCTGCTGGGGAGCATGAGCGAGGGAGAGGCTTTGGGAGAGCGAGGGACATGTTAACACTGTCAGCACCACCTAATAAGCTCTCAAAACAGCAACAACAACAAAGACAAAATTAAAAGGTCTTAAAGGTTAAAAAGAAGAAAAGAAGGAAATAGAGCAGAATGTCACTAAAAGAATCAGAAAGCCTCCCAGTGAAGCACCATCTCTCGAAACGGTTGTTTCCATCGGAGCAGCGTCCGTCTGGGTGGGGTGGGCATTTCAGTCTCTGTCCATCCCCAGTCCACGGCAAAGCACGTCTCCTGTCACGGGGGAGCCCGGAGCCAGCGCTTCTGGCGTCCCTACTGCGCTCCTGCTCCTTCTCTATCTCACACTCATTCTTCTGAGTCCTCCCGGCCTCTGCAGCGGACATGCGGACGCTCACAGCTGGAGGAATAGGGGCACAAGGCTGGGAAACTCAGCTCTTCTGGCATCATCTCTGCTGCAGGGCTGTGCGTGGCTTGTCCACCGTGGCCTTCTCTGAGCCCTGAGCCAGGCCTCCACGCAGCAGGCCATGCCCCTCCCTGGCAGAACCAGGACAGCTGGTGTCAGGCCCCACGATCTACCGCTCTGTGTGACAGTCCTTGTTCTCTGATTCTTTAGCAAGGGACTGACCACAGGCCCGAGGAAGAGGTGACCTCCACGGAAAAGCCGACCAGAGCCTTACCCCGGAAATCCAGAGATCCCCTCCTGTCCCAGCGGTGAGCCCTGGCCTGTCCTCCCCTAGGCTTCTGCTTCCTTATGACTGACAGTGGTGACGGGACCGGTGGAGCCACCTCTGGCTGGCCTGTGGCGGGTGGCATGGGGCAGCGACTCTGCTCTGCCTGTCGAGTGTCCATCCTCCCTTTTCCCCATCCCTGCTCCCCAACAGTGGCCATCCCTGGGTGCCCTTAGTGCCTGTGGTAAGGGCGCTTTTTATGAGCCGAGGAACTGGCAGGCCCTCTGGGATCAGAGCGGCTGCCTTTGGCATGGATTTGGTACTCCCAGCATTCAAGGCCTGTACTGACTTCCTCCGTGAATCAGGCAGTCCGTCCTCCCCCAACCCAACCTTCCACGCACGCCCCAGTCTCTGTAGAGTAAATGCAGCCCCAGCCTCACCAGCCTCGAACCCTCCTACAGGATCTCCGCTCTCACGGCGTCACTGCACGCACACAGCCGCAAGAAGACCAAGAGGAAACGTCCCCGACGGGCTCCGGACTCCACCAAGAAGCCCCCAAGTGCCACCCGTACGAGCAAGACTCAGCGCCGCCGGCTGACGGGCGCGGCCCGGCACGGCGCAGAGTGAGCCCGGAGAACCAGGCTGTGCCCCGCCCAGGCTGAAAGCTTGGCAGTCCCAAGAACCCAGCGACTCTGCGGCCCAGGCCTGGGAGGCCAGCACCTGTGGCCCGGAGCTGGGACTCGGGAGGGGGCAGGCAGCTGAGAGGTGGCTCCCAGCGGGAGGAGCCTTCAGAGCCGAATCCTGGGCATCTTCCCACCGGTGTCCCCACGGAGCCATCATCAGATTGTGAAACTGAGCGCGCTCGTGGTCTTGTTTGTCCCTGACCCTGACGCCACGTGCCAGGGGCCGGCTTCTGAGGTGGATGAAACGGTCCAGCAGTGTCCATGTGGGTGTGAGAAAGTGGTAGAATCCAGTCACCCCGCGGCTGCGAGAAGCCACTGCTGGGCGGGGGGCTGGGGGGCTGGGGGGCTGGTGCCAGACTCCGCCCTTCACTGTCTGCGACTCTGGGTCTGTCCCTTCCTGGCCTCGCTGTCTCCTCAGCTGGAACTGAAGTGGTGGGAGCGGGTGAGTTCCAGGAGCATTCCCCACCCAGCTTGGGACCAGTGAGAGACGGGGAAGGTGACAGGAGAAGCAACAAGTCCCACCTGGCCCCTGGGTGGGGGTGGGGGTGCCGGCAGGAGGGAGCTGAAGTCCCAAGCAGGTCCTCTTTCTGCTCAGCCCAGGGAGGGCTGCCGTTGGGGAGGCTCAGGAACAGGGGCTCCGTAGGCTGTGTCTCCGGGGGGCTGGCACTCTCCCGTGTCACCATCCAGACCCGCCATCTGGTGCCTGCGTGAAGGCCACACCTGGACATGGGAATGCGAAGCTCGGGGCTTCTGGGTGGGAGGCGCTGTGACCTGGCCCTTTGGCTCCTTCCACCGGCTCTTCCCGATAGCCTCCCTGTCCCTGGGGTGGGGTGACTTGCTCCCTGGGCTGCATCCATCCTGGGCAGAGGGTGGGGCCTGCTAGCAAGCTCGCCTGGTGCTTCTAGTGCTCAACCTGGGGCGGGGAGTGTGAGCCTTGCCCTCGCCCGCCCCCCTCCCCCCCGGAGAACACATCCTGGGCCTAAGGGATTAGTGCATGGGGGAGGGCGTGGGTTTGAATCCTCACTCTGCCACTTGGCCTCCATGTGGGCACTTTGCTGTGCTGACCTCTCTGGGCATATCCCCAAAAGTAAGAAGTCAAGACACCCCCCTCCTGGGGCTGCCCCGAGGCCAACAGGAGCCCTGAGATGAGCCACCTCCCGCAGCCCCTGGCATCCCGCAGGAGCACCTGCGGTGTGTGCTCCCGGCCTCTGCTGACCCTGCAACGGCTGACCCACGGCTCTTCTCCCATCCCCAGTGCCACAGGGTCATTTACCATTTAGATCTACACGTTGTGATGTTTACAAGTATTAAATTCTCATTCGCTCTCCTCTGTGTGCACCGTCAGTTCTCACAGCAGCCCAAGGAGACTGAGTCAGCGATTTTGTCCATCTTGGGATCCGAAGTGGCGGAATCAGAACCCTCTGGAGGACTTGCCTTTTCTCCCCGGAGCCCCTCTCTCTGTGCTCCACACCAGGATTCTTTCCTTGCCGCTCTCCCATCTGGTGGGCCTCCTGGCCTTGGGGCTTCCAGGAGCAGTGTAAAGAAGGATTCAGTTTAGCTGTATACAATAGAAAACAAATTTTAAAAACAACTGGCTTATATCAGAGGTTAACAGGGAGATAACTAGCCTGGAGCTGGGGGCATGGGGACTTAGGGGCTGGGATGGCAGGCTTTTAGCTCTTTGTTTTGTGCCATTTTCAACCCATGGCTCCCACCTCATGGTCCAAGATGGCTGCTTGAGCTCCAGCCGTCATACTTGCCTTTCAGCCAGCAGGAAGGAGGAAGGGTTGAAGAACATGTCCCTCCCTCCTTTTAAGAACATATGATGCTTGTCTTGTGCCATTGATTGGGCAGAAGGCAAAGACAAGGGGTAGGAGGAAGAGGGAGCTCCTGGCTATGGGTAAGGCTGGGTCCTGTGGTTCATTCTGGGGAACCATGTTCCCAAATAAGAATTGAGGGTTGTGTGGGGCACTTGGGGTGGCTCTGGTCATGATCCCCTGAGCCCTGGGATGGAGCCCTGGGGAATCTGCTTCCTCGCCCTCGCCCTTGCCCACTGCCTGTGCTCTCTCACTGGCACTCTATCTCTCTCTCTGTCTCTCAAATAAAAATCTTGGGTACAAGCAGCAGAGTCTCCCACAGAAGCCAGATATATAAGGAAAGGACTGTCATGACCCAGCTGTATGGAACCAAAGCCACAGAAGACACTTGCTTTTCTGTCCCTTGGTTACTGCGGTGAACTTCCCCGATGCTACTAGAAGGAGCAGGGCCTCTCAGCTCGGTAGAGGAAAGACCCTCCCGGTGGGATGTATTTTCGGGCGGCTGAGGAGTCCTCCGTAGGGGGATGAGTGGGGACCCTGCTGGCCCTGCCTGGGCCCGGAGCTATAGAGAAGAGGGTTCCATGCCAGGGAAGCTGAGGCTTTCCTCCTCTCCGAAGTCCCCCAGACCT
The DNA here is from genome assembly GCF_902655055.1 of Lutra lutra. Classification (NCBI taxonomy): domain Eukaryota; kingdom Metazoa; phylum Chordata; class Mammalia; order Carnivora; family Mustelidae; genus Lutra; species Lutra lutra. The sequence goes on from NC_062285.1 coordinate 134,398,028, forward strand.
CAGAGGCTGGGAGCCCCCAGATTTGAACTGCCAACCTCAGTGGCTCTGGCCTGGGCTTCCCAGTTCGTCCTGAGCTGGAGACCTCACTGCCTGTTCCGTTGTGAGCGGCGCCAGCATGACAAAAGTCTTCCAGGTCTCCAGTTGACACCTTGCAGATGTCGGAAACGCCCTTTAGATGTTCACAGGCTGCTCACGCCTTTCTTGCTCTGCCTGTGAGCCACCTCCTCAGAGAAGCCTCCAGCCCTGGGAATCGATCCTCCCCACCCCCTCCCCACATGGGCTCCAGTGACACTGTGTTTCCTTCTTGTAAACACTGAACACATCGTAACCCGCTTATGTCTGTCCCCACTAGCAGACCATGAGCCTTCTGAGTGAGAAGTTGGGTCTCTCTGAAGTTGCTGTGTCTGCCCCGGCACAGGGCCCATCTCCCCATAGGTCCTGAGCCAGTCCTGGCTGAGTGACATGGGACCCAATCCCCCACCCCACAGGTGCTCCCAATAACCCTTGGAATAATCTGTTCTAGAATTTTCTTGGCTGCACTGCCATGTTTGCCTGTCTGCAAGCTTCTGAATCTGTTTCTTTTTGTTTTTCCCCTTCCCTTCACCACATCCATCTCTCCTGGGTGAACTTTGCCCTCTCCCTAGCACCCTAGTTAGCATGATTGCCAAATAACAACCAAAAGAAAGCAGATGGGAAAGTAATTTATCAAGCACTTCTCATGTGCCTGTCATTATTGACTCAGAAGCATCGCAAAGTGGAAATTACCTCCATTTGACAGGTGAGAAAACTGAGTATCCACTTACATAATGTCAGAAGTTATCTGTCACAGCTAATAAGACATGGTCCTTGCATCCCACGGAGGGACAGACACGTGGACGTCCCCCTGAAGGTCAGGGGTTCAACAAAGTGTCAGAGAGCAGGCATCCTTACAGCCCAGAGGCAGAGAGGAAGGCATCCAAGAAGGCTTCCGAGAGGAGGTGATCCTTGATCTGAATCTTGAAAGATGAATTGGGTTGGCCAGGCAGCTGAGGGAGGGGATGGGCAGGTAGAAGGCCCTGGTGAGCAAAGGTGGGGAGTGGCCAAAGGTGGGGAAGCAGCTGCAGAAGCCCATGGGCCCCAGACCCTGAAAGGCCTGAAACTTGAGCTGAGACCTAGACCCTTATCCTGTGGGCAGTGGGAGCCCCTGAGGTGGGGCTGGGGAGTCACCAGGGGCAAGTCAGGGTCAATGGTTGATTTAGAGAGATCTCCCTGGTGGCAGTGTGGAGGCTCCAAGACACTGTTGTAGTTATTCCAGGAGAGGCTGGGAAGCCCTCCTTTCGTGCAGGCAGCCATTCACTCTCTTGCCAAGCATTTATTGAGCACCTCTGAAGTCCCAGTCACTGGGGTACACTGATGAGCAAGAAAGGGTGGTCCCGGGGCGCCTGGGTGGCTCAGTGGGTTAAGCCGCTGCCTTCGGCTCAGGTCATGATCTCAGAGTCCTGGGATCGAGTCCCGCGTCGGGCTCTCTGCTCAGCAGGGAGCCTGCTTCCTCCTCTCTCTCTCTCTGCCTACTTGTGATCTCTGTCTGTCAAATAAATAAATAAAATCTTTAAAAAAAAAAAAAAGAAAGAAAGAAAGGGTGGTCCCTGCCCTCCAGCGACTTATAGTTCATGAGCTGTAGCTGTAGGGACTCAGTGGAGGAGAGAGGATAATGGTAGCACTTATTGAGCACTTACTGTATACTAGCCACTCTTTTTTTTTTTTTTAAAGATTTTATTTATTTGTTGTGGGAGGGGAGGGGGGAGAGAGAGAGAGAAAGCGCGCACACACAACCAAGCAGAGAGGCTGGCAGAGGCAGAGAGAGAAGCAGGCTCCCCGCTGAGCAAGGAACCCAATGCAGGACTCAATCCCAGGACCCTGGGATCATGACCTGAGCTGAAGGCAGCAGCTTAACCGACTGAGCCACCCAAGCATCCCAGTATACCAGCCACTCTTTATAGGGTTTAACTCACTGAATTCTCACAGTAACCCCACAGGCTACGCAACTCCATTAAGTCCATTTTGCAGTTGAGATACATGGAGGTGGCCCCTTCAGGAAGCAGGTCACTCCCTAGATACAGACATTAATACTGTCTGGCGAACAAGCTGAGTCTTACCTTCGAGGGGCGCCCTCACAAGGTCCAGAATGGGAAAGACACCCCAGGAGCCATGTGGGTCCTGCACAGGATCTCTGCTCAGTGCAGTGAGACATTACTTAAGGATGGGGAAGCCAGGGAGGGCTTCCTGGAGGGGGTGGCATTTAAATTATCACTAAGGGAATGAAAAATCTGTGATTTACCATTTCAGAGACGCTGCATAGGATAGAAGGCCTGAATATTAGTTTGGTTTGACTCACAGAGTATTTAAAAACAGCTTGACTAGAGGCACCTGGGTGGCTCAGTCCATTGAGCATCTGCCTTTGGCTCAAGTTATGATCTCGGGGTCCTGGGATCGAGCCCCATGTCGGGCTGCCTGCTCAGTGGAGAATCTGCTTCTCCCTCTCCCTCTGCCCCTTCCCCTACTCATGTTCTCTCTCTCTCTATTTCTCCTCAAATATATAAATAAAATCTAAAAAAAGATGATGAAGAAGAAGAATTCTGTGGAAGGGAACGATTCTGAATGTTTACCCAATTTTTTGAGGCGAAAACCAAAACCAAAATAGGTTGACTTCGCCGTATTTTCAGATGTTGTGATTTCATGCGGAAGTTTGGGTTTCTGGCTTCTTCAGTAACAGCAGGCCTCGCTGCACCCGATCACCACTTCCCAGGGTCACCGTGGACTGGAGTCAGCCCTGGTGACCCTGTGAGACACTCGGGCCTTCTTGCTTCTGCTCCGGCATGTCTACCTGGCCCGCACACAGCGTGGGATCCTCCGACAGGCCTGTGGACAAGGTGGGCTGGGAGGAAACTGAGGTCAGAGGGGTGGAGTGGGGCTAGAAGTGTTTGTGATGGTTCAGCCACCACCATCCCGCCTGCGAATCCTGGCCACGGGGAAGAGCATGAGAAAAGGTGGAGGTGAGCAGGCAGGCGCAGACCCTGCAGGGGGCAGGAGAGGGGTGGCGTCACCAGAATAAATGGTGACAGGGGTGCCTTGCGTCCTTAACCCTGAGTCATCTGAGCCACCCCACAGGACTCCGGGAGTGTGTTTTTTAGACCAGGCTCTGTCAACAAGTAACTGAGCAGCTTTGGGCAACTTGCTTGGGCGGTGAGTTTCACTGCTGCGTGACGCGGATGGTGACCGCTGTCCTTCTCATCACAGGGAGGTATTGGGAGAAACCCGACTCTGTATGCAGAGAGGCCAGCTTTGCCCCCTCGGGGGAAAAGGAGGGACTGTTATCCTCAACCACTCTTAGAGCCACTGTCCCCCCACCCCCAAGAGGGCGACCTCTTCCAACAGTCCCGGGAGCTCCCTGGCCCCCTCCTCCTGCCTCCTTCCAGTCATCTCTCCTCCAGTCTGCTGGCTACTGCCCACCTGCCTGTCACCCCCCTTCCTGGCTTCATGGTTCTCCTTAGCACCTCTCACCAGCCTTCATACTCCATATCTTGCTTATTCATCTTGTTTGGCATGGGGGCGCCTGGGCGGCTCAGTGGGTTGAGTTCCTGACTCTTGATCACGGCTAGAGCCCTGATCTCAGGGTCGTGGGATGGAGCCTCGAGAAGAGCCCCACATTGTACTGGGCTCCCTGCTCAGCGGGGAGTCTGCTTAGGATTCTTTCTCTCCCTCAGCCCCTCCTCCCCCTCCCTCTCTCTAATAAATAAATAAATCTTTATCTTTTTTGGGGTCTGTTTGTCTCCGCTAGAATGTAAGCACCAAGGAATCACGAGATTCAATCTTTTGTTCACTAAGTATCCTCAGTACATAACTAAGTAGGGGCTCCGTAAGTATTTAATGAATTGAAACGTCAGGAGGGCCACCCTGGGTTAGCTCCAGGTTTTACTGATTGGTGGGGACGAAGAGGATGGGGGGATGTGGCTAAAGTGCCCCAGCCATGTCCTGACCCTCAAACTCAAACCAAATGTCTAACTCACACCAGGCTCAGAGAGGTCAAGTAACTTTCTCAAGATCACACAGCCAAGAAGTGCTAGATCCAGATGCCAAATCTCGGTCTCACAACTTCCTGTTTTGCTCACGGTAACTGGGATCAAGCTAAAAGCTTATTATCCTTGCTACTAAACTTGCTACTAAACCCATTCCATCCTGGGCCAGGATGACCTGTTCAGGAGCTATCTCTTCCACTGGTCAGTGGGGTTCTCATCTGAGGAGGCACATTTTATCCATGTTGCCATCTCCCCAATGCCCAGCAGATATACGTGTGAAGGTCTGAGTGAATTAGTGAATGAAGATGTCCTGTGGGGCTAGTGGAGTCAGACACACCAGGGTTTTAGTCTTGGCTCTGCCTCGTACTAGCTGTATGACCCTGGCAAGTTAATTGTCCTTAGTTGTAGTGAAATGAAGATCTTGGTACTTAACTCTTTGGGTTACTGTATCCTAATGAATGTGAAGACTTTGGAACAGGGGCCAGTACATAGTACAGAATAAATGTTATCTTAAAAAGGGGGCAGATTAAAAAAAAAAAAAAAAAAAAAAGGAGAGTTGCTCATTTTGTGAGTGAGTTCTGCGTCAGTGGAAGCGAGCGAATGGAGGCTGAAAACCCCTGGGCATTTCGTTTCATCCCGGCAGGTACTACTACTCTTCCCATTTTATAGATAGGAAAACTGAGGCACAGAGAATTTAAGTCTCTAGCCCAACATCTGGAGTAAGGCCAGTCCAGGGAACTGTATCGAGAATGCACCGGCGGGAAAGAGATCAGAGGGAGCCAGGCCCATCACTGCCAGCCCTCTAAATGGTCCCCTGGGAGCCCTGACCCAGCAGCGGCTCAGGCTAGACGTGCGGCGGGTCCCGCGCTCAGAGGCATCTGGGCGCCGCCCGCCTCCGCCCCGCCCCTTGCCCTCGGGTTGTCCAATCCCGCAGCCTTTATGTAAACGAGGTGCCTAGATCGAGCCTATGCAAGAGCGGCAGGGGAGTGGTCTTCGTCCACCTCCCGGGCAACGTTCTGATTCATTGTTAAAATAGAAGCTGTGACCCCAGCACCCCACCCCGGTACCCCCTGTGCGTGGAAACCGGAGCCGAGGTCAGTAGTACTGCGCCGCGGAAAGGGGGGACGGGAGCGGGGAGAAGACGCTACTGGGGTAAGGTAGAGGGGCGAGGCATACGGAGAGGGGCTGGGTGACCCGCTGGAGAGGTCCAGGAGTCCATTCTCGGGTGGGGCATGAGTGTCCGCCCAAGGTTTTTCATTGTTACAGCCACACCTAATGTGCATTTTAGAGGATTCTGCCAATTGGTTGGGGATAAGGAGGAGGAGGAAGCGGGAGCAGTGAGGGGCACGTGAAATAGAGCCCCCAACAGCCCCCAGGGAAATGAGCCGCCCTCTCTGTCTCAGGCGATGGTCCTTTATGTGGTCGGAGCAGGAAAGAACCGCCCAAGCTGGGCGGGGCCGGTGCGCGCCCCCTTCCACCCATGGGGCAGGGTCGGCGCGGGAGGATCGAGGGGCCAGGGGGTACCCCTCACACACACACACACACACACACACACACACACTGGCTCCTGCCACCTCCCCAGGTCTGACGGTGGAGAAGCCGGGAACCTTCGCCCTGGCTGCCCCAGGGGAGGATGTGAAATTCCGCAGGTCTCAGCTGAGATTGGCCACCAAGGCCTTATGTCCTGGTATGCTTTGGAGGAAACTCACCAGGTGAGGACCGGTGTGTGGGCAGATGACCTGGGGGCACCGCAGGGTGCTTGGGGTTTGGGAATATGGGTTCCTCTTCTGCACCACTCGCCTCCTGGGGCTCTCTGTGTGCAAGGAAGGCATCTTCAAGTCACTCTTTTATTGGGGTCTACCCCTTCTCCCCCATCCCAGGACATGCCCCCAGAGCCCTTAGTGGCCTCACCCAGATGGGAGGGCCCCGTGCTCAAGCCAGAACACCGGGGCTGCTTTTTGGCTAAACCGGGCTGCCTCCTTTCTGTGTGACCTGAGGTGGTTCACTTTTGACCATGACTTTGTCCTCAACTCTGAAAATACCTGCTGGCCTTTTGCTTCACTCCCAGCGTTGCCCAAGGAACCTGTGTAAACTGGCGGTGTGATCCAGTGCCCCTCATTTCCACCTCCCAGAGGGTGGGGAGGGACACAGACCTGGGCTGGAATCCAGATCAGCCCCTGGAACCTAGAGCAAGGTGTGGACCCTCAGTGAGCCTTAGTTGCTTTGTCTGAAATTGGCATTGACTTTATCTACAATGTGGGGTAACTCTGAGGCCAGGGTCCTCAAACTTTGGGGTGCATTACATCGCCTGGGAAACTTGTAAATGCACAACCGCAGACCTCACCTTCAAGAGATTCTCACTGGGTGGCTCTGGGGAGGGAATTGGGAATATGTTTTTATTTTTATTATTATTATTTTTTAAAGTAATCTCTTTGCCCAACGTGGGGCTCAAACTCCCAACCCCCCAGATCAAGAGTCGCATGCTCCACCTACTGAGCCCGCCAGGAGCTCTAGGAACGAGCATTTTATGAGCATCTCAGCTGAGTCTAATTCAGTGTCCTTGGAACACACTCTGAACAGCACTGCAGTGATGACTAGAAATCTCGGGGCAAGTGCTTGGCAGAGTGCCTGGTGCATAGTAGGTGCTTAATGAGTGTTTACCGAGTGAATGAATGAACAGCTACATGAATGGATGGATAACCTTATTTCCTTAGTCCTTATCTGTCTGGGGGCAGCTAAGGCTGGGTTCTGGGGACACTGCCAGCCAGTTACCTGGGCCTTGCCCTCTCCCCCTGCCCCATTCTTCCCAGGTCCCCCCATAGGATCGCAGGAGCTACTTAAGCCTGACTTAACCAATATGCAGGAAGACACTGGGAATGCCCCGTGTGAACACTCTGAGGCCAACGTGCTTGCCCAGAGCTGCTGTCAAAGCTGCTTCCACCCCGAGGAGGCCCACAGACCAAGGCAGGAGGTAGGCCAGCTTTCCTGAGTGGTTGTGGTGGTCTGGGATGAGGGTGTCTGTGACAGGCTGCACCTGGTGCGCCACTAACTTGTCGCCAAACACAGGCACCAAACCAAGAGGTTCTGCCCTCTGTACAATGAGCTGGTGAGACCACGTTGTGTTTCCCAAGTGCAAGTCATTCTTCTGCTTTTGCGATTTTTTGCCATGGCCTCATGTAATCTAGCACTTATTTTATTATTCTTTATTTTTTAGATTTTATTTTTATTTATTTATTTGAGAGAGAGAGAGAGAGAGGGAGGAAAGGTCAGAGGGGAAAGGTCAGAGGGAGAAGCAGACTCACTGCTGAGCAGGGAGCTTGATGTGGGACTTGATCTCAGGACTCCAGGATCATGACCTGAGCTGAAGGCCATCGTTTAACCAACTGAGTCACCCAGGCGCCCCTTATTTCATTATTCTTCAAATAAACACCACTCCCTTTTTTTTTTTTTTTAAGATTTTATCTATTTATTTGACAGAGACCACAAGTAGGCAGGGAGGCAGGCAGAGAGAGAGGAAGGGAAGCAGGCTCCCCAGTGAGCAGGGAGCCCGATGCTGGGCTCGATCCCAGGACCCTGGGATCATGACCTGAGCTGAAGGTAGAGGCTTTAACCCACTGAGCCACCCAGGCGCCCCAATAAACACCCTTTAAAAAAATTTATACTAAAACAAAACTTTATGTCATTACCATAAATAGGAGACTAGAAGCATATACTTTATATAGAAGGTGAAAAGGGAAGAAAGAAAAGGAAGAAAATCAGAAATGTCATTAAATTCTAACTAGAGAGTGTTGTCAGCTGAAGGCTTTAAGCCTGAGTCTTGCTGTCTCTCTTTATTTTTTTTTAAGATTTTATTTATTTATTTGACAGTAGGCAAAGAGGCAGGCAGAGAGAGAGAGAGAGGAGGAGGCAGGCTCCCTGCTAAGCAGAGAGCCCAATGTGGGGCTCAATCCCAGGACCCTGGGATCATGACCTGAGCCGAAGGCAGAAGCTTTAACCCACTGAGCCACCCAGGCGCCCCATGATCTCTCTTTAAAAAGAGAGACTGGGGGCACCTGGGTGGCTCAGTGGGTTAAGCAACTGCCTTCAGCTCTGGTCATGGTCCCGGAGTCCTGGGATCGAGTCCCTCATTGGGCTCGCGTTTCCACGGGGAGTCTGCTTCTCCCTCTGACCTTCTCCTCTCTCATGCTCTCTCTCACTGTCTCTCTCTCAAATAAATAAATAAAATCTTAAAAAAAAATAAAAAGAGAGATTGGTAGGTGTTAGGGAGGCATTAAAGGTACCCCAGCATCCACGGGAGACTTGTCCCTAGAGGTACTGAAAGAGTGAAAGGGGAGGGGTTTTCTCACTTTGCCATCCTCGTGGTCTTATGCCAAAGCCCTGCTGTGTGTAAACCCAGAACTCCTGGTACAGAAGCTACGAGAAGCATGGGAGTGTGAGTCTCCATGGACCCCTTCAGGCTTGACACCCCCCCCCCCCATGGCTCCCTCATTCCCAGCGGGTCCCAAGGCTCCTCCTGAGCCTGGCAGGCAGCTCCACGCAGGACGTTAGGCTCCACGAAGTGGCCTTCGTAAGGAAGTTCCTGTTAGCTTCAGAGCCAGGCAAGCCAGAGTCCCAGTCCTAGGTTTGCCATTTACCAGCCGTGTGACCTGGTTCTTACTGTCTCTGGCTTCCCTCTCCTAACAGGGGAAGTGGGGCAACAGAGCCTTCTCACTGTGGCACCGTTTAGTCCAAGGACTGTGGCTAATTCAATACACATTAGTTTCCTCTATTCCTCCTTCCCGACCCAAAAAATAAACCTGGGAGAGAATTTTCTACACGTCCTGATCCCTCCAAGAATAGCTCTCTCCCCTCAGTGCCAAGTTCAGAGAAACATGCCCCGCCAGTCCGTCTCTGACGCCCGTGCCCTTCTGCAGCGGGTGGGGAGACGCCAAGTGTGGAACTGGGAGAAACTTGGACTCAGACAGGTCTGAGTTCTAGTGTCAATCCGGGCTGAGACTTTAGGCCAGCTCGTGTGTTCGCACATAAGGACCAGCTGCCTAAAATGTGCCAGGCATTATGCTACTCAGGAATGTGCAGACGTGGGCCCAGGTCCCAGGGCAGCCCTCTCCCTGAGGCTTTCTCTAGCTCCCCTAGGAGTCTGGGTGCTGGATGCCTCCCTTCTCTGGTCTCAGCAGAGCCTCCCCCAGGTCAGGGTGGTGAGCGGTTATCCCTGGAAATCAGGAAGCCTGGACCAGACCACAGACAGGATCTGTAGAGGGAGGATGGGCTAGGTGGGAGCGTTCTGCTGTCTGCCAGGCACCACACATCCCTTTTCAATGTATTTATTCTTTTTTTTTTTTTAAGATTTATTTATTAATTTGAGAGAGAGAGAGAGCGCATGAGCTGGGGGAGAGGGAGAGAGAGAATCCCAAGCAGACTCCCCACTGAGCTGGTAGCCCGACATGGGGCTTGTCATGGGGTTCTTCCGGGCGTTTGATCCCAGGACCCTGAGATCATGACCTGAGCCCAAACCAAGAGGTGGATATGCTCAACGGATCGAACCACCCAGGAGCCCTTTCAATATATTTATTCTTAAACGTATTTAACATTCTATTGATTTAACACTAATAAAATTGTATGTAATGTCTTCACATTATTTATTATATTGGAGATGTGCAGACCAGGCACTGTTCTCCGTCCTTCACAAATACTGACCTATTTAATCCTCCTGACATCCCTAGGAAGTGGCCGTTCTTATCATTCCAGTTTTGGAAATGAGAAAACCAGGCTCAGAGAGGGAAACCACCAGGCTGAGGTCACCCAGCTGGGAAGTGGAGGCGCCAGGATTGGGCCCGATGTCTGTCTGAGGCCAGAGCCCTTGCTGACCCGCCAGACGGGAAATCAGAGCCAGGGACTGGCAATGGGGCCCGCTCAGGCAGGCAATAGGCGGCGATGGGGGCTGCGGGTGGAAGCAGGGAGGAGGAGGTGCCAAGACAGGCTGGGGGTCCTGCTTGGGCCCAGCTGGGCCGGACCCCTTGGTGGTACCCAACCAGCTGCTTCCTCGCTCATGTGGCAAGGTCCCCAGGGCGGCCAAGGCGCCAGGCTGGGCTGTGGATCTGACACCTCCCACTGTCGAGTTGTGATCAGAATCTGGCTCCAGGGCAGGGGGCGAAACTGAACCCGCACGGCCTCCTCTGGCTTGGATGGCCCTGCAGACACCCTGAGCCCACTCATTGGCACCGTCCAGGGGTCTGCTCACAGGGGCTTTCTCGGAACTCAGGGCGCCGGCGCTCACCCTGCCCTGTGGCTGGGCTGTAGCCTCAGCCCTGAGCGCTGAGCTCCGGGGTCCCTGGGGAGCCCGCGCCCAGGCTCCCCCCACACCCCACGCCGGGCTCTCAGGTGAGCGGCGGGGATCATGTTCCTGTGGTTTCATGTCCCGCATTGTTCTTGGCTGGGCCCCGGCTTATGAAAGAGTAATGAGGGGCCCCTGCTCGCAGCCGGCCCCCTCTAAGGTTTCCGCTGCCTCGGCTGCCGCCGCCACGGCCCAGAGTTGGGGCCTGGGAGGGCGGCAGCGTGGGGGCCTGAGCCGGAGCCCCCCGGGGACGAGGGTGCTGACAGCCGCCAGCCGCCACCGCCGGAGCCCGCCGCCCAGGTAACCTGAGAGGAGGCGGGGTGCAGGGTGCCTCGGCCACCGGCTCCCACCACCAGGGAGGGCCTGCCACCCCGGCGACGTGGGGAGGAATGGGGGGGCCCTCCCGCAGGTGAGCCGCCGCCGTTCCCCCTGGGTGAGCCTGGCAGGTGCCTCTGCAGGTGTGGCCTGGCCGAGGGCGGGCAGGGGAGAGAAGGGCCACCGACTCAGGGCCCCACCTCCACCCCCAGGTCCTGGACCCTCCTGCCCTGAGCCCCCTGTGTCCCCCGCATCCCCTAGCAGGGCCAGCCTCCCCTTCTGAGGTCTTACTTTCCCGTCCCCTCAGACTTCCTCTTTCTCCCTCAGACCCTTTCCTGAGCTCTCCAGGTGGGCTTCGCCCCTCCTCCTCATGCTCTGCCCTTGACCTTGTCTTCCAGATGCAGAAGACCCGTTTGGGCCCCTTTGTTTCCTTCACACCCTCTGGCACACACGCACATGCACCAACACACATGTAGAAATAAGCTCACGCGCATTAACGTGCTCCCCCGCCGCCTTGCAGACACACGCACGTGTGCACATTTGCACACCCACAGGCCTTTCTACACACACCTACCTGTACACACACGTGTGCTTGCACACACTCTGTGCCTCTGCTAGCCCCCGGCTGGGGTCGCCAGAGGCGCTGCCGGCCTGATGGACAGCTCTCCTTGAGAAGCCTGAGAACCCAGGAGGAGATGCCCGGACACTCTTCTCCGTGGCCTGCTGGGGGGAGGGGCTGCGCAGGGGGAGGGGAACCCCCACGTGGGCCAGGAGCTGCCTCCTCTCTCCAACTCTGCCCCAGGAGCCGGGGAGCCCTCCCAGTGCTGAGCTGCCTTACTGTGACCTGCCTCGCCGCCCACCTGCCTCTGAGGACCCTCCCCGTTCCTCAACCTCCGGCTGCCCCTCGGTGGTGGGCCCGGGCCTTGGGCCAGGGCTGCAGAGGTAGGTAGAGCCGCAGGGCTTGGGGAGGGGCTCCCTAGAGGAGGATGCCCTCACCCACGCCACCCTTCACCCTTTCGCGACGGTGGCGGCCGCGGGCATGGGTCACATGGGTGGGTCACGCAACCTGGGCATGGGCCGGCAGTGGCATGGTCCTCAGGCCCTAGCTGAGTTTGCTCCGGGGAATGGAACAGCCCAGCACCCACCCTTCAGGGGGCAAGGCCCCCGGCCCGCTCACGTTTCCTGGTTCCTTTGGTACAGCTTTAAAAGATCAAATAGGTGGGCGCCTGACCGCGAGGTGCTCTGGGCTCTGGGATTCCCTCCACTCCAGGCCTGAGCTGAGCTGAAGTCACGGTGCCTTGGGAGGGCATGGCTGAGGGCCCAGAAACCTGGGTTCCAGCCTCAGCTCCATTTCTGATGGCCTAAGGGAATAAGTCATTCCCTCCTTGATGCCTCAGTTTCCCTGTTTAACAAATAAGAGGAATTGAATCAAATCGGCTTTGCTTTGAGAACATGTATGCCTCACAGACAAGCATTACTTAAAAAAAAAAAAAAAAACGAAACCAGCTCTGCTATTGAGTATGTTTCAGAAAGTCCAGGATAAACGAATTTGAATATCTTTCTTGCAAGACTTGTCAGAACCTTTAGTTTGCTAGCAGGCCTTGTGCTTTTGGGTAGGGAGGTAGAAGTGTGCCATACGTCCCAAACTCATCTGACCACAGACCTCTTTTTGAGGGCCATCATCCCTTTCCATCTTTTAGGTTGACCCGTGGGTCATTCTTTGGGGACACTGCCATCTGTAAGCCTACCTGGGCCTGTGGCCATCCTGACTGCCTTCTCTAAAGCAGGGTTTTCTCTTGCCACTCCCTCCCTTGGCATCCAGAGTGGTGACCCTGTCATTACCCCTGGAGCTCTGCTACCTCCTGAAGCCCCCCATTAGCCCAGTACACCTGTCATCTCACTTTTACTGAGCTGGGGGTGGAGGGTCCCACTCCTGCTCCAGTGACAGAGGATTGGCTCTGGGATCACAGGCATGGTTCACCATGTAGCTCTCCCCCTTCCTAGCTCTGTGACCTTGGCCAGTCTCTTGAGCTCTCTGAGCCTCAGTGTCTTCATCTGTAAAATGGGCGCCATGACACGTATTTCAAAGGGACACTGTTACAACTAAATGAGGCTGTCTGTATGAAGAGCCTAGCACAGTGAGGCCTGAGTGTTTGCTCCCTCCTTTGGTCTAGTGTGAGGTGTGTGTGTACCTGGCTGGGGGTATTGGTCCCTAATTCCCATGACTTTTTGGGGAAGAAGTCATAGGTCTATCTCTTCTCCCAGGGGTCCGTCAGCAGGGTCCTCAGCAGAGGTCCCCACTGCCGCCTCCGGGAGCCAGAGCCAGGAATTGGAGGCAGGACCCTCTCTGGAGGGTCTGGCCTCCTGCCTGGGTGGCAGCTTTGACGAAGGCCTTGACTCTGGCACCAGCTCCAGCCCTGACCACGACACCCCTGATGATACCAGCGACTCGTCCTCCGTGGTGAGCTGGGGAGGGCAAGATCGCCCCTCTGTGCCAGCCCTGGGGTCCCACCCAAACCTCCAGACAATCCTTTTACACCAGGGAACTGGGCCACGGCCCTTGGAGACTTAGCCATCTCCTTGGGCCTCCTGGACCAACCGCCTGGGAGGGGCAGGGGTCTCGTCCATGAAAAGACTGAAGGAATTTCAATGGGCAGGGAGATCCGGGTTAATCACCAATGGGGTCAGGCTGCCAAATACAGCGGGCCAGGATGTTGGGCGTGCTGACCAGAGCGAGGATGAGACTGGTTCTTGGATTTGTCCTGGCCACACATCTCTGAGCTCCGTGACCTGCCCTGGCATAGATCTCTGGGAGACAGAGGAGAGGGAGCAGGCTGGGGAGCCTAGGCTAGGGGAATTTGGCTGGGAGAAGAGAAGACTTGGGAACTTCCTGGGGTATTCGCACCTCAAAGGGCTGTCGCAGGGCAGGAGAGGCAGGTTATCTGTGAGACCTCCGAGGAAAAGTGATGGGATGGCAGGCGTGGGCTCAAGAAGGCTCACCACCCGCTTTGAGACTTTCATGGCCCCATTCCAGGGCAAGAAAACTGAGGCTCAGAGAAGGGAAGCAGCTTACCCGAGGCCATGTGTCTGGGAAGCAGAGGAGCAAGGCTTTGAACCCACTTCTGTGTGCACCCTGGGGATGTCTCTGGGGATGCCTTTCTACCGCAGGGAGTCCAAATGCCCTGGGTTCAAGTCCCCTCCCCCCTAAACCGTTTCCCAGCTGCGTGACTTTGGGCAAGTTCTTAGCTCTGACGTACATGCCTGCCTCAAGGGTTGATGGAAGATTAGCTAAGTTCAGCAAAGAGCCCCTCGGGGTCCTGAGTATACAGCAGGTGCTCTTCAATGTCAAAGCCTTCCCCCTTATCTACCTCTCTCCTGCTGGGAGCGCAGGTCCTAGGGGGTCCCAACACTCTTTCTCCTCCCTTCCCCCTCCTGCAGGACTGGAACATTGTTGGAAGGCAGGAGGAGGCCCCCAGCTGGGACGAGCTCACCGTGATGATCCTGAGGAAGCCCCAGGAAGGGCCAAGAGCTGACAGTGCCCGAAGGGCTCCATCTCTCCTCACCCGGTCTCCCGTGGGAGGGGATGCTGCAGGCCAGAGAAAGGAAGGTGAGTCCTGGCTAGGCCAGCTTGGTCACTGTGACCACAGGTGTGGTGATGGCCTGGGGCTTGGCCAGATCTCCCTGGCCATCTGGGTCCTCCGGCACTTCTTACTTTGGTGACCTGAGTAACAACAGTACGGTCCCCATGTAATTATGGAGCAGCCACAGTGTGCCATGTGACCTGCTTTAAATGCATCATCTCACAACTGGTTGGTTAGGATCAGGTTGCAACTGACAGAAACCAACTGAAGATAAATGAAATGACTCACAGAAGTAAAAAAATTAGGTGGCTGTGACTTCAGGTATGGCTGGACCCAGGTGTTCAAATAGTATGAGAAATCGGGTCTCCGCTATGTTTTCTTCTGCTTTGGCTTCATTCTCAGCCAGACCTTCCCCTGGTCGTGGCATGATGAGCCCCAGCACGACCAGGCTATATCATACCTACAGATCAGCTCCCAGGAAAGAGGGTACAGTCTTCCCAGTAGTTTTCCCTGGAACCCAGCGTGGGTCCTATGCCCACGTGGGGATAGAGTGGGGGAGGAGATTGCCTACAGGAAATCAGGGGGATTGTTTGCAGAGAAAAGGAAAAGGCCACTGGGCAGGCCTAGTCCCCAGATGCCCAAGACCCCGGTGAGCATCTCATAATGTGAGCCCGGTATGGGTGATGGGAGCACATGGAACATGGGAGTCCAGCGGGAGAGAGAAGGCTAATGTGGGGGGGGGGCACCCACACTCTGACCCTCCCTCCAAACCTGTTTTTCCTGCTGTCTGTTCCATGTCACCACCATTCTGACGACTTAGGCCCCAAATCTTGTGTTCTCCCGATTTCTCTATTTCTTCACCTTTGTATTCAATCCGCAGCTCTGGTTAGCTTCACCTGCAGAGCACACCTCAAATCCGTCCCCTTTTTGCCATCTGTATAAGTATTCCCTGGCCAAGCCACCAGTGCCCCTGCTGGGATTGTCACTAGAGTCCCCTCCAAGCCTCCGGGTTCTGCCCGGCCCTCTCGGTCCATTTCCCACAGCAGTTGGAGCCACCTTTAAAGACATGAGGGGCCCTTGAGGGGCTCAATCGGTTATACATCTGAGTTTTGATTTTGGCTCAGGTCATGATCTCAGGGTCGTGAGATCGAGCCCTGCATTGGGCTCTGTGCTGAGTATGGAGCCTGCCTGAGGTTCTCTCTCTCCCTCTGCACCTTCCCCACTCACATGCATGTGTGCTCCCTCTCTCTCTATCTCTAAAAAAACAAACAAAAGCATGAACCAGATCTTATCACTGCCCCATCCCCACTGCCTGGCCCTCTCAGGCCCTGGGGAGAGGGTGCGTGGGAAGAAGTAAGATCACAGAGGAAAGAGGGAGCCAAATGTCTCCCTGGAGTGAGAGCAGCTAATAGGCAGTTGGGATTTTGTATGAAATACCTGCTTTCTTGCTTTTCATGCAGGGCAGTGCGGGGGGGCAGGGGGACTGTCACTCTGAGCCCTGCTTGATCAAAGGCATCCTTGGAGGGACAGGCTACACAGAGCCCCGCTGGCTGGGGACAGGACACAGGACATGGTGCCCCAGGACATCTGTAGAGCCTGCCCTGTGTGCACATAGGGGCGCTGCAGGACAGAAGTCAGATCCTGGGGGGGGGGGGGTGCGCTGGGCCTAAAGGGATGCTCGAGATGGGCGGGCAAAGAAGAAGGGGGGGGATGGTGACCCAGAGGTGAGGCCTTGGGAGTTGTGGGAGCCCAGCTCAGCCAACCCTGCCTCAAAGGGCGAGGCAGGCAGGTGCTACAGGAGGATGGAGCCTTTCCAGCGTGCTCAGCACTTCCTTCAGCCGGGGAGACGCAGTGGAAAATGAGAAGGCAGGCGCCTCCCTGATGGAGCAGGGATGCCCGTAGGGGTGGCCAGAGCCTCACCAGCCATGGGAAATCCCTGGATTTTCTTTGAAATGCTGCTGGGAGGCCCTGATGTTTTGGCCATCTTTGATTTAGAGATAATTTTGGATTTATAGCAGAGCGGCGAAGAGTGGAGAGAGTTTCCATGATACCCATTGCCGGTTGGCCTAATGTTGACATCTTGCAAAAACAAAGTCTGACTACCAAAATTAAGAAATTAACATCGATAGAGCACCACTGTCTAAACTATAGACTTTATGTGGTTTCGCCCGTCTTTCCCACTAATACCCCTCTGTGGTCCTGAGCTCCCATCCCACTGCGTGGACACACCGTGTCTCCCAGTCTCCTCCAGTCTGATAGCTTTCTGGTCCTTCCTTGTAAGCAGGGGCGATCTAGCTGGGTTTGCTTTTGGAAAGGATCTCCCTGAACAGGACGATGACCCAGGGCCCCCAGAGCAACCATCTAGGCAAGGGATGCAGGTGGTTGATGGGGTTGGGGAGTCTAGGAGGACAGGATTTGGAACAACATGGGGCGTCAGTTCATCAGACGACAATGAAAACCTGAAGGGCTGCTCTGTGCTTGGTTCTGGTTCCTTGCTAGGTGCTGGAAATTCAGACTTCAGGGACAGCAGCTCAGAAAGTCGAGAGGAAGCAGAGCTTTCCAAGCAGGAGGGAGGCCATCTTAAGCATGGCCTTTATTTTATTTTATTAAGATTTTATTTATTTATCCGAGGGAGAGAGAATGTGCGAGAGAGCTAGCCCAAGCTGAGGGGGCGGGGGGAAGGGTAGAGGAAAGGGGAGAGGCAAACTCTTCACTAAGCAGGGAGCCCAACACGGGGCTTGATCCCAGGACCCCGAGATCATGATCTGAGCCGAAGGCAGATGCTTAACCCACTGAGGCCTCCGGGCACCCCTTAAGCAAGACCTTTAATGAAAGCAGTCGTGGCTCCTTCTGGAGGAGGCCACCGTACTCTTTACTCCTCTCCTGAAGCTCTGGCTCAGGGACATGTACACAGCTAGGGGCCACCCCATGTTGGGTGACCAAAGACTGAGGGGGCTGGAGGGGGACTGAGGTCATGGTGGTCTGTCCCTGGGGATGGGAGTTGGAAGGGGTCCCTGTTTAGGGCAGTTGAGTAATCTCTCCGACCAGGGCTGCTTACACTGTAATATGCTTGCAAATCACTAGGGAATCTTATTAAAATGTAGATTCTGCGCGGTGCTCCCAGGGGTGCGCTCTGAGAGTCTGCATTTCTAGCAAACTCCCAGGTGAGGCCTACAGGTTCACAAAAGCCCATCCCAGGCTCATGGCAGCCCCGAGAGCCTCTGGGCCAGGAGCCTGTCTGGGTTTAAGGAATGGGAGCTTTCTAGAGCTATCACACATGATAGAGCCTCATTAGAAGAGATATTGGGAGGGTGGTCTCAGAACCCCTTTGCAGGAAGTAGGATAGGGAAAGGGAAGTTGCTAGGTAGCTGCCACCAGACCCACCTCTCCCGCCCTCGGGTCACGTGGGCGATTGTCGGAACCGCTCCGGGGACTCCTAGTCTATGTGCCCTTCCAGCTCTAGGAGCCTACATCCCAGTGACCAGTCAGGTGGGGTTTCCATTTCCAATTCTGAGCCTCAGCTTGAGAGAGGTCTTGGAGCTTTCTCCGATTAAATCGCTCCAAGGGGTGGAGTCACTTGGCCTGGACAGTGGATCCTCTAAGAAGGGGCTCTGGGCTCTGCCTTCCTCATCTGTCCCAGGGGTCGTGTGTGAGACCCCTCCCTGTACCTTGAACCAGCCTCTCCTCTCTCCAGATCCCTGCGGTGGGAGCCAAAGTGCCGGACAGCACTGGGCAAAGCTCCGGGGAGAAAGTGGGCACTTCCTGGAGCGGCACCGGTCGGCGCTAACCCAGGCTTCCCGCGCGACACTGCCGGGCGGACCTCGCGGTGCCACCCCCCAGGCTTCCTCTCTCCATCGTTCTGCCCAGAAGGACGCTGCCCAGACTGCTTCCACACAGGTCGATACCCCCCGAGCCTCCTCTCCCACACAAATCACCCAACGGGACAAGCCCAGGACCTCGTCCACCCAACAGGACATCCCCAGGACCGCCTTCACACAGCACAACACCCCCAGAGCCTCCTCTCCCTCAAGAATCGCCCAACGGGATGACCCCAGAACCTCCTCCGTCCAACGAAGCAACCTTCGAGTTTCCTCTCCCACCAGAACCACCAGACAAGACAACTCTAGAACCTCTTCTGTCCAACAGGACAACACTCAGACTTCTTTTCCCACGTGTACTCCTCAGAGGGACAATCCCAGAGGCTCCTCTCCCAACAGAAGCACCCAGCGGGACAACTCCCGGGCACCCTGTCCCCAGCGGGACAATCCCAGAGGCTCCTCTCCCAACAGAAGCACCCAGCGGGACAACTCCCGGGCACCCTGTCCCCAGCGGGACAATCCCAGAGGCTCCTCTCCCAACAGAAGCACCCAGCGGGACAACTCCCGGGCACCCTGTCCCCAGCGGGACAATCCCAGAGGCTCCTCTCCCAACAGAAGCACCCAGCGGGACAACTCCCGGGCACCCTGTCCCCAGCGGGACAATCCCAGAGGCTCCTCTCCCAACAGAAGCACCCAGCGGGACAACTCCCGGGCACCCTGTCCCCAGCGGGACAATCCCAGAGGCTCCTCTCCCAACAGAAGCACCCAGCGGGACAACTCCCGGGCACCCTGTCCCCAGCGGGACAATCCCAGAGGCTCCTCTCCCAACAGAAGCACCCAGCGGGACAACTCCCGGGCACCCTGTCCCCAGCGGGACAATCCCAGAGGCTCCTCTCCCAACCGAACCACCCAGTGGGACAACCCCAAAGCTTCTTGTATTCAACAGAACAACCCTAGGACCTCTTATAGTCAACGAGACAATCCACAGTCTTCCTCTCAGCGGGACAACCCTGGAACATCCTCCCCTCGATGCTGCACAAAACGGGACCACCCTGGACCGTCATCTCCCCATCGCTCAGCTCAACGGAACAATCCCAGGAATTCTTCTCCCCATCGTACTAACAAAGACATCCCCTGGGCCTCCTTTCCCCTCCGCCCAACCCAGAGTGAAGGCCCCCGAACCTCTTCCCCATCTCGCTCCAAGCAAAGTGAGGTTCCCTGGGCCTCCATTGCCCTTCGGCCAACCCAAGGGGACAGGCCTCCTCAGACCTCCTCTCCCACTAGGCCAGCTCAGCGCGACCCACCTCTGTCCTCCTCCGGATCTGCCCAGCACAGCTCGCCATCTCAGGCTGTGTCCTCCTTCCATAACCCGGGCCCCCACAGTACCTCCCGGACCTCTTCACCTTTGTACCCTGCTACCCGCGGGGCACCCCAGACCTCTTTGGAGCCCTCCCAGCCTCCATGCTCGGTCTGTATTGGGCATCGGGATGCCCCTCGAGCTTCTTCACCTCCTCGCTACTTGCAACATGACCCATTCCCCTTCTTCCCAGACCCCCATGCATCTGAGAGTGAATTGCCCCACCACAACCCCCCCTACATACCTCCAGCCGTGTGCATTGGACACCGGGATGCCCCCCGGGCTTCCTCACCCCCCCGCCACACCCAGTTTGACCCCTTCCCCTTCCTCCCAGACACATCTGATACTGAGACTCAGTCCACCCAGCACGACCCTCCTCAGTTCCCCCCACCTGTGTGTATTGGGTACCGGGATGCACCCCGGGCTTCCTCTCCGCCACGCCAGCCTCCAGAACCCTTCCTGTTATTCCAGGATCTTCCCAGGGCCAGCACTGAGAGCCTCGTCCCCTCCACAGACTCTCTGCACGAACCCCCCCACATGCCCACCCCCGTGTGCATCGGGCACCGGGATGCGCCCTCTTTCTCGTCCCCTCCACGCCAGGCCCCTGAGCCCTCCCTCTTCTTTCAGGATCTCCCAGGGACTAGTATGGAGAGCCTGGCCCCCTCCACTGACTCTCTGCATGGCTCCCCAGTGCTGCCTCCCCAAGTGTGCATCGGGCACCGGGATGCACCCCGAGCCTCCTCCCCACCCCGCCACCCCCCCAGTGACCTAGCACTCCTGGCACCGTCACCTCCACCAGGCAGCTCAGGGGGCTCCCGGGGCTCAGCAGCCCCTGGGGAGACCAGGCACAACCTGGAGAGGGAGGAGTACACCATGCTGGCCGATCTGCCCCCGCCCAGGAGGCTGGCACAGAGGGAGCCAGGGCCCCAGTGCAGCAACGGTGGCCGCACCCGCAGCCCTGGCCGTGCGGAGGTGGAGCGCCTCTTCGGGCAAGAGCGCAGGTGAGCTCAGGGCGGGGCCAGCCAGGTGGGCTGGGGAAGAGGCTTGGTGGCAGGACAGGTGGAAGCTTCACAGGCTTAGGTTGGCAGATGGAAAGGGTTCAGACCCCCACCCTGCCACTGACTGGCTGTGTGACCTCGGGCAAGTCACTTCATCTGTTTCCACATTTTAGGAGTTTTTTTTGGACAACCGAGTGATACTGTGTGTAGCCTAGTGGTTAAGAGCAAAGACCAGGGTCAGGTGGGCTGAGTTCAAATCCTGGGTCAAACCCATTCCCCAAACTATGTGACCTCGTGAAGTGATTTAACCTCCCCGAGCCTCAGTTTCCTCATCTGTAAAATGGGGAGAATGTTAGTACAGTAATTTCAATAAGGTTAAACTCTCAAACCCTTTCTTTGATCCAGAATCACAGGTTTATTTTTTTTTCCTTCTTACATGAGGGAAAAGGAAGTACTTATGATTTTTTTCTGCTTTAAAAAAATTTTTTTTTAATTCTTTTCTTTTTTTTTCTGCTTTAACCAAGAAAGCTCATGGGTCACCTTGAACTTCAGAGAACAGAGATGTCAGTTTAAAATGAATGGCCAAAGCCACATATTTTTTTTTAAAGATTTTATTTATTTATTTGACACACAGAGAGAGATCACAAGTAGGCAGAGAGGCAGGCAGAGAGAGGGAGGAGGAAGCAGACTCCCCACTGAGCAGAGAGCCCAATGCGGGGCTCGATCCCAGGACCCCGAGATCATGACCTGAGCTGAAGTCAGTGGTCTAACCACTGAGCCACCCAGGCGCCCCAAGCCACATATTTTAAATAAGAGAACTCCCAGAATTACAAATTTTGTAGAAATTACATGTCACTTTCATGGGACGTGGCAACAGTGTCGGAAGTCCTTTCCATGTATCCCGCAGTGTCCTTGGTCAGCAGGGACGCACAGGTGGTTTATGACCCAGAACGTTGGCTTTGGCACAGCTGTGGGGAGGGAAAACATTTTCTCCCGATCTGGCTGAGATTCCATTCTCTGGCAGTTGCAGCGTCAAGAGTTTTCAAGAACCAGGGCTGGAATTCCATGAGTTAAGGTTAAGAGAACCCGAAAATGTAGGTCTGAAGTCTCAAAACTTAGGGTGTATAATTCAGTGCATTATAGCGTATTGACTGAGACAGAGTTTTGTAGCCACGCAAAACCTCATTTGAAAACTTTCCACCACCCCGGGAGCGGGTCATATTTTGCATTCCAGAATTTTTCTGTTTTCCTTGAGGCAATGTTTTCTGTTAGATTTGAATCTACTAGAGCAACCTTACCTCTGATTCTTCAAATTTCCTTCTCCAGTAAGTTTTATCCATTTACTACTACCCAGGTGACAACCTGTGGGGTCTCCATCATTAATGTAATTCTCTCTTTGGCCTTAAAAAAAAACACACATACACACACATTTAAAAAAAATTTTTAACTAATATATACTGTGTTATTTGCTTTGGGGGTACAGGTCTGTGAATCATCAGGCTTACACATTTCACAGCACTCACCACAGCACACGCCCTCCCCAATATCCATCACCCAGCCACCCTCTCCCTACCGCCCTGCCTCCAGCAACCCTCAGTTTGTTTCCTGAGATGAAGAGTCTCTTATGGTTTGTCTCCCTCCCTTGTTCCATCTTGTTTCATTTTTTTCCCTCCCTACCTGCCACGACCCTCCACCCTGCCTCTCAAATTCCTCATATCAGAGAGATCATATGATAATTGTCTTTCTCTGATTGACTTACTTCGCTTAACACAATACCCTCTCGTTCCATCCACGTTGTTGCAAATGGCAAGATTTCGTGTTTTTTGATGGCTACGTAGTATTCCATTGTATATATCTATCACATCTTCTTTATCCATTCATCTGTTGATGGACATCTGGGTTCTTTCCATAGTTTGGCTGTCGCGCACACACACACACATTTTTAATTTTTTTAGGGCAGCTTTAGGTTCATAGCAAAATTGAGTCGAAAGTACAGAGATTTCCCATTCAGCTCCTATCCCACCTGTACATGCAGCATCCCCCTTCCCAACCCCGACTACAACAGCCCCTGCCAGAGTGGAGCATTTGTTATAAACCCTGATCCTACACTGACACGTCATTATTACCCACAGTCCATACTTTACAGCAGGGCTCCCTTCTGATGGGGCACATTCTGTGCGTTTGGACAAATGTATAATGAAATGTATCCACCGTTACGCTGTTACACAGAATATTGAACTGCCCTAAAACCCCCCATGTCTTTGGTCTTTTTATGATTACTATTTTTGGTCCAATATCAATTTGCTTATCTTTGATTTTATCTGATAATTCAGCAGGTACACTAAAGGTCTTTATTTTATTTTATTTTTTTTAACAATGGATTATCAATTTATTTAAAAGGTTGATTTAAGCATCTGCAATGGTGACTTCAACCCACTAAAGGTCTTTAAACCACAGTTATATTTTCTTCTTCTCATTCTTTTTTTTTTTCTTTTTCTTATGGGGATAACTTTGAGAGAGAGAAAGCGTTTATAATAGAAGCCAGGAATATGTTTATAATCTTGTTAACCGCTTAATTATTTTTCCGTAGGTACTTATATTCATTTTATTTTACTCTTTTTAAAGTTGTTTACCTTTTTAAAGCTTTATGGTGGTATAATTGATAGACAAGAAAAATTGCATATATTTCATGTCTACATTTTGGTGAAGTAAACGATCTACTTTTTAACCAAGGCTTTATAACTCTACTAAAGACTTAAAGTTTTTTTTTCTCTTGTATGACACTTTTTCCAAATAGAAAAACATTTGCTGTCTGAAGATGAAATTTTAAAACCTATTTAAGTATCTGTAAGGGACTGATTGAAAGTTTTGAGTGGGTGGCTAGAGGACCATGCTTTTATGTTCTCCCATATATTCATTTAACATGTGTTTATTGAGCATCTACTCTGTCTAAGCATTGCGTAACTGAGCCTGGAAAATTTCTCTTAACGGGCTATCACATTAAAGCATTAGGCGTTTTGGCTTGATGGCTTCATTTTTCTCCCCTAGATGCCTTTGGAATCCCTTATCTTAGCATCATATAAATACTTTGTAGTCTCTTGAATTTAAAACAGAGCCTTCATGGAATTTGCTAGACTTGATGCCTTTTGTTCTTTCTAAAAGATTTTATTTATTTATTTGACAGACAGAAATCTCAAGTAGGCAGAGAGGCAGATAGAGAGAGAGGGGGAAGCAGGCTCCCCACTGAGCAGAGAGCCCGATGCGGGCCTCGATCCCAAGACCCTGAGATCATGACCTGAGCCGAAGGCAGAGGCTTTAACCCACTGAGCCACCCAGGCACCCTGCCTTTTGTTTTTTAATACCCCCTCTAAGTAGAGTAGAGCCCATCCAAACCTCCAGAGGAAATATGTTTCCTTTGCCACACCAACACTGAGGAACAGGCAGCCCAAGGGGACAGGCTTCTCCTTTGGCTTCTCAGAATGTTCTTGAATCCTTTCTTCCTATCTCTCGATTCCACATGGGGGAAACTTCTCAGAAGGGATGAGGGTCAGGCAAGCTGGAGTTTATACTGCGGTGAGTGCTTCCACTCGAAAGATCACCCATTCTCCTGTCCGCCCTGCACCGAGTGGTTTTCTCTATTCTCCTCCCCAACAGAGTCACGTTTGGGGCTTTCGCTTTGTGGAGCCTCCAACATCTGGTTCGGGGGAAAACTCCCTCTGAGGCCTCAGATCTCGCAGAGCAAAGAACCCCCGCCCTGGTCTCAGATAGATTAAAAATGGAAGCGGAGCAGGCAGCACTCAAACACAGAAGCTTTAACTCCAGGGGAGAGAAATTTGGTTTCTTGTGAGTCTACTGCTCAGAACTCAAAAGAAAAACTTGATGTTTTAAAAAATATTTTATTTATTTATTTATGTGAGATCGAGAGTGAGCAAGCATGAGCAGGGGGAGATGCAGAGGGAGAGGGAGAAGTGGACTTCCCGCTGAGTGCAGAGCCTGATGCAGGGCTCCATCCCAGGACCCCGAGATCATGACCTGAGCCGAAGGCAGATGTTTAACCCACTGAGCCACCCAGGTGCCCCTATGGGTCTGATTCACGGCTACCCATTAAGCAAGACAATGAACTGGAACGAGGGACTTTTTACAGCTTAGAGGTTGGATGTGGCAACAATGCCCGGAGTCCAGGTGTCTTAGAAGTGACATTTTGCGTGGACAGTTTATGTTGGCCTTTCAGGAATGTAGAGGATGTTTCTTTTTTTTTTTTTTTTTAAGATTTTATTTATTTATTCGTCAGAGAGAGAGACGGAGAGAGAGCAAGCACAGGCAGACAGAATGGCAGGCAGAGGCAGAGAGAGAAGCAGGCTCCCTGATGAGCAAGGAGCCCGATGTGGGACTCGATCCCAGGACGCTGGGATCATGACCTGAGCCAAAGGCAGCTGCTTAACCAACTGAGCCACTCAGGCGTCCCAGTAGAGGATGTTTCTTCCTTCTGATCTTGCTCAGAGCTCTTTCACCGGCAGCTACGGTGGCCTGGGGTATTCAAGGCTAAATGCTAGAGCGCTCTTAGTTAGGGAGCGGGAGGAAAGGCGGGCCTGGGAAATCCCAAACTCACCATGTGGACAGGAAAAGGGCAGTAAGAATGGGATATGGGGGCACATAACTATCTACATCTCCCCTCCCACCTCATGGGGTACATGGACAAACTGGGAAGGTCAAGGGCTTGGCACCTGGAACATAGGAAGTGCTCAGTTAGTGTTTGCTGTTACAATCATGTGTGCACAGTGCCTGGCACACAGTAGATGCTCAATAAATCTTAATTCCCACAAGGTCCAGTCTAAACTTTGTCTAGGGGTGAGTGGTGGGCTGCTCGTGGGGTGGTGGTCAGAAACAGGAAGTATTAAGTAAGACAGGAGGCAGTCGAGGCCAAGGCTAAGCGACCCCCAACACCTGTACTTAAACTTTTCCCCACTTCATCGCCCTCCTAGGTAGATAGATTAGAGCGGTCGACCATCCTCATTTTTCAGAAGGGGAAACTGAGAACCTGAGAGGATCATCCCTTACTTGGGGCCCTTCGATGTGGTCATGGTGGGGCTCCCCAGTCTCCCACATCTCCTCCTATTGGGGGTGGGAGTAGAGGAGCAGGGATGCTGGGAGTGGGACAGCCCCAAGGTCCCTCAGAGGGGCGGCTGCATTTGCTCATAGGAAGTCCAAGGCACCGGGGGCCTTCCAGGCCCGGGACGAGGGGCGGTCACAGCGGCCCAGCCAAGGTCAGAGCCAACTTCTCCGAAGACAGTCCAGCCCTGCCCTCAGCAGGGAGGTGAGCACTGCCAGTCTGCCCTGGGGCCCCTGCACCCCTGAGACATGGGCCACTGCTTCTCCCCTCCCCCAGGGACCAGGCAGGGATCTTGGGAGGGGAGGTCCTTTATGAAAGGGTCAGAGCATCATGGGCATCCGGCTTCCTGTTCTCCCAAAGAGCCAGCAGCTCTTGGCAAAATTGAGAAGGACCCCACATTAGTCTTTTGAAGATGGCTCTTCTGTGTTGTCGCCTTCCTTCCTTAGGCACCTGCTATGCTGAGACATTTTCAGGGAAAGCTCTGGATGCATCATTCCAGCTTTAAGGGCTTTCTCTTCCAAGGTGGCGAGTCGTATTTTTAAAGAAACTCTTAGAGAGCAAGGCCGACCCAGTGGAGTGGGGTATTGGTGGTGAAAATTCCGGAACCTGATAGCGCAGGTCGGAATCAGTACCTTTGCCCGGGGGGTGTGGGGGAGCAGGAAAGTAAGCAGCATTTTAAAGATCTTTCTGAAAGTGAGGAGACTGGGTGAAAGGAAAGAGCTGACCCCCCCAGGGAGGGAAATCAGGGACCCTAGGTGCTTTGTGACCTGCTGTCCTCCAGGCTGCTGCAGAGACACAGACTGCCTCTCCCCAGGCCTGGTGAGGACCAGTCTGTCCTAGAGAGAGGCCGCCCGGTCAGGGTCCTGGAGCCTCACCGAGCCCCTCACCTCATCCTCAGGTAACCAAGCCCCTTGCGAAGCAGGCAGAACCAGCCCGGCAGAGTCAAGCAGAGCCCTCTCGTCCCAGGAGCCCCGAGAGGCGGCCTGAAGGGGACCGGCGGCTCCAGGGGACCTCGCTGCCCCCAAGGACATCAGCCAGGACCCCTGAGAGGGAGCGGCGGACAGAGAGACCCCTGGAAAGTGGCTGGGCAGGCCCAAGACAGCCTCTGGGGGGGTGGCGGAGTCCGGAGGGGCCTCCAGGAACCCAGGGCCCTCACAGACGTCTGGAGAGAGGGTACAGCAGCCAGCAGGAGGGCCCAGGCCTGGGGGGCTGGCAAGGACTTGGGGAGCCCAGCCGGGGGCTTGCCAGAGCCCCAGAGGGAACTTGGAGGGGCCCTCTCAGGGAGTCTGAGGAGAGCTGGGAGCAGCAGAGTGGCCCCGCCGGCCACAGGGAGCAGGCAGAGGCCTGGGAGGAGCCTCCTGGGAAGGGGTTGCGGGAGGCCCCTGACAGGCCAGCTCTCAGAGGCTGGGCCAGCCTGCAGAAGCTGCCCAGTGCTCACCAGACTAAGAGCCCTCCAGAGAACTCCAGGGTAGGCCCAGCAGAGTTCTTGAAATCCCAGAGGCCTGAGATGCCCACTACCATGGGCTGGGGGGCTGAGGGAACGTGCCCACACCTGCACAGTCCTGACAGGCGATCCGAGCTTGACTGGAAGGACCTTGTGGGCCTTCTCGGGGCGCCCAGAGAGGGGGCCTGGGGCCGGATAGAGGAGTCGATGATCACCTCCCACCTTCCCAGGTTGGACTGGGAAGGCCTCCTAGAGCTCCTACGGGCCCAGCTGCCCCACAAGGACCCAGCTGGACACTGGGGTCCCCTGGCCCCGGCTTCAGGGGGTCCTCCGGCCCCAGCTTCAGGGCCAGAGGTGGGTTCCCCAGGCACAAATGGCATCCCGGAGCTAGAGCGACAGGGCCAGCCTGATGGCTGGGAGGAGTCTGCCCTGGTCAACGGACAGAGCCAGAGCGCTGGGCAGTGGCCCGGGAGCTCCGCCCAGCTGCCCAGCCCTGCCTGCACCTCCACCCAGTGGCCAAAGACCAGAGTGACGAGGGGACCAGAGACCTCACCTATGGCTGGTCTGGAAGAGATGGGCCAGCTGGGGAGCAGGAGCCCTGCAGAGGGTCCCGGCTTGCCAGAGTGGGAGGTAAGTTCATCTCCCGTGCAAGGGGCAGCCTGACAATCTGCCCCACCCAGACAAGTATCCTTCGAAAGGCCTCCCTCCGGCTCCTGCACACCCTCCGAGGCTCAGCCCTAACCCTCCCTCCCGACCAGCACTTTCCCAGCCCCCAAAATGGGCAGCAGTGATAACGACCCACACTCTTTGATGACCGGCATTAACTACCAGCTAAGCCCGGGTCTGAATGTTTTCTGGATATTTTCCTCATTTAATCTCCATAGCAACCTGATGAGAGAGGCACCGTGTATTCTCAGATCAGGAACCTGAGGCCCAGAGAGCACACAGCTAGTGAGGGCTGGGCAGGCTGTCAAGCCAGGTGCTCTGCCCAGGGCGCACCCCTTTCCATGCTGCCCAGGCTCTGCTTCCTGTGGCCTCTGGTGGCTCCCACCTGACCCTGGCTGGGACCGCAACCAGTGCGGTCAAGTCCCCTCCCCCACTGCCCTATTCAAAGTTCCTCAAAATCCAGACAGCATCACTTAGCCCTCTCTGGCCCCTACAGCTCCTCTTAGGCACAGAGGAGAGGTTGTGCAAATGCTGATTGGGTTGAGCCAGGAGCTAAGCCCGGCTGTTTAAATCAGGGCACGTGTGCAAGGTAGGCCCAGGGCCTGGCACAGAGTAGGAGCTCACTAGGTCCCTTCCCTGCCTCCTTCGCCACAGCAGCAGGGACCCTCTGCCATTGCCCGGAGCCTCTACCTGAAGATGGTGGCTGGGGAGGGTCCCGGAGGCCAGAACGGGGCCTCAGCTCCCTGGAAACGCAGCGCATGCTTTGGGGCACCGAGCTTCTCTTGCCCTGTAAAATGGGAACAGCTGCTTCCCATCTAGCCTTCGCAGGGGTGATATGGAGGCTCCTGCCCGATCACCCAAACTCCCTCACTTCCTTGATGTCCCGCCCCACGCCGCCTCCTTCCTGGACGACAGGGAGGGTTCATGCTGTCCCGGGTTCTGAGCCTGGAGCTTCACACCTTATGCCTCCCATGCCTCGGCCTGAGAGAAGGCTTGGCCTCATCCAGCGTTTACTGGGGGTCATGCATGTGTCAGTTGTCCCCAGTGTCCAAAGCCCTGGTTTTTAACTGCCATTTTGTAAATCCTCTGAGCACAGGGCCCACCCGGGAGCCCCTTCTGCTGTATTTCTCTGAGGCTTTTATCTGTTGGCTCTCCAATCGACTCAGTGCATGGACAAAAGAGTTACAGGGATGAACCAGCTTGGTCCTGCTGTCTTGGCCAGAGGGGGTTCTGGGAATTTGGAGCCCCTCACCCCAAGAAGCTGTCAGGCTAATCAGGGAGGCAGATGGACCCCAGGCAGCTCGGGGAGGAGGGGCGCTCGGTCGCAGTGGATGCTGGGACACGGCTGCCTGGCCCACTCT
Source organism: Lutra lutra (assembly GCF_902655055.1). Classification (NCBI taxonomy): domain Eukaryota; kingdom Metazoa; phylum Chordata; class Mammalia; order Carnivora; family Mustelidae; genus Lutra; species Lutra lutra. The sequence continues at coordinate 134,427,064 of NC_062285.1, forward strand.
ACTGGAAAGATCCTTCACCTGCATTTGCTCAGTGGTGAGGCCACGGGAAGTTAGCCATGGCCTCCAGGGAGGGGCGGGAGCAAAAGGTGTTTAAGGGCATTTCACGAATGACACCGCAGAGGTGTTTACCAGGTTGTTGGGGTGCCATTTGGTCCCCCTCTATGCAAATCCTTGGCCTGACCTCCACCTGGCCTTCCTCCCACCCCACATTCACTCTCTCTTTGTGGAGCTGGTGGCAGAGCTCTGCAGGACCATCTCATCTCCCTACCTTTGCACGGGCTTTTCCCATTGCTTAAAATGCTCTTCCCTTCCCTCTTCAGTCACCAAACACTCGTTCATTGTTCAAGTCTTAGACTGGGTGCTTTGCTCTGAGATACCTTCCCTGAGTATTACCCACCTCTACGTTGGTAATGCTTTCCTTCTAGGCTCAGTGATTCTACTCCCCTCCATCTGGCCACACTCAGTTGCCATTTCCCCCATAAGAAAGACGGGCTGCTTGGGGGCGGGAGCTTCATCTACTTTATCTCTGCCCTTCTGGCCCCTGGCCCAGGACATGACACAAAGGAGGAGCTCAACTCAATGGATGATTGATCAGTGAATCCATGAACCTTGAGTGCATGCAAGAAACAAATGGAGGGTGGGTGGGTCATGGGTAGATGACGGATAAATGGTGGACAGTGGTTGTGTAAGTGGGCGATGGACAGATAAATAGGTAAATATACTACATGAGAAAGGGCTGTTGGGTGGAAAGTTAGGTGGGTGATGGTGGAACAGGTAATGGGAGTTGGATAGATGATGTTGCTTAGATGACAGATGGGATGATGAACTGATGGAGGGATGAATATGAGTAGAAAATAGACGGATGGATGGTGTGTGGAAGGGTAAATGTGGCATATGGATGATGGGCGATGAATGAATGTTGGAAGATGATGGATGGTTGGATGTTGGATGGGTTGAGGAAGGCTACATGGATGGAGGATGGATGGATGAGTAGGATGATGGATGTTGAATAGGTTAGTGAGTAGATAATATAGGGGTAGACTTTGGCTGGTTGGATGAATTATACATGGGTCCATGGATGTTGGATGCTAGATGGGTGTTGGATGGATGGATGACGAATGGATGGATAAGAAGGTGGATACAGTCTGGGGAATAACATGGGTTAAGCTGTGTTCTTTCTTATCTCCAGTTCCAATCAGAGGAGCCCGAGGAGTCAGAACCAAGCAAAGGCCAAGACTCACTGACCGACCAGAAGCATGCAGACTCGGTAGTTGGGTCATGGGTGTGGGCTCATAGGGAGGTAAAGGGAAGGGAAATCAGGTTGGAGGTGGGCTGAGGTCCTCTGATGAGCTCTGGGATTGTCCAGACCAGGGTTGGCTCCACCATGGGGACATCTGTGTGCCTGGTAGGGCATTGAGAGGAGGAGCTCCAGAGGTGCTGGGTCGCAGAGCCACCTTTGGGCCTGAGGTTCTGCTTTTGACTTGCAAGGATGCCCTGAAAAGTCACTCCTCTTTTCTGGGCAAATGGCAGTTTGACCCCGATGATGTCTGAAGGCAAACCAAACCTTCTGGTTCTGGAGGGCTGGCCAGGCAGGGAGAAGGGATAGAGATTCCAAGAGCTAGAGCCAGAGAACCACTGAAGAGGGCTGAGGAGGTGCTGCTGTCCACTGAGCCTGGATGGTCTCCAGGGCCTGGGGCGGTTGGGAGAGATGTGTGCAGGGGGCGGGACTTAGCGAGCCTGCCGGGAGGCCTGGCAGGCGGCTGGAGCCCATCACTGCGCCCCGCCCCTCCCACAACCTGCCAAACAGACTGTTCTCATCACCCTCGGCCTCCAGAGAGGTGAGGTCAGAGCAGACAGCCTGGAGCAGCGGGAGGCAGGGCGAAGGAGACAGACTGCTTGGGGCTGTGCTTTCCTCATCCTGCCCTTGTTGCGCTCTTTCCTCGCTGCCGCAGGAGAAGCTGATTGGTGGTGCTGGGAGAGGGGGTGAGGCATCTGTCTGGCAGCCTGGAACCCCCTGATCTGGCCCTGGAGCTCATCAGAGCTGGGCGGGGGCAGATTCTGTCCCTCCCCGTGCAGATGAGGGAACGAGTCATCCCAGGTCACACAGCGAGGCAGAGGCTGACCTCCAGCTAGAACCTGGAGCTTGGGACCCCCATCCTGTAGTCCCTTTGCTGCCTGGACGCTGATTCCTGGTTCTGTCACGATTCCTCACGTGGCCTCCCCCAGTGGCAACAAGATTTTCATGGCTTGGTGGCCCGTCTCCCTGTCTGTGACACGGGAGTGGACAGAGGACTGGTCACTAAAGGCGCTTCTAGCTCTCACGGGGGCTCTGGCAACTTTGCTCTTCCTCTTTCTGGGTTATTTCTTCATACTTCCTGGGGCCAGAGTTTGGTGAACAAGGAAGAAATAGCCATCTAGGGGTCCCCCGCTAATCTCCACCAACGTGGAAACCTCTCAGTATAGCCCCAGGCAACCAGGACTGGACAGAGCTGATGCTTGTCTTGTTCTCTCACTCGTTCATTCATTCATTCATCCATCGATTTATTCATTCATCCACGTACACTTAGCCAGCACCTTCTGTATGCCTGGGTGTGGGCCAGGAGCCAACTGGATGCATGGAGCTCCTGGTCCAGTGGCCAGGGCTGTGCTGGGGGAATGTGATGGCAAGGTGGGGGAGCAGTCCCTCTCCCAAAGCCATCCCGGGCCCGTGCTCTGATGCTTTAGGTCCCATTGCCAGATGATCTCTTGATTCTGAAAAGTGGGGATACCTGGACTCTCTTCCAGTAAGGACTGTCTTCCGGAAGGACTCTCCTTCCTTTCTGACAGTAAGCTGTGCCTCTGTTTTGCTGTGGCCTGTCTCCCCAAGGATGTCTGCAAAGGGGCCGCATTTGGGGGGCCTGCCAGGGATGGTTGCAAAAGTCTGTGACTCATTCCTTTCATGGGAGGGGAGAGGAAGGCAGATGGGAGGGGAGTTGTGTGACCTTTTGGTGCCAGACCAGTTGTTGCTGTGGGGAAGATGGACCCGGAGTTCCCACGTCTTTAGGTATTTCAAGAGAAGCTGGAACTATGCAATTATATGTTAATCTCCTGATTCTTTAACATTGGAACCTAACGCAAAATAATCTGAAAACCCTATGCAGGCTGAACACACGGCAGGGGTCTGCACGCCCCTCCTACTAGACACCGGTGGTCTGACTTTAGGGTGGTGAAGGGCACGTGTCCAAAGGCGCTGAGCCCCAAGAACCCTATCAAGCGAACACCCTGTAGTGTGAATGAGTTAACAAGCTCTTTCCTTGGCAGCTCTGTGAAACGAGAAAGATGGGAGCCCTGGGCCTTTGAGGTGGGCGTGGCAGAATAGGCAGGGGAGACTGTAGTCGGGGACCTGCCCCCCCATCCCACCGAAAGGACCTGGGGGCCAACACTGGACCCTGTTTGACAGGCAGACAAGAGGCCAGCGGAGGGCAAGGCTGGGAGCCCACTCAAGGGCCGACTGGTGACCTCATGGCGGATGCCCGGGGACCGTCCCATGCTGTTCAATCCGTTCCTGCTGTCTCTGGGGGTCCTCAGGTGGCAAAGGGTAGGCTGGCTCCAGTGGGGTGGGAGGGATGAGGGTGGGAGAGAGTGGGAGGGGAGAAAGGACGTTGGCATCAAGAGAGGGAGAGTGGTGGGGGGGTTGGGGGCTCATACACGAGCAAGGAGAGATGGAAGCAGAGTCCTAAGGGCCCCGTGGTCTCTGCAAGTGACTGGGATTTCCCGCTTCCAGGACAGGACTGGGGCTGTTTTTGGTTTTCGGGGTCAGGTGGGATTGAACACACGGCTGAAAGCTCCCAGTCAGCACCTGGGCCAAGGGGAACCAGGCTGGGGGAGGAACGTTGAGAGGGATGGCCTGCGGGGGGCTCTGGGATTGCAAAGTGTGTCTCAGAGCTGGACCTGAGCCCGTTTCACAAACATCTGGCATTACGTAAGCTACCCGCTGCCCTGAGAGGCCTGTAAACACTCGGGCCTCTGGTTCAGGGTTTCCTCAAGGGTGGGGAGGGGAGGCAGCTGTGACCCGCTCCCTCCTGCCCCCTTCACAGCAGAGAAAAGCGGCCTGGCCTCCCCAGGGACCACTGGCAGGCTCGAGGGCTCTCTCTTCGCTTAGTGACAGGCCGACTCTTGTACTCTCGTTGGCTCTGGGTCTGGCACTAGGCTGGGCACGTTAGGGACAGGACACCCATTTTGCAGATGATGGCACAGAGGCTCACGGAGGTGAGCTGACTGGCTGGCGTTGCATTGCTAGGGCTTAAAGGAGCCAGCCTCTTGCTGATTTTCCTCCTTCCTAGATGAGAGGATGCCTGCCGCGAACCACTCCAGCCTCAGTGGCCACATCTGCATAATGGGGAAAAGTCGATAACGACTCTCAAGGCTGCAGAGAGAGCTCAGGGAGGTTGGGATGCACAGAGATAGGGGGGTGTGTCCGAACACTACCTTTCCCAGCCACTGCATGATTGCCTCTCTGCGGCTTTTGGTGATCAGACGAACATGTTAGCTGGGCACAGTGGGACCTTCAAGTCCTGGGCGGGATGATAACCAGCGTGTATTGGGCGCCTCTGTGCTCAGTTCTGTGTCCCATATGTGACATGCCGTGGTCACGCCTGATCGCGTCGACTCCTCAGCACCAGGCACGCTAAGTACGGTGCATACTGTCCGTTTTACAGATGAGAACATGAAGCTTGGTGAGGAGAGAGGCCATTTGTTCTAGGTCACACGGGGGCAGAGCTGAGATTCGGACCCTGCTCGCCTTGACCGCAGAGCCCTCCCATCTCCGTGCCTCCTACTCTCTTCCAAGCTGCTTGCAGCCCTGAGAATCTTCACAGCTTTTCGCGTTACACAGATGTGGCTATGGAGGCTCATGAGTTGGCAGTCGTTTCTCATCTGGGAGGGAGAACAGTCAGGAGCAATGGGACGGAACTGCCAGCAGGGCCTCCCAGATAGTTCCTTAGAGCGGCTTCAAACATCTCTTGGGTTGGAGAGTGAAATCGGTCCCAGGTCAAGAGCCAGAAAGCCCAGGCTTGAGTTCTGTCTCTGTTCCTAATGTGTACGGCTTTGAGCCATTGTCACCCTCTCTGAGCCTCACGGTGTTATCCTCAATGGAGTAACAGTTGGAGATGGATAACCCTGCAGTTTGGTGGTGGCCCTGGGTCCCCAGGTCTGTGCCATCTCTGTCTGAACCAGGACAAGCTGTGGCAAGGGAGTCATTCCTTCGTTTGTGCATGCCTTTCTCAGACCTATGTTTACTGAAGACCTACTGTGGGCTGAGGCCCTGGGCTGGTCTCCAAGATAGAGGCAAAAACACTCTTGTCTCTGCTCACGAGAAGCTCAGTGTGATGAGGACACTGACACAGAACTGGTAAGAACACAGCGTGGTCATCCCTTTAGTGGCCGATATACAGACTAGCAGGGAGCGCTGGACCAGGAGAGTCTCTGTGCTGGAGGCACTTTGGCTTCCTTTGGACTGAGACCTGGAGGGTGAGGAGGCATTTTCCGAGCAAACAAACATTTGGAGAGATGGAAGGGAGGGGCAGGAAAGAGAGGGAGAGTGTATGTGTGTGTTGGGGCACAAAGGACAGGAAGAGAAGTGTTCCAGACGCGGTGGGGAATGCGTTGTGTAGTCCCATCCGAGGTACAAAGGACCTGACTTATTCTGAGAATTCCCAGTGGCTCCATGTTCTGTGTCCGTGGCATGTACAATGTGTGTGTATAATAATGGAAGACAACAGGTAGGGTCCGATTATGATGGACACTGACTGCCTGGTACAAGTAGGCAGAGCTGATCTACTAGCGCCGGGGAGGTGTTGAACTTGGAGCAGGGAAGTGATCTGGCGATCGCTGGGTTGAGGGTACTACAAGAGGAGTCCCAGAGGCCAGGAAAGCAGCAAGGAGGCTGGTGCTATCAGGGGCCACTGGGCCAGAGCACTGGTGGCTGGGGAGGTCTTTTGTTTATTTATTCACTATACCAAGGACCAAATGCCTGAGTGAGGTACAGGGGTAGAGTGGGAAGACTCAGCATGTGGAGGCAGGAAGGCGTGTCTAAAGGAAGATATGCTGGTTTTCGGCCTCATTCCTCAGGATGGAGGAGAGGCACCCAGTGGGAAATGCGGGGAAAAAACTTCAGCTCCCTGAGCCTCTGTTTCGTTATCTGTGAAATGGGGAGAGTAATTAGAGTTTTGTGGGTTTTTAAAAGATTTTATTTATTTATTTGACAGAGAGAAACACAGCGAGAGGGAACACAGGCAGGGGGAGTGGGATAGGGAGAAGCAGGTTTCCCGCAGAGCAGGGAGGCTGATGCAGGGCTCGATCCCAGAACCCTGGGATCATGACCTGAGCCCAAGGCAGATGCTTAACAACTGAGCCTTCCAGGCGCCCCGAGAGGAAGTATAGTCATGCAGCAATAATTTTTGAACTCCAAACTGAGATGGCAGAAAATTGAAACAGCAATTAT